>NC_138319.1:10875000-11320000 GCF_965601325.2 Salmo salar
ATCTATCTATCTAGATGTATCTATCTCTATCTCTATAGATCTATCTCTATCTATCTAGATCTATCTAGATCTATCTCTATCTATCTATCTAGATGTATCTATCTCTATCTCTATAGATCTATCTCTATCTATCTAGATCTATCTAGATCTATCTCTATCTATCTAGATCTATCTAGATCTATCTAGATCTATCTATCTAGATCTATCTCTATCTATCTAGATCTCAATCTATCTATATCTCTATCTCTCTCTCTCTCTCTATATATATATATATATATATATATCTCTATATGAGGTGGTGGTGTACACATTTTAGAATGGCAAGAATAGAAACTATCGGCTCTGGATGGCGCAGATCCTTTTCCTTGTTTCTCCTTTTCTTATACCGGGAGACAGTCGCTGCGACGAGATCATCGGGGATTTGATTTTGCCTGTTTTTAAACAAGCATTATCTACATTTCCCACGTTTCGATGATTGTGGCAACTGTCTGCATTGCTTACAATCGCAATGAAAAAATATATCTATTTAAGAAAAAAATTGACGCTAATTTCTGAAAGCGAAACAAGGACAATGCAGAGTATAAGTAATGCAATATGCCATGTGTTAAGTGATTAATTCAAGGGCTTGCAATTTAGACCCTCTGTTTCCCAACACTTGGTCAACCTTTTCTCTGACACTCCACTTGGCCCTCCAATACGCCTGAAACCATGAATAACATTCGGGGAGGGCATTGCCTTTGCCCTAAATGATCTGAATGGGTAATGATTTTAGGCTTCTAAATGATTGAGAGGCCCGGCCTAGAGGAAATACACCTTCAGCGTGGCGTGGGCTGCTGGTTAAGGTGGACCGAGGCACCTGAGCGGAGCCGCCTCCTGCAGCAGGCCCGTGCACGGTCCTATCCGTCCCAAGGCCTCCTTAAGAGAGCGCGTGTGGGACGTGACCGAAGTCTCTGAAAGCATTCCTCTCTCACCTCTCACCTCTGGGGACGAGATGCTCGCAGACGTTCTCTCTCTCTCCTCCTCCCCTGTCTATATATCTCTCCCTCCCCTTCTTTCTCTCTCATCTCCTCTTCTCCGGCGTTGAGATCTCCCCACCTGAGCTGCTAGACTGCAGTCAGCATCACAGTAGTTATGTAGCCTATGTCCAGTAGGAAGAACTGAGCACATAGGAGGATAGAGGTTTCATTAGAGGTTTCAGTGAGCAGGTCAGATGAAGGGCATGTCATTATACCATTTTAGACCTTTCCATATCTTGAACATGAGACGCTTCTCTAGACAGGTTTTATAACGGCTACCGGGGGAATTATGTTGCGTCTAAAATGGCACCCTATTCACTATGTAGTGTGCTATTATTATTTATTTTTTACCAGGGCCCGGATGGTTAATGGAGAATAGGGTGTAATTTGGGACGCGCATTAGAGACTCGGGGCGGCCTGCTGTACCTGCGGAGTTGCGTCTGTATCAGACGTGGCCACTCTGGGGCGCTCTAGACTCGACTCGACACCCACGGCTGTGCTAGAAAATTCTACACGTGTCCCTTCCATCGAGCCTACATGATGCTGTGAGGTAGAGAGAATGGGAAGTCTAGGGTGTCTCCCAAACGGCACCCTATTCCCTATATGGTGCACTGCATTTGACCAGGGCTCCAAATCAGTTCACTGTATAGGGAACGGGGTGCCATTTGGGACGTGGATGTAGATTTTACAGCTGTGTGGATGAGACACGTTTGCCGAACGTGATTTGATTATCAGAATGGTTGGGAAGACAGTGGTACTAGTGGCGATGGTCATTGGTAACCTTAGAGTTCAGACAGGGGATCAACAACTGTTACGTGACATGAAAGGACGCCTTCAAACCGAGGATCACTGCACTATGTATAGTACCTGGTCATAAATACGCCACACATCAGTTAGCACATCATCAGCTACCTAGTAACAAATTGATTAGATGCCCAATTTGAGGCTATCCGCAAGCCATGTGTAAGTCATTCTTGCAGCCTATTCCTGTAAGTGCCAGACGGTATCTCCTCTACAGTGTTGTAGGCAGAGGGTGTGTCCCAAATGGCACCCTGCCCCTTTATAGTACACTCGTTTTGACCAGAGCCATATGGGCCTTGATCAAAAGTAGTGCACAATACAGGAAATAGTGGGCCATTTGGGACACAGACAGAGCCTGTCCACCTCCACCGACGGGGGGGGAAACTCTGTTTGAACAGGTAGAGAGGACTTTATTAACCACTCAGCGGTCTGTGACCCGGAAAACCCAAATTACCCCAACTCCTGTCTGCGTTGGGCTGCCAGGCAATGGGCGCGTTAAGAGCCCCCCTAATCGCCCCCAGATGTAACGGGAGGCCTGCTCTTAATCTACAGACAGTAGTGAGGCTTCACTTCAGCTCGTTTTTATGTTTTAACCTCCAGTCTGCTCCAAGCCCCGGCTGGGAGTCTGGTTAGACCCTTTTTATAGGCCCAATATACTGTTAGAAAAGGTGCTTTAACGTGGACTTCTCCGGGATCAGTTAAGTAAGCGTCGGGCTGCAATCTGGAACTGAGAGTGCGTCCCAAAATGGCACCCTATTCCCTACACGGTGCACTACTTTTGACCAGGCCCCTATGAGCTCTGGTTGAAAGTAGCGTACTACATAGGGAATAGAGTGCCGTTTGGGACGCAGCGTGAATGTAAAACGATGGCGTTTTAATACGAGAGCGCAGGATTATTGCGGGTGATTTATATGGAGAAGGTATACATGCTTGACAGTGTATGTGACGGAAACAGAAGACTTCTTTCTTGGGGACCTGAATATTGACAGGTATTCGTCAAGCTGTCCGCTCAAGAGGAAGCTTCTCACTGTAACCAGTGCCTGCAATCTGGTTCAGGTTATTAATCAACCTACCAGGGTGTTTACAAACACTACAGGAACTAGATCATCCACATGTATCAATCACATTTTTACGGATAGTGTAGAACTTTGTTCTGAGGCTGTATCCATACCCATTGGATGTAGTGATCACAATATAGTGGCTATGTCCAGGAAATCCACAATTTAAAAAAAATGGGCCTAAAATAGTGTATAAGAGATGATACTAAAGATTTTGCTGTGACTTATGTGGATGATGTCAAAAATATTTGTTGGTCTAATGTGATTAATAAGGAGCATCCAGACGCTGCACTTGATGAATTCATGAAATTGCTTCTTCCAATTATTGAAAAATATGCACCCGTTAAACTCACTGTTAGAACTGTTAAGGCTCCATAGATAAATGAGGAATTGAAAAGCTGTATTGTTGAAAGAGATGGGGGCAAAGGGAGTGGCTAATAAGTCTGGCTGCACCTCTGACTGGCTGACTTTCCAATGACTATTTAATGATTACTTCATTGGCAAAGTGGGCAAACTTAGGCAGGATATGCCAACAACGAACAGTGAGTCATCGTACTCGTGCATAAGAAAAAATAAATGAAAGAAAAGCCTTGTGTAAGTTTGAATTTTGTAAAGTTAGCGCGGGAGAGATGTAAAAAATGATTGTTATCGATCAATAACGACAAACAAATGACAATTGGTGTTTGACCAGATACAATACTATTTCTCTGTAAACAAATGAACAACAGACTTTCAGCCTGCTTATAGAGAAGGGAACTCAACATGCACTGCACTGACACAAATGACTGGTGATTGGTTGAAAGAAATTGATAATAAGAAGATTGTGGGAGCTGTACTGTTAGATTTCAGGGCAGCCTTTTGATATTATTGACCATAGCCTCTCCCCCATGTGACCCCCTTGTGTATGTACTGACATGGATGTGTAACTGATAAATGTACACACACACTACACGTTAATGTTTTTAAATATATGTCAATTGTAATTTTGTCTGTAATGTCTTTTTCGTCATGTGTCGGGACCCAGTAAGACTAGCCGTCGCTAATGGGGATCCTAATAAATCAAATCAAAATACTGTAGTATTATATGGAGGTGAGAATGCAGCAGTACTGGTTGTTCGGGAGACTGCGGCATGCAAGGTTTCCCTCTGTGAACCAGGATTGCATCCCAAATGGCATCCTATTCCCAATTCTTTTGGCCAGGGCCCGCATCAGCTCAGTGGCCTTGTGGTTAGTGTCCTCCCTGAGATTGGAACGTTTTGGGGGGTTTGAGTCGAGTCCTACCAAAGAATCAAAATGGGACCTAATGCCTCTGCTTGGTGCTCAGCGTTCAGGAGAAGGGTTCAGGGTAAATCCCTGCAATAGACTAGCATCCTGTCCAGAATCAGGAGATGTGCTACTGCCCTGTGGGCCGTTCCGGCTCGGACTAGGCTACCTACTTACTTACCATAGGGCTCTGGTCCAAAGTAGTGCACTACGTAGGGAATAGGGCACCATTTGTTTTGCCGTTCCTTCCTTGCGACGCGACTGGCCTCGGGAGAACTGGGCAAAATCCCAGCTTGTTATGAATAAAAAACGGTGACGTGGCTCTTTTTGTTCATCATGTCTCTCTCTCCCCTCCGTCTGTGTGCGTTTCTTCGCAGGGCATTAAGTCACGGGTTCTAGAGACCTTTGTGATGCTCTTCCTCCTCGGACTGCTCATCCTAGGAATAGTCTGGGTGGCGTCCGCGCTCATCGACAATGACGCAGCCAGTATGGAGTCACTCTATGGTAAGGCTATGGGGATTCTGGCTTGTGTCTCAGATGGCACCCTATTCCCTCCATAGTGCACTACTTTGGACCAAGACCTCTATGGGCCCTGGTCGAAAGTAGTGCACTACCCAGGGAAAAGGGTGCCATTTGGGAACGCTGCCGGTCTCTATTTTTCTAGCTGGTTGAATGTGTTTGTTCAGCTCTGGATAATATTTCATCTCCTTTCCTTCAGATCTCTGGGAGTTCTACTTACCGTACCTCTACTCCTGTATCTCTCTGATGGGGGGACTGCTCCTCCTGAGTGAGTATTGGAGTTGGGTCGTAAGAGCACATTCAATGGGATATGTGCACATTTTAAATGGAATATCTCATTTGACGATTGATGTGCGGCAAGTTCATGTAACACTTTTAGTAGGTCCCCAAAGTGTACCAAGTTTCATGCTTTTAGGAAACATTGTGTGGTGGTTGGTTGGGGATCACATATTGCTTGGACTAAAATAACATTTCTGTAATCTTCCTTAAGTCCCTTATGTCCTAGAAGTGTTTTGGTTGTGTCTCACCACTTGTAACTTGCTTCGTACCCAGTGTGTACTCCTGTGGGCCTGTCCAGGATGTTCACAGTCATGGGCCAGTTACTAGTCAAACCAACCGTGAGTAGTAATTTCCATTCACTATCTCTAAAAACGCCTTAATCAGTGTGTTTTGTACGTGTCAGATGCCACTCAGTGTGTTTTGCAAGTGTCATACTAACCCTTACGACTGGCTACCTAATTGACTTCAACAAATTGGGTGGCAGCAGAAACATTTCTTCCCTCGCCCCGCCCCCCGACCCGGCTACTTTTGTCATTACGCTGGCGACTTCATATTTTTGGGAATACACTGCTTCATGTATTAATGTGTACTGTAATACAACATTAGTGACCTTGTAGAAGTTTGACAGACATATTGGATTTCTAGCTTTCCTCTGTCAGACTCTGAAATGGGTCATTTTTTTTATTATTAACTCGCTCGATTTGAAGACAAGATGACTACAAACATGTAACCAACTGATTCACCCATCTGTTACTCCCCGGCCCCACTCTGGGCCATTTCCTCCCTTCCTCAGATCCTGGAGGACCTGGATGAGCAGATTTACTGCGTCACTTTGCAAGAAGAAGCCCTCCAGAGGAGATTGAACGGTAGGTTGTTCGTACGCCCGCCTCCCAAATAACACCCTATGCCCTATTTGGTGAGCTAAATGGTGAACTAAATTGACCGGAGCCGTATGGGCCCTGGTCAAAAGTAGTGGACTATATAGGGAGTGGAGTAGCATTTTGGGACGTAGGCCAGGAAATGTGTTGGCTCATTACAGGGAGATGACTACCCCATTAGGTGTGATGGAGCACTGCCGCACTGAAATCGATTAGCATTGACAAATCAGCCTCCCCACTCCACCGTCGTGTTCTCGTTCTCTCTCGTGTTCTCGTTCTCTCTCGTGTTCTCGTTTTCTCTCGTGTTCTCGTTCTCTCTCGTGTTCTCGTTCTCTCTCGTGTTCTCGTTCTCTCTCGTGTTCTCGTTCTCTCTCGTGTTCTCGTTCTCTCTCGTGTTCTCGTTCTCTCTCGTGTTCTCGTTCTCTCTCGTGTTCTCTCTAATGTTCTCGTTCTCTCTCGTGTTCTCGTTCTCTCTCGTGTTCTCGTTCTCTCTCGTGTTCTCGTTCTCTCTCGTGTTCTCTCTCGTGTTCTCTCTCGTGTTCTCGTTCTCTCGCTCGCGTTCTCGATCTCTCTCTCGCTCGTTCTGTCGCGCTCTCTCTCGCTCGTTCTGTCGCGCTCTCTCTCGCTCGTTCTGTCGCGCTCTCTCTCGCTCGTTCTGTCGCTCTCTCTCTCGCTCGTTCTGTCGCGCTCTCTCTCGCTCGTTCTGTCGCGCTCTCTCTCGCTCGTTCTGTCGCGCTCTCTCTCGCTCGTTCTGTCGCGCTCTCTCTCGCTCGTTCTGTCGCGCTCTCTCTCGCTCGTTCTGTCGCGCTCTCTCTCGCTCGTTCTGTCGCGCTCTCTCTCGCTCGTTCTGTCGCTCGTTCTGTCGCGCTCTCTCTCGCTCGTTCTGTCGCGCTCTCTCTCGCTCGTTCTGTCGCGCTCTCTCTCGCTCGTTCTGTCGCGCGCTCTCTCGCTCGTTCTGTCGCGCGCTCTCTCGCTCGTTCTGTCGCGCGCTCTCTCGCTCGTTCTGTCGCGCGCTCTCTCGCTCGTTCTGTCGCGCGCTCTCTCGCTCGTTCTGTCGCGCGCTCTCTCGCTCGTTCTGTCGCGCGCTCTCTCGCTCGTTCTGTCGCGCGCTCTCTCGCTCGTTCTGTCGCGCGCTCTCTCGCTCGTTCTGTCGCGCGCTCTCTCGCTCGTTCTGTCGCGCGCTCTGTCGCGCTCTCTCTCGCTCGCTCTGTCGCGCTCTCTCTCGCTCGCTCTGTCGCGCTCTCTCTCGCTCGTTCTGTCGCGCTCTCTCTCGCTCGTTCAGTCGCGCTATCTCTCGCTCGTTCAGTCGCGCTATCTCTCGCTCGTTCTGTCGCGCTCTCTCTCGCTCGTTCTGTCGCGCTCTCTCTCGCTCGTTCTGTCGCGCTCTCTCTCGCTCGTTCTGTCGCGCTCTCTCTCGCTCGTTCTGCCGCTCGTTCTCTCTCGCTCGTTCTGCCGCTCGTTCTGTCGCGCTCTCTCTCGCTCGTTCTGTCGCGCTCTCTCGCGCTCGTTCTGTCGCGCTCTCTCGCGCTCGTTCTGTCGCGCTCTCTCGCGCTCGTTCTGTCGCGCTCTCTCGCGCTCGCTCTCTCGCGCTCGTTCTGTCGCGCTCGCTCTCTCGCGCTCGCTCTGTCGCGCTCTCTCGCGGTCTCTCGCGCTCGTTCTGTCGCGCTCGTTCTGTCGCGCTCGTTCTGTCGCGCTCGTTCTGTCGCGCTCGTTCTGTCGCGCTCGTTCTGTCGCGCTCGTTCTGTCGCGCTCGTTCTGTCGCGCTCTCTCGCGCTCTCTGTCGCTCGCTCTGCCGCGCTCTCTGTCGCTCGCTCTGCCGCGCTCTCTGTCGCTCGCTCTGCCGCGCTCTCTGTCGCTCGCTCTGCCGCGCTCTGTCGCTCGCTCTGCCGCGCTCTGTCGCTCGCTCTGCCGCGCTCTCTGTCGCTCGCTCTGCCGCGCTCTCTCTCTAATCTTTTTGTCGCGCTCGTTCTGCCACGCTCGTTCTGTCGCGCTCTCTGTCCGCGCTCTCTGTCCGCGCTCTCTGTCCGCGCTCTCTGTCCGCGCTCTCTGTCCGCGCTCTCTGTCCGCGCTCTCTGTCCGCGCTCTCTGTCCGCGCTCTCTGTCGCGCTCTCTCTCGCTCGTTCTGTCGCGCTCTCTCTCGCTCGTTCTGTCGCGCTCTCTCGCGCTCGTTCTGTCGCTCGTTCTGTCGCGCTCTCTCTCGCTCGTTCTGTCGCGCTCTCTCTCGCTCGTTCTGTCGCGCTCTCTCTCGCTCGTTCTGTCGCGCTCTCTCTCGCTCGTTCTGTCGCGCGCTCTCTCGCTCGTTCTGTCGCGCGCTCTCTCGCTCGTTCTGTCGCGCGCTCTCTCGCTCGTTCTGTCGCGCGCGCTCTCTCGCTCGTTCTGTCGCGCGCTCTCTCGCTCGTTCTGTCGCGCGCTCTGTCGCGCTCTCTCTCGCGCGCTCTGTCGCGCTCTCTCTCGCTCGCTCTGTCGCGCTCTCTCTCGCTCGTTCTGTCGCGCTCTCTCTCGCTCGTTATGTCGCGCTCTCTCTCGCTCGTTCTGTCGCGCTCTCTCTCGCTCGTTCTGTCGCGCTCTCTCTCGCTCGTTCTGTCGCGCTCTCTCTCGCTCGTTCTGTCGCGCTCTCTCTCGCTCGTTCTGTCGCGCTCTCTCTCGCTCGTTCTGCCGCTCGTTCTCTCTCGCTCGTTCTGCCGCTCGTTCTGTCGCGCTCTCTCTCGCTCGTTCTGTCGCGCTCTCTCTCGCTCGTTCTGTCGCGCTCTCTCTCGCTCGTTCTGTCGCGCTCTCTCTCGCTCGTTCTGTCGCGCTCTCTCGCGCTCGTTCTGTCGCGCTCTCTCGCGCTCGTTCTGTCGCGCTCTCTCGCGCTCGCTCTCTCGCGCTCGTTCTGTCGCGCTCGTTCTGTCGCGCTCGTTCTGTCGCGCTCGCTCTCTCGCGCTCGCTCTGTCGCGCTCTCTCGCGGTCTCTCGCGCTCGTTCTGTCGCGCTCTCTCGCGTTCTGTCGCGCTCGTTCTGTCGCGCTCGTTCTGTCGCGCTCGTTCTGTCGCGCTCGTTCTGTCGCGCTCGTTCTGTCGCGCTCGTTCTGTCGCGCTCTCTCGCGCTCTCTGTCGCTCGCTCTGCCGCGCTCTCTGTCGCTCGCTCTGCCGCGTTCTCTGTCGCTCGCTCTGCCGCGCTCTCTCTAATCTTTCTGTCGCGCTCGTTCTGCCACGCTCGTTCTGTCGCGCTCTCTGTCCGCGCTCTCTGTCCGCACTCTCTGTCGCGCTCTCTGTCGCGCTCTCTGTCGCGCTCGTTCTGTCGCGCTCTCTGTCGCGCTCTCTGCCGCGCTCGTTCTGCCGCGCTCGTTCTGCCGCGCTCGTTCTGCCGCGCTCGTTCTGTCGCGCGCTCTCTGTCGCTCGTTCTGTCGCGCTCTCTCTCTCAAGGACATGCTGCAGCTGCCATGGTCGGAGACCATAAATTGCGTTGGTGGAGAGTTTTAGAGTCAATTTAACAAGTCTGAGCACACGCCACACTGTCACTACTGGCCAGGTGATTTCCTCATTTGATCTCAAGCCCCAGACTGGTAATTACCGGCCCCTCATTAGGAGGGAATGTAAATCATCCTGGACAATGACTGTCTCAAATGGCACACTATGCCCTCTTTTAGTGCCCTATGGGCCTTGTTCAAAAACAGCACTGTGTAGGGAATAGGGTGCCATTTGTGATTCTGATGGTGGTGTATTAGATGTTGATAAACTATAGCCTAGTTAGTAGTAGTCTAAGTACGGTGGACTCTGATTCCCCTGGAAAGGCTCAGGTTTAGGGAAGTTGCTCAGTAAAATACACAATTTGTCAACCTGCCTGCATTGCCTTTTTATCTACCCCCACTGTTCCCAGATTCCTTCCTTTAGTGTTGAGGAATCCCTCAAAGCAGGAAGTATTTGAGAGTACCGCCAAACATACTTTAATGTCAAGCACGCAACCAAGTGTACAGATGCAAGTAAATAAAGAGGATGAGTGTCTTTACAAACCAGGGAGGTACGGGAGATGGCTTGGGCTGATAACGCTGTTTTCAAACGCTACGCCGCTCCTCCTCTCAATAGGCCTTCTCTTTAGCTGCTTGGTGTCCTAGGGCTTACGCCAAACGCCGGTGCTTTGAACACCTGATAAAATAAGTATAATCTGTTCCTTATCATCGGGCCGAGCAGGATGGGAAAAGAGCTCTCGCTCAGGCGTTGAGTAGCGAGATCCGTGTCGCCTTATCGGGAATCCCAGGATTTTTTTTGGGGGGGGGGGGAGGTCGCCACACACACACTCGGGTGAAACTCGGAGGGTACGAGTGGAGGCTAAGGTTCCCTCTGATCTTTCCCGAGAAGGGGAGAAGAAGGAAGAGGTTCAGTGATAGTTCACAAGACACACTCCACAAGCGCCCAATGTCCTCTCCTCGCTTGGCCTGCGTCCTCTGCATCCCTCGCCCGACATCCCGTAGGTTAGACCTCTCTCGTTAAACTTTGTTTGTTTGCTGTTTGGGATTATTGAGTGGAGTCAATGGATTGTATTGATGTATATTTACTCTTCGGGGGGTTTTGAGTTTGCATCTCTTCTTTGTGCAATTACATCCCAAATTACATTTAGGATTTGTTTGTTTGCTCTAGATGGGAAGGAGCGGTGGGTTATTCCAGCTGTCTGTGTGTGTGTGTGTGTGTGTGTGTGTGTTTACTCTGAGAGGTTTGATAGGACCGTACGAACTGCCGGTAGACACGCAGTGGCATGCTCATTAAAATATCAGATCTGGCTACCTGGCCAGTCATGGGAAAGCAAGCTTGTCCTTTAAAAAAAAAAAAAATGTGTTGCATATGTACAAGGTTGAACTGCCTGTCATTCATGTCAGGATCATTTACGTATGCGTAGTTTACACTGGCCTGACAAAATGGTGCAATCTGATTTGGTACAACCCCTCCACCAGGTGTCCCTGTTTGCTATGCTATAGCCTATTTTTATTGAGAGAGTCTAGTCCCAATTATCTCTCCTTCCTCCCAAAGTATGCACTTGTTCACTTCCCTTTACTGATTTGAAATGAGTATAAGAAATAAGGGCGGAAACTCCCTCTAGGCAATGATTTTTGATTTGTGGGAAGTAGTGAATGAGTGTACACTTCAGGAGAAAGGAGATCAAATTTGGACGCGTCTTTCGTTATTGCCGTTTGGGGCATTGGGATTAATGAAGTGGGTTTGGTCATTTTGAGGAAATTGATTATGCACGTTAGGCTACAAATGATATGGCACGATAATGTCTTGACAGTGGATTAAGATATCAAATCCTTCCCTTTTTCAAAGCTTTACTTCCCGTACTTTGGTGTCAATGCTTAGGTCTATGTAGTTTTACGGCGTTCCGTTGAGGGTAACAAGGATGGGTTTCATTTTGTACCTCCTACCACATCTTCAGAGACAGTCCCTAATTAGGCGAGAGGGCGACGTAACAATAGGAGGCAGGCAGCCTAGCGGTTAAGAAGGTTGTCGTCGGTTAACTGAAAGGTCGCTGGTTCGAATCCCCGAGCCGACTAGGTGGGAAAATCGGTCTGTGCCCTTGAGCAAGGCACTTAACCCTTAATTGCTCTTGTAAGTCGCTTTGGAAAAGAGTGTCTGCTAAATGACTACAATGTAAATGTGAAGTATGTGTCTGAGGCTCACTAGCCACTCTGGTTCGCGCGGTGTGTTGAGAGGCAGCAGCCGTGTACTATGGTCCAGATGCTATGCGGCACAATGACCTTGCCGACGCCTCCGTCTGTCACCCAGCATGCAGCTTAGCATAATGCTAGGTGACGTAATCGCTAAGCTATGGTGGAGGTTGGAAAGTGAAATTATTTTCGAAACATGTAGCAGCGTCTGTATGTGCACTAACTTTGGAACTCTGTTTTTTTTTTGGGGGGGGGGGGGGTGCTGTCTACTCTGTTTACTTTTGCTTGAGCGATGTCTCTTCTTAAAATGCTATTATGCACTTTTCCTTTATCTTCCGTGTTAGTTTTTTTTATCATGTAATGATGTTGTTCTTGGTTGGTGTTCAAATGAATTGATGTTCCTAATAATAGTCACGTCTAGTTGGAGCCTGAAATGTATTTGGAGTCAGTGTAATAAAAGGATTACTGTGGTAAGGTGAGGGTGCAGAGTTTGTTTGGATCCGTTCTCCAGATAGATGAGCGGTTTTAGATGAAATATGTTGTGGCTGAACAGCCACGGCGCCCCTCAGGGCTAAATGTTGTGTCCGACTCAATTCACAAATCACGTCCTGTTGAACTGCTAGTGTCATTTCCTGTTGCACTGTGACTGCATTTGGGTTGAGGGTTCAACGTTTCCCATCTGTGTTCTTGGGACAGGTATTAGGCAGGGCACAGACAGGATCCACTCATTTATTTTTTTTTGTCCTCCATTTACTCTGTTGTGTTTTTTTATTTTTTTTTCTCTTTGGATCCCAAAGCCCATCCAGACAGGGTGTGTCATAATAGTTGGGGGTGGAAAAAAGATTTGATAGAAGCGATTGGTTCTTTACCCCTGTAACAAAGATGAAAGATCATATTTTATTGCACGCTAGTAACACTGAACTAATTGGTCTTGATCTGCCAATCACCCCAGGGGATGCAAATGGTTACTCTTCCACTTGGCTTTGAGGCCTCCGAACTGTATGTCATGGCTGGAAGTAAAACAAAATAAATTAGCCTTAAATGAGCTGCCCTTGTGGTTTTCATGGAGAATCCCTCGCTGTCTTCTCCCGAGCCCCGGGACCAGTTGGAGCATGCACCCGTTCTCTCGCTAGACAGCACTGACACACGAGATTATTATAATTTTTTTACTTGTTTGAGAGATCACGTTATGTACTAAGCAGGATTACCCATTCAGATGAAATAAGTGAAATGCCAAGGTTGAGGTAAGAAAATACATATGTGAAGTTGACACGCTCTTAATTGTAGCGTTTAGTGCACACCCACTTCAACCTTTTCTGGAGAAATAACTGTACTTACGTGAACAGTGACAAATGCTTCATCTAACTGTTTAAGGGACACCACTTGCTCCGACTATGAGCAATTCTTGGGCATTGATCACGTGTAGCTAGTCGAACAGTCTATTTAGCCTCCCTATTTTTATCAAATGAACAAACTTTGTCCGATTTTACTTGGCAGTTTAATCACAATGACTAAGTGGCGCCTGGGTGAATGACGTGTAAAAGTATAACGATGGATGACTAAAAGTCAAAAGCTTGATAAAACGATGTCCCCGAGACCCTTGTCTTGATGTGGTTGTTTCCATGTCCGCAGGGTCGACATCATCTCATTCCCAAGGAAGCGCTCACCGACTCAACAAAGAATTGGACATCGTCCGAGATCAGAGGAATAAACTGGGTAAGTTCCGGTGCCGCCGTGTTATGCTTCACTCGAATGATAATATGTATGGACAGATGCTGTCTTTCGGGACTTCCCGTTCAACTTCCCATTGAAACACGTGCAAAGAAGTAGGCTTTTCAGATATTGCTAAGAGCCGGTGACCCTTTCTTCTCCCTCTCGGTCTTATTTCTTAATTTGGACAAGTCCCAAAGCATTTCTGCTCAATAATTATTCTTTCCTGTGCTTTTTAGGATATTATAAATGAGGTACAGTGGGTGCACGCCGAGGCTTTTGGGGGTCGGGGGGGGAGAGGAGGCCACAAAGGCACTTACGATATTAGACAAGATGCAAACTTTATCTTGTGCCCAGCCTTTTAGTGATGTCATTAATTTAGCAGAATGGTGCATATAGAGTGCGCCTTGGCAAACTTCACAGGCCGCCCAGGCTGGCACTGAGGGAGGGAGAGAGAAAATAAACCCCAAAAAGACCCCAAAATTATGATTTTCCAGAGAAGATGCAGATCTCAGGGAATTAGACCAAAGTTCTCAATTGGTACAAATTATAGAGTACTGCACACACAAACATTTCTTAGGTTTAAAAATAAGCTCAACTGGACACCTTAATGATGCAGTGAATGAACTGCGAGAGAAAGCATGCAGGACATTTTACGCCATTAAAATACCTATAAAAATGTGGCTAAAACTAATTGAATGTGTCATTGAACCAATTGCACTTTATGGCAGCGAGGTGTGAGGTCCACTTGCAAAACAATTTCACCAAATGGGACAAACACCCCATTGAAACCCTGCATGCAGAGTTCCTTAAGATTCTCCTACATGTCCAAAGTAAAACTACAAACAATGCATGCAGTGCAGACGTAGGCCAATATCCACTAATAATAAAAACTCAAAAAAGAGCAATTAAGTTTGGAAACATCTAAAATACAGTGACCCCCTCTCATATCATTACCAAGCCCTGCAATGCCAAGAGCTGAGCAAAGAAAAGAGTCCCCTCATCCAGCTGGTCCTGGGGCTGAGTTCACAAACCTGTTCTACTAACACACTGAAGCCTCAGGACCAGAACATCCGATCACAGTCGAAACAAAACTACATTGCTTATTGGGAAACGAGCACTGCATTTTGCTTTGTGCCATCTTGCCCTAAATCGACAGTACACCATGGCTAACTATTTGACCATGGTTACTGATCAAAACCTTAGAAAAACCTTGACAAAGTACAGGCTCAGTGAGCACAGCCTTGCCATTGAGAAGGGTGGAGGGGGTGGAGGGAGGGGATAGGTGGAGGGAGGGGGAGAGGTGGGGGGAGGGGGTGGGGGGAGAGGTGGGGGGAGGGAGAAGGAGAGAGAGGTAGGTAGGGAGGTGGAGAGAGAGGTAGGTAGGTGGAGAGAGGTAGGTAGGTGGAGAGAGGTAGGGAGGGAGGGAGGGGTAGGTAGGGAGGGAGAGGGAGGGAGGGGTAGGGAGGAAGGTGGAGGAAGGGGGAGAGAGAGGTAGGTAGGTGGAGGAAGGGGGAGAGAGAGGTAGGTAGGGGGAGGTAGGTGGAGAGAGGTAGGAGGAGGGAGAGGTAGGTAGGTAGGTGGAGGAAGGGGGAGAGAGAGGTAGGTAGGTGGAGGAAGGGGGAGAGAGAGGTAGGTAGGGGGAGGGAGGTGGAGAGAGAGGTAGGTAGGTGGAGAGAAGTAGGTAGGTAGGAGGAGGGAGAGGTAGGTAGGTAGGTAGGTAGGTAGGTAGGTAGGTGGAGGGAGAGGTAGGTAAGGAGGGAGAGGTAGGTAGGTAGGGGGAGGGGTGTAGGTAGGTAGGTAGGTGGAGGGAGAGGTAGGTAGGGGGAGGGAGGTGGAGAGAGAGGTAGGTAGGTGGAGAGAGGTAGGTAGGTAGGTAGGAGGAGGGAGAGGTAGGTAGGTAGGTAGGTAGGGGGAGGGAGAGGTAGGTAAGTAGGGGGAGGGAGAGGTAGGTAGGTAGGGGGAGGGGTGTGTATGGAGGTAGGTAGGTAGGTGGAGGGAGAGGTAGGTGGTGGAGGAAGGGGGAGAGAGAGGTAGCTAGGTGGAGGAAGGGGAGAGAGAGGTAGGTAGGGGGAGGGAGGTGGAGAGAGAGGTAGGTAGGTGGAGAGAGGTAGGTAGGTAGGGAGGGATAGGTAGGTAGGAGGAGGGAGAGGTAGGTAGGTAGGTGGAGGGAGAGGTAGGTAAGTAGGGGGAGGGAGAGGTAGGTAGGTAGGGGGAGGGGTGTGTATGGAGGTAGGTAGGTAGGTAGGGAGGGATAGGTAGGTAGGAGGAGGGAGAGGTAGGTAGGTAGGTGGAGGGAGAGGTAGGTAGGTAGGTGGAGGGAGAGGTAGGTAAGTAGGGGGAGGGAGAGGTAGGTAGGTAGGGGGAGGGGTGTGTATGGAGGTAGGTAGGTAGGTGGAGGGAGAGGTAGGTGGTGGAGGAAGGGGGAGAGAGAGGTAGGTAGGTGGAGGAAGGGGGAGAGAGAGGTAGCTAGGTGGAGGAAGGGGAGAGAGAGGTAGGTAGGGGGAGGGAGGTGGAGAGAGAGGTAGGTAGGTGGAGAGAGGTAGGTAGGTAGGGAGGGATAGGTAGGTAGGAGGAGGGAGAGGTAGGTAGGTAGGTGGAGGGAGAGGTAGGTAAGTAGGGGGAGGGAGAGGTAGGTAGGTAGGTAGGTAGGTAGGTAGGTAGGTAGGTAGGTAGGTAGGTAGGTAGGTAGGTAGGTAGGTAGGTAGGTAGGTAGGTAGGTAGGTAGGTAGGTAGAGGGAGAGGTAGGTGGAGGTAGGTAGGTGGAGGAAGGGGGAGAGAGAGGTAGGTAGGGGGAGGGAGGTGGAGAGAGATGTAGGTAGGTGAGAGAGGTAGGTAGGTGGGGAGGTTAGGTGGAGAGAGAGGTAGGTAGGTGGAGAGAGGTAGGGAGGGAGGGAGGGAGGGAGGTAGGGAGGGGTAGGTAGGTAGGTAGGTAGGAGGAGGGAGAGGTAGGTAGGTGGAGGGAGAGGTAGGTGGAGGTAGGTAGGTGGAGGAAGGGGGAGAGGGAGGTGGAGAGAGAGGTAGGTAGGTGGAGAGAGGTAGGTAGGTGGGGAGGGAGGTGGAGAGAGAGGTAGGTAGGGAGGGAGGGAGGTAGGGAGGGGTAGGTAGGTAGGAGGAGGGAGAGGTAGGTAGGTAGGTAGGTGGAGGGAGAGGTAGGTGGAGGTAGGTAGGTGGAGGAAGGGGGAGAGAGAGGTAGGTAGGGGGAGGGAGGTGGAGAGAGAGGTAGGTAGGTGGAGAGAGGTAGGTAGGTGGGGAGGGAGGTGGAGAGAGAGGTAGGTAGGGGGAGGGAGGTGGAGAGAGAGGTAGGTAGGTGGAGAGAGGTAGGTAGGTGGAGAGAGGTAGGTAGGTGGAGAGGTAGGTAGGGAGGGAGGGAGGTAGGGAGGGGTAGGTAGGTAGGAGGAGGGAGAGGTAGGTAGGTAGAGAGAGGTAGGGAGGGAGGTGGAGAGGTAGGTAGGTGGAGGAAGGGGGAGAGAGAGGTAGGTAGGGGGAGGGAGGTGGAGAGAGAGGTAGGTAGGAGGAGGGAGAGGTAGGTAGGTAGGTAGGAGGAGGGAGAGGTAGGTAGGTAGGTAGGTGGAGGGAGAGGTAGGTAAGTAGGGGGAGGGAGAGGTAGGTAGGTAGGGGGAGGGGTGTGTAGGTAGGTAGGTAGGTAGGTGGAGGTAGGTAGGTGGAGGAAGGGGGAGAGAGAGGTAGGTAGGTGGAGGAAGGGGGAGAGAGAGGTAGGTAGGGGGAGGGAGGTGGAGAGAGAGGTAGGTAGGTGGAGAGAGGTAGGTAGGTGGAGAGAGGTAGGTAGGGAGGGAGGTAGGGAGGGGTAGGTAGGTAGGAGGAGGGAGAGGTAGGTAGGTAGGTAGGTAGGTGGAGGGAGAGGTAGGTAAGTAGGGGGAGGGAGAGGTAGGTAGGTAGGGGGAGGGGTAGGTAGGTAGGTAGGTGGAGGGAGAGGTAGGTGGAGGTAGGTAGGTGGAGGAAGGGGAGAGAGAGGTAGGGGGAGGGAGGTGGAGAGAGAGGTAGGTAGGTGGAGAGAGGTAGGTAGGTGGGGAGGGAGGTGGAGAGAGGTAGGGAGGGAGGGAGGTAGGGAGGGGTAGGTAGGTAGGAGGGAGAGGTAGGTAGGTAGGTAGGTGGAGGGAGAGGTAGGTGGAGGTAGGTAGGTGGAGGAAGGGGGAGAGAGAGGTAGGTAGGGGGGGAGGTGGAGAGAGGTAGGTAGGTGGAGAGAGGTAGGTAGGGAGGGAGGGAGGTAGGGATGGGTAGGTAGGTAGGAGGAGGGAGAGGTAGGTAGGTAGGTAGGCAGGTGGAGGGAGAGGTAGGTGGAGGTAGGTGGGTGGAGGAAGGGGGAGGGAGGTGGAGAGAGAGGTAGGTAGGTGGAGAGAGGTAGGTAGGGAGGGAGGGAGGTAGGGAGGGGTAGGTAGGTAGGAGGAGGGAGAGGTAGGTAGGTAGGTAGGTGGAGGGGTAGGTAGGTAGGTAGGTAGGTAGGTAGGTAGGTAGGTGGAGGGAGAGGTAGGTAGGTAGGTAGGTAGGTAGGTAGGTAGGTAGGTAGGTAGGTAGGTAGGTGGAGGGAGAGGTAGGGGGAGGGGTAGGTAGGTAGGTAGGTAGGTGGAGGGAGAGGTATGTGGAGGTAGGTAGGTGGAGGAAGGGGGAGAGAGAGGTAGGAAGGGGGAGAGAGAGGTAGGTAGGTAGGTGGAGAGAGGTAGGTGTAGGGAGGGGGAGAGGTAGGTATGTAGGGAGGGGGAGAGGTAGGTATGTAGGGAGAGAGGTAGGTAGGTAGGTGGAGGTAGGGAGAGAGGTAGGTAGGTAGATGGAGGGAGAGAGGTAGGTAGGTAGGTAGGTAGGTAGGTAGGTAGGTAGGTAGGTAGGTAGGTAGGTAGGTAGGTAGGTAGGTAGGTAGGTAGGTAGGTAGGGAGGAGAGGTAGAGAGGGAGAGAGGGAGGAGGTAGGTAGGGAGGGAGAGGGAGAGGTAGGTAAGGAGGAGGGAGAGGTAGGTAGGTAGGTAAGGAGGAGGGAGAGGTAGATAGGTAGGTAAGGAGGAGGGAGAGGTAGGTAGGTAGGGGGAGAGGTAGGGAGGAGGTAGGTAGGGGGAGAGGTAGGTAGGTAGGGGGAGAGGTAGGTAGGTAGGTGTGGAGGGAGGGAGGGAGAGAGATAGGTAGGTGGAGGGAGGGAGGGAGGGAGGTAGGTAGGAGGAGGGAGAGGTAGGTAGGTAGGTAGGTAGGTAGGTAGGTAGGTAGGTAGGTAAGGAGGAGGGAGAGGTAGGTAGGTAGGTAAGGAGGAGGGAGAGGTAGGTAGGTAGGTAAGGAGGAGGGAGAGGTAGGTAGGTAGGTAAGGAGGAGGGAGAGGTATGGTAGGTAGGGGGAGAGGTAGGTAGGTAGGGGGAGAGGTAGGTGTGGAGGGAGGGAGGGAGAGAGATAGGTAGGTGGAGGGAGGGAGGTAGGTAGGTAGGAGGAGGGAGAGGTAGGTAGGTAGGTTGGTAGGTAGGTAGGTAGGTAGGTAGGTAGGTAGGTAGGTAGGTAGGTAGGTAGGTAGGTAGGTAGGTAGGTAGGTAGGTAGGGAGGTAGGGTAGGTGGAGGGAGGTAGGTAGGTGGAGGGAGAGTAGGTAGGTGGAGGGTGAGAGGTAGGTAGGTGGAGGGAGAGAGGTAGGTAGGTGGAGGGAGAGAGGTAGGGTAGGTGGAGGTAGAGAGGTAGGTAGGTGGGAGGGAGAGAGGTAGGTAGGTAGGTAGGGGGAGAGGAGGTGGAGTAGGTAGGTAGGTAGGGGGAGGGAGAGGTAGGTAGGTAGGTGAGAGAGGAGGTAGGGAGGTAGGGAGGGGGAGAGAGAGGTAGGTAGGAGGAGGGAGGTGGAGAGGTAGGTAGGTAGGTGGAGAGAGGTAGGTAGGTAGGTAGGTAGGTAGGTAGGTAGGTAGGTAGGTAGGTAGGTAGGTAGGTAGAGGTAGGTAGGTAGAGGTAGGTAGGTAGGTAGGTAGGTAGGTAGGTAGGTAGGTAGGTAGGTAGGTAGGTAGGTAGGTAGGTAGGTAGGTAGGTAGGTAGGTAGGTAGGTAGGTAGGTAGGTAGGAGGGAGGGAGGTAGATGGGTGGGTAGGAGGAGGGAGGGAGGTAGGTGGAGGGAGAGAGGAGGTAGGTAGGTGGAGGGAGAGAGGGAGGTAGGTAGGTGGAGGGAGAGAGGTAGGTAGGTAGGTAGGTAGGTAGGTAGGTAGGTAGGTAGGTAGGTAGGTAGGTAGGTAGGTAGGTAGAGGTAGAGGACGGGGGAGGGAGAGGTAGGTAGGTGAGGGAGGTAGGTAGGTAGGTGTGGAGGAAGGGGAGGGAGGTAGGTAGGTAGGTGGAGGGAGGGAGAGAGGGAGGGAGGTGGAGGGAGGGAGAGAGAGAGGTAGGTAGGTGGAGGGAGAGAGGTAGGTAGGTAGGTAGGTAGGTAGGTAGGTAGGTAGGTAGGTAGGTAGGTAGGTAGGTAGGTAGGAGAGGTAGGAGGACGGGGGAGGGAGAGGTAGGTAGGTGGAGGGAGGTAGGTAGGGAGGTGGAGGGAAGGGAGGGAGGGAGGTAGGTAGGTGGAGGGAGGGGGAGAGAGGGAGGGAGGTAGGGAGGGAGGGGGAGAGAGAGGTAGGAGGGAGGGGAGGGAGAGAGAGGTAGGGAGGGAGGGGGAGAGAGGTAGGGAGGTGGGAGGGGGAGAGGTAGGGAGGGAGGTAGGTGGGGGAGAGGGAGGGAGGTAGGAAGGTGTAGGTAGGGGGAGAGGGAGGGAGGTAGGAAGGTGAAGTAGGTGGAGAGGTAGGTAGGTAGGTAGGTAGGTAGGTAGGTAGGTAGGTAGGTAGGTGAAGGAGAGAGAGGAGGTAGGTGGAGAGGAGGTAGGTGGGTGGAGGGAGGGGGAGAGAGGGAGGGAGGGAGAGAGAGGTAGGTGGAGGAGGAGGGAGAGAGGTAGGTAGAGAGGAGGGAGAGAGGTAGGTAGGTAGGAGGAGGGAGGAGGTAGGTAGGTAGGTAGGTAGGTGGAGGGAGAGAGAGGTAGGTAGGTGGAGGGAGGTAGGTGGGTGGAGGGAGGGGAAGAGAGAGGGAGGGAGGGAGAGAGAGGAGGTAGGTGGAGGGAGGGAGGGAGAGAGGTAGGTAGGTAGAGGGAGGGTGGGAGGGAGGGAGAGAGAGAGGTAGGTAGGTGGAGGGAGAGAGGTAGGTAGGTAGGAGGGAGAGGTAGGTAGGTAGGAGGGAGAGAGGTAGGTAGGTAGGTAGGAGGGAGGGAGAGAGGTAGGTAGGTAGGTAGGTATGAGGGAGGGAGAGAGGTAGGTAGGTAGGAGGGAGGGGGAGAGGGGTAGGTAGGTGGAGGGAGGGAGGTAGGTAGGTAGGTAGGTAGGTAGGTGGGGGGAGGAGGGAGGGAGGTAGGTAGGTAGGTAGGTAGGTAGGTAGGTAGGTAGGTAGGTAGGTAGGTAGGTAGGTAGGTAGGGAGGTAGATGGGTGGGTAGGAGGAGGGAGGGAGGTAGGTGGAGGGAGAGAGGGAGGTAGGTAGGTGGAGGGAGAGAGGGAGGTAGGTAGGTGGAGGGAGAGAGGTAGGTAGGTGAAGGGAGAGAGAGGTAGGTAGGTGGAGGGAGGTAGGTGGGTGGAGGGAGGGAGAGAGAGAGGGAGGGAGGGAGAGAGAGGTAGGTGGAGGGAGGGAGGGAGAGGAGGTAGGTAGGTAGGGAGGGAGGGAGGGAGAGAGAGAGATAGGTAGGTGGAGGGAGAGAGGTAGGTAGGTGGAGGGAGAGGTAGGTAGGTAGGAGGGAGAGAGGTAGGTAGGTAGGTAGGAGGGAGGGAGAGAGGTAGGTAGGTAGGAGGGAGGGAGGTAGGTAGGTAGGTAGGAGGTAGGGGAGAGGGGTAGGTAGGTGGAGGGAGGGAGGGAGGTAGGTAGGTAGGTGGGGGGAGGGAGGGAGGTAGGTAGAGGTAGGTAGGTAGAGGGTAGGTAGAGTAGAGGTAGGTAGGTAGGTAGGTAGGTAGGTAGGTAGGTAGGTAGGTAGGTAGGTAGGTAGGTAGGTAGGTAGGTAGGTAGGTAGGTAGGTAGGGGAGGGAGGGAGGTAGATGGGTGGGTAGGAGGAGGGAGGGAGGTAGGTGGAGGGAGAGAGGGAGGTAGGTAGGTGGAGGGAGGAGGGAGGTAGGTAGGTGGAGGGAGAGAGGTAGGTAGGTAGGTAGGTAGGTAGGTAGGTAGGTAGGTAGGTAGGTAGGGAGAGGTAGAGGACGGGGGAGGGAGAGGTAGGTATGTGGAGGGAGGTAGGTAGGGAGGTGTGGAGGGAAGGGGAGGTAGGGAGGAGGGAGGTAGGTAGGTGGAGGGAGGGGGAGAGAGGGAGGGAGGGAGGGAGGGGGGGAGAGAGAGGTAGGGAGGGAGGGGGGGAGAGAGAGGTAGGGAGGTGGGAGGGGGAGAGGTAGGGAGGGAGGTAGGTGGGGGGAGAGGGAGGGAGGTAGGAAGGTGTAGGTGGGGGGAGAGGGAGGGAGGTAGGAAGGTGTAAGTAGGTGGAGAGGTAGGTAGGTAGGTAGGTAGGTAGGTAGGTAGGTAGGTAGGTAGGTAGGTAGGGAGGTAGGAGAGGTAGGTAGGTAGGTAGGTAGGTAGGTAGGTAGGTAGGTAGGTGAAGGGAGAGAGAGGTAGGTAGGTGGAGGGAGGTAGGTGGGTGGAGGGAGGGGGGAGAGAGAGGGAGGGAGGGAGAGAGAGGTAGGTGGAGGGAGGGAGGGAGAGAGGTAGGTAGAGGGAGGGAGAGAGGTAGGTAGGTAGGTGGAGGGAGAGAGGTAGGTAGGTGGAGGTAGGTAGGTAGGTAGGTGAAGGGAGAGAGAGGTAGGTAGGTGGAGGGAGGTAGGTGGGTGGAGGGAGGGGGAGAGAGAGGGAGGGAGAGAGAGAGAGGTAGGTGGAGGGAGGGAGGGAGAGAGGTAGGTAGGTAGAGGGAGGGAGGGGGAGAGAGGTAGGTAGATAGGTGGAGGGAGGGGGGAGGGAGAGAGAGAGATAGGTAGGTGGAGGGAGAGAGGTAGGTAGGTGGAGGGAGAGGTAGGTAGGTAGGAGGGAGAGAGGTAGGTAGGTAGGTAGGAGGAGGTAGGGAGGAGAGGTAGGTAGGTAGGTATGAGGGAGGGAGAGAGGTAGGTAGGTAGGTAGGAGGGAGGAGAGGGGTAGGTAGGTAGGTAGGGAGGGAGGTAGGTAGGTAGGTAGGTAGGTGGGGGGAGGTAGGTAGGTAGGTAGGTAGGTAGGTAGGTAGGGGAGGGAGGGAGGTAGATGGGTGGGTAGGAGGAGGGAGGGAGGTAGGTGGAGGGAGAGAGGGAGGTAGGTAGGTGGAGGGAGAGAGGGAGGGAGGTAGGTAGGTGGAGGGAGGAGGGGGTAGGTAGGTGGAGGGAGGTAGGGAGGGAGGGAGAGAGGGAGGTAGGTAGGTAGGTAGGTAGGTAGGTAGGTAGGTAGGTAGGTAGGTAGGTAGGTAGGTAGGGAGAGGTAGAGGACGGGGGGAGGGAGAGGTAGAGGGAGAGAGTGGTGGAAGGAGGTAGAGAGGTGGAGGGAGGGAGAGAGTGGTGGAGAGAGAGAGAGGTTGGTGGAAGGAATGGGGGAGGGGGAGGGATGGAATTCAAATCAGACAAGCTCATAGTAAGGACACTGGACCACAGTGTTATAAAGTGATTTCAAAAGGGTCATTACATCACAAGTCCTTTACTGTCTGTGGCCCATCAGTCAGTCTTCAGAAGCCATCAATGCTGACATGTTACTATGGTCAGGCAGGTTCTCAGTGTGCAGAGTGATTTACAACGATTGAGACCTCATCTCTGCATCCATCTATTTATGTCAGAACAAGAAGGCATATCAGCAGCAGCACGACCTCTCATCATTTAACAGGTTGACTTAAAAATCAAGTTGTTCATCAGAATCTCAGCTTTTGTTTGATCTGTTTCTATAATGAAGATTGTCTGACTAATTAAAGAGGAAGACTGTGATGTTCTGGTTTGTTGTGAAGGCCATATTACCTTCAGCCCCTCTGGGCCCTGAGAGAAGAGATGGTGTTGGTACACATTCACCATATGTTTAACCAAACCAACTAACTCTAAATAAACCTTGAGGCCATGAGGTGCCACTGCTCACCTTTTTTAATATCTTTGATATATTAATTAATGAACCAATTTAGGAAAACAGTCTTTAATAATATCGGAGGTGATTCACTCTTGATTTAACCTAATGTACCAGGCGAAGAAGAAACTCCTGAGCGGGTCGGCACCCCCCCCCCCCCCCCCCCCCCGGATGTTTCCGGTTTCTACCCGACCGATTGATTAGAGGCGTTGCTCGTATTTGCATATACGGTAGGACCCCAAATTCTGCGAGATGTGGTAGTTTCCCAACACTGACCTCTCTCTCCGCACGTGCGCTGTCTCTTCCTCTCTCTACCCCCACCCTCTCTCTCGGCCCCCCTCATCCTCTCTCTCTCTCTCTCCCCTGCCTTCTCCTTCTTCCTTCCCGTAGAGAGGAGGAAGAAAGCCTCTGCATGGGAGAAGAACCTGCTGTACCCCATTGTGATGTTAATACTGCTCACAGGGACGGTGAGTCTTCAGATGGATACTACTGCAGCCAGTCAGTCCCACTAAAGCCCCCGTTTACCCATGGCGTATATAAAGTAGAAAGCCTTGGTGGCGGCTGGGGGGGGGGGTATTCCTGGGTCAACTCAGTCTGCGTCCCAAATGGCACCCTATTCCCAATATGGTTCGCTACTTTTGACCAAAGCCCTACGGCACCCTATTCCCTATATAGTGCACTATATCGGGAACGGGGAGCCACCTGACCCCCGTCTGCAGCACTGAGCATCAAGCCCCTGGGTGTGGTGTCTTTTGTCGACCGTGTTTAAGGAAAGGCTCGGCTAAATAGTCACCGCTGCGACAGCTGGGCTTTCAATTGAACCCCCACACACACACACACACACACACACACACACACACACACAGAGTAATCTGCCTCTCTTAGCATGCTCAGTGTTGTACAGCGACGGCGCGTTTGCTGAGCCCGAGATTCTTCAAGCTAAGTGTGGAACTGCTTACAGAACACACGCATTCCAGAAGACAGACAAAACGACCACTTATTGATTAGTTCTGTGTTGTCTTTGACCTAATCATGTTAAACCCCTCTGTTTCTCGGCTCCTTCCCTTCCTCCGTAGACTATCTCAGTCCTGCTGGTGGCGCTGAATATCCTTTATCTGCTGGTGGATGAGACGGCCATGCCAAAGGGATCAACGGTAGGCCTGGCTAGAGTTACTTCCTGTTCCCCTTTTTAAACATATGCACACTGGAGCCCGTTTTCACACACACACAACACAGATAAACTTAGAGCCAGGCCGCTACTAAACTAGACCGTTGCGAAGGTGCTCGGCGGTCGCCGGGGACATAAATCAAATTCCGGATATGCTCAGGTGCATGTTGGGAATAAAGGAAAGAAAGCTCTGGGCCAGATGTTTATCAGAGCAGAGCTATGGTCCCCTTTTTGTTGTGCTGCTCCTCATTGAAAGTCATTTCACAGTGGTATGCAGATGAAACGTGTGATGTGTGTGTGTCCACGGCAGGTGAAATAAGCTGCATTACCCTCTCCTCTGTGTGTGTGTGTGTGTGTGTGTGTGTGTGTGTGTGTTCAGTCAGTAGCTCTGTGGTACTGTGTGCAGCAGGCAGGCCAGGTGAACTCCTTTTATGAGTCCGTCTGTCTGACTGGAGTGCTTAATGGCCCTCCAGATTGCATCTCCTCTTGCATGCAATGTACTTTCTTAATCTCTTTATCTCGTTTCATCTGGTACGACCAAGGTGTGCGTGTGCGCTAGTGTCGTGTGTGTGTGTGTTTTTTACTTTCGTCTGACAAAGGCAACAAAATGTATCTTATTTCTGCCTCATTTCTCAGCTCGTCTTGCGGGCGAATGGCTGCCCTCCTCGACATTCCAATTATTTTATCGAGGAGATATTTTCTTTGGCATGACGCATCGCTGAAAATCCCCCAAATTACGCTTGTCATGCAGCTTGAGTCCTCCCTCCCTCCCCCTGACAGCCACAGCACTGCTAAATGGTTTACGAGTTTGATGAGCTGGATGGATGCCACGCCTCTGATCTCACATCGCTACGGCGACAGGGTGGGGGGGGGGGGGGTTGCGTCCCAATGCCCTCATACGCTGTCTATGCTCTCAGAGAGAAGAGGGAAGGAGGAGGGGGGAAGGGGGAGAGCGGGAGGACTGGGCCAGGTGGGATAAAGAGATGGAGAAGGGACAGGGAGAAAGGAAGATGGAAGGGGGGGGGAAAGAGAGGGCCCGTGACCTCCAGACTGTGGGAAAGTCAAATGAGCCGTAGGGCCAGGAGCAGAGTACAGCAGCACAATGGAACGGCACTGCGGATGTTTGTCCCTCCCTCCCTCCCCTCTCTCGCTCCCTCACAACACCGCGTGGCACTCGGCATACTGAGTACCACAGGCTGCTCCGACCTCCAGCGTCCTCCACCTCTCTCTGACTCAGACAGCCTGGGAGGAGAGGAGAGGAGGCCGATCCAGTCAGGCAGGACAGGGCTTTTTACAGCTTGGCGAACGGGTGTTAAGAGGACCAATCATTATTATACATTTTTTTTTTATAAGTGTTATTGCCGGCTCGTCCCCTGTGGAATTAGGGCCGTCACAGCATCGCACGGTTTTAGTAAAAAGCTGAGGGATGGGCCTGAAGAAATGTAACCACTCTAAAAAATCATTAGAGCAATTGATGAAACGACTGACCAATCCAAGATAAACAGATTCCTAGTTTTAAGCATATTTTTGTTTCCAAACATTGGAGTAAAACAGGCTCATATTTTGGGTTCTGATGGGGGTCTGACAGTGGAACTAAGCTCATGGGTCATTGAGTATATTTCATTCATTTCTAAATCCCAAAAATGGATGTAGCAACTGTGGATTGTCCCTTTTTAATTTTTTTTTTTTTTTTTAAGGTTACAATTGGGGAAGGGGAAGCTGATCCTAGATCTGTACCTAGGGAAACCTTCATCCAGAGCCCCACCTTCCCACCACCGCAGACCTCTGAACCTTTGACTCAGGTTGCATAATTCCCGGGAACTTTCAATAAATTCCCTGCTTTTCAAGAAATCCCGGGTTGGAGGATTGCGGATTTCCTGCTTATTCCTTCCCTATTCCGCAAAGCCTCCAACTGGGATTTTGAGAAAACCAGGGAATGTATTGAAAGTTCCCAGAATTTTGTAACCCTACTGATGACACTCAGCTCCTTGTCAGTCTGCAGCTTTGCAACACAAAAAAAAACATCTTAATCCACGGAGTATATATTTTTTCTTTCTTTCTGTTATTATCCGTCATTAAAACTATGTGAAGTACATCAAAGCGTGGAGGAGGAGGACGGGACACACCTGAAGGGCCCAGCTGGCCCCGACCGCTGTGTGTGTACACGCTCTGCACTCGGGCTCACGGCCTCACCTGCACACAGGTGCTGTTCACCGCTAATCCCAGAAGCAACAAACACACCAAGGCGTGTCTGAATGAGCCAGCCGCGGCAGGCTGCGACCGACACCGACCTTACCCTCTGCCCCAGCCCGCCCCAACCCACCACTAGAATGCAAAGGAGACCAGGTTGGAGAGAGGCGGAATGAGAAAGCTGCCACGTACACACACACACACACACACACACACACACATACACACACACCTGCCACTTTGACATGTTAATATCTTTACAAAATGGCAGAACGGTAACACTGAAGAGTTTACCTTTCCCATAACGTTGACACACACAAGCATAACACACTCCCTCTCCCACACACACAACCCCCTCCCGCTCCACTATTAATAGATGACACAAGATGCTGTGTGCTAATTCTCTGAGGGGGCCTCTGCAGCACATCTCTACAGTAAGCTCCTTTCGATGCCACTTGCATAAAAATGCATGAAACGACCCGTCAGACTTCCCTTTTTTTCTTTTCTCTTTGCTCTCTTTGTGTTGTGTGTGTGTGTGTGTGTGTTGCGTGCACCAGAGAGCGCTTGTGTTAGAGCGAGTGTGCAGAGTGTATGAACAAGTGTTTTATTTTTTAAGGTTTGAATACAGTCGGGGCTAGCTCCTAGTCGTGACGCCGGTGAAGTGTTCAACTTGATAGAAATGCAGCACTCTGAACAATAACGTGTCCCTGTGTCGCTGTGTGCCACAGAATAGATCTCTCCAACGGACAGGCCAGCATCCCAAATGCCACCCTCTTCTGTAAACCGTGCACTACTTTTGAGAAGAGCCCCACGGGCCCTGGTCCAAAGTAGTGCACCGCAGCAGACAAAGACATTGGCTGTGTCCCAAAATGGCACCCTATTCGGTATAGAGAGTGCACCGCTTTTGAAAACGGAACCCCTTGGGCCGTGGTGAAGTGCCCCGTAAAGGGAATAGGGTCCCGTTTGGGACTCAGACGTTGTCTTCCTCTGCTGTGTCGCTCCAACACAGAGAAACCGGCTCATTGAGCCGCTTTGGATTGAAGTAAAAAAGTGGTTAATGTAAACAGTTACGGTGCCAAGTCTGACAAAAGCAAATATCACACAGATGCCGAGGCTAGTGGCGTGTGTATATATAGATGTATCTCTTTCCCTGCACTAACTTCAAATGGGCAGGGCAAAAAAGATCCGATATGTTTGCCAAAGTATTTTTACATTTTTTTTGAATAAATGTTCCACGTTTTTTACCGTCAGCACTTCAATGCCTTTTTCGCTTGTTTGAACACCTGTTCACATGCTGTGTGATTGACTGTGATTTAAAAAGGGAGTCTTTTTCTCTCTTTCATCGCTTTCCATCCATTACTGAGCCGATTTTGATTCTGTCTGTCTTGAAGAGAGAACTTTGATTTGTGCCAAGTTGGAACTTCTTCTGTAATCACATGCCCACAGATTACAGAACCTCACTAAGTACTTCACTTTAACTTTGTCATGTACAATCATTTTACTCATGGTTTATTTGTGTCCTTCCGACTACGCAACGACATGAGAGAGAGATCCTAATTTTGAATGATTTGATTTACGGTCTAGCCTTGTGGTCACTACCACCTGCAGCATGGGATTTGAATCCAGCCCATTGCTATTTCAGCACACTCTCTCCTTTCCTCGTCTCTATCCTATCGAAGTTGTCCTTAACAAAACACACTCTCCCTCTCTGTCGTTCCAGGATCGGGGACTTGGGAACACCTCACTGTCCACGTTCGGAGTCGTCCAGGCCGTCGTGGAGATCGTCCTCATGTTGTATCCTTTTAATGACCCCCTTTGCTCCGGGGCCAGATCCGTATGAAGTGTCTCAGGCAAGGAGTACTGATCCAGGATCAGGTCCTCTCTGGCCATGTAATTGTGATCGTAAAGGCAAAACTGATCCCTGATCAGCAGTCCTACTCTAAGACACTTGATACATATGGCCCCTGCTCCATGGTGATCCCAGTGACATTCCTAGGACTGGTGGTGTTGACTTAAGACGTAGCTTAGCCGGACACTTTCCGGGACATTCTGTCGTGTTTCGTCACCTCTTTTCACCTTTACCCTTTGTGAAAAGGTGCCAACTGGCCACTTGAAATGTCAGTAAATGTCCATACTAAGGCGTTTTGGCTCGAAAGCGTAAGGATGTCTTGTCCTTGATTCAGCAACAGCTATTTGATGGTGTCCTCCGTTGTCGGCTTCTACAGCTTGCGAGTGTTTGAAGGCCTCACTCCCAGGAAAGACGACACGACTATGACTACGGTAAACACACACACACACACACACACACACACACACACACACACACACACACACACACACGAAGAAGGTGATATATTTAGGCTTCCTTTTGTTTCATCCTCTTCAGCTCTCTCTCTCTCTCTCTCCCTTGCTTTCATTCTCTCTCTCCCTCTCCTCTGGCGTCTTCCTCACCAACCCTCAATCTGAATGGTTCAGTTGACCTCTCGCCCCAATATTTGTTTGTGCGTTGCGTAAACACGGACGCCGTGCAAGCTCTTATTTTCAGTGAGAGAGAATCGGGGGGAAAACTGTGTGTGTGTACTCTGTTTGGCCCACGGTGGTAGCCATTCACTTGGTAATGAGCAGGGGGAACGGTGAGGCTTTGTAACTAGCCAGGACGACTCGGTGAAAGGACTCGAAAGCCACAAAGGAGCAGAACCTGGTAATGAGCATCTTCAGAGGTACTAATTGCACAATATGTGGAATCCATTTACTCTGAAGAGGTGTGTGTGCGCGTCTCTGTGTGTGTACACACTCACACTCACACACACACACACACTGACTTGCGAAGCTATTCTTGCCCTCCCAGTTCTCACACTCAAACGTTTCATCATGGCCTATCTATTTGTTAACCCGAGTTCACGAGTTAAAGTTCTATACTCTAATCCTGTCTGTCTCCCTCATGTAGATCATTGGTTGCTGTGTGTCCATCCTGGTGCTGAGTTCAGCCCTGCCAGTCATGTCCAGAACACTTGGTGAGTCTCTCCTGCCTTTCATTCAACCTTTTTTGGGGGGTGGGGGGGGGGGTGTCCCCCGATGGCACCTCGTTCCCTACGTAGCGCACTAAAGCATAGTTGATGGAACCGATAGGTGAGCACAGATGTACGTGTTTAGTGGACCGCTTAGGATTGTTTTCATGACGAACGTATTGGAGGTGAGGTGACCATCCCATTCCCGGTCTTAAGTAAATGACCACGAGGGCCGGTCAGAGAACTTCACCTATCCCCTGCCGTCCCAGCCCCTCAGACCGTTAAGGTTAACAGGTTAAATTCCTTCACAGTTTGCCATGGCGATTTGAGGGAATGGCGCAAGAGAGGAAGAACTGACAGGTGTAGCAGCGCATTCACAATGGTACTAATAAACTCGCAGATTGCAGGCACAGCTGTTTAAATAGCATCGTCGTCGTCTGTGTGCGTGTCGGCGTACAGTGAGTCGTGGGGAGCGTTGCAAAATACCAACAGCTTCTGCTCTGTGACGCTGAATAGATGAGATGCAATAAACGTATAAAGGCCACCCCCATCCAAAGCCCTCTGGAGGACGACATGGGGAGAGGGAGTTTTGAATATGTGTTATGGGAAATCGAAACTCTTCATTGTTACCGTTCTGCCATTTTGTGAAGATATTAACGTGTCAAGGTGGTGTTTGTGAGAGAGAGAACCGGAGGGCATGGTCGATTTAAGCAAAGTAAGTCAGGTGACTTGGGTTTCAACTACTTGGAAAAATCCTTTCCTGGCTTAACAAACCAATAGGAAAGTCTCCAAATTGTAAATACTACCCATCTGGCACTTCAAGCAAACTCTCAACGTTTTTGAAAGGATTTTTCAAGTATTTGAACCCAGGTCTGACATAAACACAAACATCACTAAGAATTGAGGCGATGTGGGAGAAAATGGGTCTGATGCCTTATGATAACTGCTGCTTGTACAGAATTCCTGTCGGACGGACGCCATGTTTTATTTAAGCTTCTCTTGAAAGGGAGCCATGGGACCTGTAATGCTGCTGAAATGGGAGTGCTCGGTACTGTTTTTTTCCGTGGCAGCGACGGCAGGGTTAGTCAGGGTGCAGACAAGGGTAAAAGTCCCATAAACACATTTTATTTCAGGGAGGGAAACGGATGGCTAAAAATGACCAGTTATGTAAGTGTATGTGTGTGTTTAAAAGCATCAGAGTGAGATATCCTGCGTCCGAAATGGCACCCTATTCCCGGGCTCAAGAGTGCAAATATTTTACTCGCATATGCGCCTAAATATTTGCGGTGCAACCTGGAATTGTAATTTAGGAGCACCAGTGCGCCTTGGAAAAACAAAAATCACCCTGATGATAATTGTTGCGATGATTACTTCACTGTCCCGCAGCCCCTGAGTGCCATGGAGAGGACACTGAGCGCAGATTCATGACTGTCATGATTGCACCATTACTACAAAGAAAACGACTTGTTACCTCAAATGTTTTTCATTGTGCTCCTACATTTCTTTGTGTGCTCCTACATTTTTCAACTTGTGAAAAGGTCGGCGTCGAGCCCTATTATTTACCTACATAGTGCACTACTTGAACCACGGTGAATTGGGTGCCATTTAGGATGAAGACATGCGCTACAAACCCCACCCCCATTGAGAAGTTAGTTTTCTTCCCATGTATGTTTGTGTAACTTTTATCTGCAGTGTCCCCAAAAGCACAGTGAGAGACTGCAGCAAAGAGGACTCTGGTCACTCCTGTCAGCCTGGCTGCTGTTCCTGGGATAATACACTGTGGCTGGGCAAAAGTAGCGCACTATATAAGGAATTACGGTGCCATTTGGTGCGCACCCTATCAAACGGAGTACCACCATCTCAGAAAATCACCATTTATTACATAGATGCTATTCTAGTTGTCCTTTTATCGTTCCTAATCTGAAGTCGACTGAATACATAGGCCACCTTTCTCCGCCGATTTAGTGGATGTGTTATAAAAATGAGTCTGTTAATGTAATCACCATGGTGTCTTCCATCTTACTTGGAACGGATGGTGAGACGAGATGGATTCCACTTGGCCCACATTCACACAGTAATACACAATGCTACATTCTGCAAAATGGTGGCGATTAAAAACTGGCTGAAGTGAAACGAGTGATCAGAGGAAGACCGGTTCTTCTAAGAGGGGTTACATCATCTCTAGACATATGCCATATAGTCCTATGGGTCCTGGTTAAAAGTAGTGCACTATATCGGAAATAGGGTGCCATTTGGGATGTAAGTGTAGTCTCTTCTAATGCCAAGAACCCCTTTACTTCCCATCAGCTTTTCTCCTAATACCAAACCCGAGATCTAAACCTTTAGCATTACAAATGAATTTAGCTTGACTGTAGTGGCATGGTGCATTGACTGCGATCTCTCTCCACCCCCTCTTCCTGTCTCTTTACAGGCAATTTGGTTAAAGGCCCTCGATGCTCGCCAACTGCTTGCAGAGGCTGTAAATACATCTTTAGACACTCAATCAATCTCCTAATCTAATTGTTGTGCAGCGGTTTCGCAGGCATTGCCGAATATTATTATTTATTTTTTTTAAATCCACAAATATTACCTCAGTGAGCTATGACAGTTTTGGAATAGCTAAATGTGATGAATTGAATGGTTGGTTGATCTATTGATATTGGGTATGCTTGTCGTGTTTTAATAAAAGATGTATGCACACACAGCTTGTGTGCATGCACTGTGAGTTAGTTCACACTAAGAACATTGAAAGAAAGTACAGGAATGAATGATAAGAGTTTACAATATTTACTGCTGAAGAATTTTAATCCACCTCAGGCTAATCCACCTGTTAGTGTCACTTTTTAAATTTTATTTTTTAAGAGCACTAAAACCCTTGCGATTCTCCACATGAAGTCATGTGGTTTTTCCATATGATTTCACAAGTACTGGAAACAATAGAACACTGAAAAATCTGGGAAACCAGACCTAGTATTCATAGCTGACTTTGAAAAGGCTTTTGATAAAGTACGACTGGAATTTATATATGAATGACTGGAATATTAACATTTTGGAGAATCTCGTATACAATGGGTTAAAGTCATGTACAGTAACCCTAGGTGTAAAATAGTAAATAATGGCAATTTCTCAAAGTATTAAACTGTCGGAGTAAAACAAGGTTGTCCACTATCAGCATATGTATTTATTATGGCCACCGAAATGTTAGCTATAAAAGTCAGCTCCAACAATAGCATCAAGGGGCTAGAAATCCAGGGCTTAAAAACAAAAGTGTCCTTGTACGCTGATGATTCATGTTTTCTTTTAAATCCACAATTTGGATCCTTCCACAGCCTCATAGAGGGGCGACAGGTAGCCTAGTGGCTAGAGCGTTGGGCCAGTAAATGAAAGGTTGCTAGATTGAATCCCCGAGCTGACAAGGTAAAAATCTGTCGTTCTGCCCCTGAACAAGGCAGTTAGCCCACTGTTCCTAGGCGGCTATTGTAAATAAGTATTTGTTCTTAACTGTTTTGCATAGTTAAATAAAGGTACAATTACAAATAAATAGAGGATGTTGATGATTTTTCTAACCTCTCTGGATTACAACCAAATTATGTGTACTATATTACATATTGGATCACAAAAAAATAAAACTTTTACATTCACATGTCGTTTACCAATAGAATGGTGAAAAAACAAATGTATTTAACCTTTATTTAACCAGGCAAGTCAGTTAAGAACAAATTCTTATTTACAATGACGGCCTACACTGGACGACAAAATTAAACGGGCCTATTTATTTAATGAATATGAATTTGGAGGTCAGAAACAATTAAATATTAAAGCATTAGATCTCTCACTAAAGGCTTCAGTCACACAAAAATATACTTAAATCAGAACTGGTTCTCCAGCAGATTAGTAAGAATGGCTCACCCGGTGTTCAAGAATGCCCTTTTCCCCTTTATTCAGATTACATCTCACTTTTGGTTATTTGAAAATGAAATAATCTCCAAAATGTCACTTTTTAAAACAAGCCATAGAAAGTTGGTTGCTATTTCAGAATAATCCACCAGAAAAGACAGAACAAATATTATGGTTAAACTGAAATATAATAATTGAAACAAAAAAAAACATTATTTTTTGTGGAAAAAAATAAAAGCAGTATAATCTTTGTAAATACACTGCTCAAAAAAATAAAGGGAACGCTGAAACAACACAATGTAACTCCAAGTCAATCACACTTCTGTGAAATCAAACTGTCCACTTAGGAAGCAACACTGATTGACAATAAATGTCACATGCTGTTGTGCAAATGGAATAGACAACAGGTGGAAATTATAGGCAATTAGCAAGACACCCCCAATAAAGGAGTGGTCCTGCAGGTGGGGACCACAGACCACTTCTCAGTTCCTATGCTTCCTGGCTGATGTTTTGGTCACTTTTGAATGCTGGCGGTGCTTTCACTCTAGTGGTAGCATGAGACGGAGTCTACAACCCACACAAGTGGCTCAGGTAGTGCAGCTCATCCAGGATGGCACATCAATGCGAGCTGTGGCAAGAGGGTTTGCTGTGTCTGTCAGCGTAGTGTCCAGAGCATGGAGGCGCTACCAGGAGACAGGCCAGTACATCAGGAGACGTGGAGGAGGCCGTAGGAGGGCAACAACCCAGCAGCAGGACCGCTACCTCCGCCTTTGTGCAAGGAGGAGCAGGAGAAGCACTGCCAGAGCCCTGCAAAATGACCTCCAGCAGGCCACAAATGTGCATGTATCTGCTCAAACGGTCAGAAACAGACTCCATGAGGGTGGTATGAGGGCCCGACGTCCACAGGTGGGGGTTGTGCTTACAGCCCAACACCGTGCAGGACGTTTGGCATTTGCCAGAGAACACCAAGATTGGCAAATTCGCCACTGGCGCCCTGTGCTCTTCACAGATGAAAGCAGGTTCACACTGAGCACGTGACAGACGTGACAGAGTCTGGAGACGCCGTGGAGAACGTTCTGCTGCCTGTAACATCCTCCAGCATGACCGGTTTGGCGGTGGGTCAGTCATGGTGTGGGGTGGCATTTCTTTGGGGGGCCGCACAGCCCTCCATGTGCTCGCCAGAGGTAGCCTGACTGCCATTAGGTACCGAGATGAGATCCTCAGACCCCTTGTGAGACCATATGCTTGTGCGGTTGGCCCTGGGTTCCTCCTAATGCAAGACAATGCTAGACCTCATGTGGCTGGAGTGTGTCAGCAGTTCCTGCAAGAGGAAGGCATTGATGCTATGGACTGGCCCGCCCATTCCCCAGACCTGAATCCAATTTAGCACATCTGGGACATCATGTCTCGCTCCATCCACCAACGCCACGTTGCACCACAGACTGTCCAGGAGTTGGCGGATGCTTTAGTCTAGGTCTGGGAGGAGATCCCTCAGGAGACCATCCGCCACCTCATCAGGAGCATGCCCAGGCGTTGTAGGGAGGTCATACAGGCACGTGGAGGCCACACACACTACTGAGCCTAATTTTGACTTGTTTTAAGGACATTACATCAAAGTTGGATCAGCCTGTAGTGTGGTTTTCCACTTTAATTTTGAGTGTGACTCCAAATCCAGACCTCCATGGGTTGATAAATTGTATTTCCATTGATTATTTTTGAGTGATTTTTGTTGTCAGCACATTCAACTATGTAAAGAAAAAAGTATTTAATAAGATTATTTATTTCATTCAGATCTAGGATGTGTTGTTTAAGTGTTCCCTTTATTTTTTTGAGCAGTATATATCATAAATCGGACTGGTGGAGTTATGTCACACATGCAGCTAACAAGAATACATGGAAATGTCTGCTCTATTCAAAATTACAACCAACTAATTGCATCATTACTGCAAAAATGGAAGAGACAAGGGGGAGAAGGTAAGGAATTTGTTTGTCGGCCTTGCATTAAAAACCTAAATTTGTTATAGAAAATTGGGATAAATAAAAAAAGTATACCAGTTTTATTTAAGGACCAAAAAATTGACAGCTGTGCCATACAAGTTGAAAAATAGCACCTGGTTTATGAACTGATACACAAAACAAGTTTTTCAATTGAAATGATTATATAAAATCCTTCCAACCAATACAATGTGCTATATGGGGGGGATAAATAAACAAACGCTCCTCTCTCTGTCAGTGCTGGAGAGATGGATAGATGGAGGAGAGAATCAACCTCACAATGCACTAGCACTGTCTGCAGCACGTCTCACGCATTAGTTCCTCATCAGAATAACCACAGAGGTGTGCATAGCTACATAGAGGACAGGAGGAAGTGGCTACCTAGCCCTATTATCTCAGGGATGAGCAATTTTGCCAGCAATGATATCATTGTGAAGTCTGTACAAGTCGTTTTTGTGAAGTTCTGATGAAGTTCAGGTGTTTGTTCTGTTTATGATTCATACTAAGCATACACTGAGACCAGTGGAGGCTGCTGAGGGGAGGACAGCTCATATTAATGCCTGGAATGGAGTGGTATCAAACACATCAAAGTCGTGGTTTCCATGTGGTTCATACCATTCCATCTACTCCATTCCAGCCATTATTATTATTAGCCATCCTCCCCTCAGCAGCCTCCACTGACTCAGACAAGACATGGCGTGAATGTCTCTGAGTGGCCTGAATGGAGGATTCCCTCTCGGCAGGGGGTCAGACCCGCCCGCCATGAGTTGCACAAGCTGTCTTGGCTACAGCGGAAACGTACAAGATTCTGCTTGTTTACTGTTTGAATTAGATATGTGTACTTCAGAGCAGTTGACTCAGGTGTATGTGTGCAGGTGACGGTGGTCTCATTGATAACCATGATGCCTGGGGTGTTGCTCATTTCTTCCGTTTTTTTTCTTCCCCCAATCGGTTTTTACACGCTAACAAATTGTCTAAGGTCCCACTAACAAAACCGTTTCCTATGAAAGGAATAATATGTAATCCTTCAGACAATGAAAATTACCTTTTCTCAGGAAGAGTGGCATTGGCTGCTAAATCCGTTACATAAAGGGGTTTGTCTATCCTGGATCCGCCATAGCCTGAGTATCTTAATATGCAGTGTACATCAAATGGTTTTGAGGTATAAGCCCTTCTTTCAATTTGGCCTTTCTTGCCTGTTGAAAGAGTTGGCCTATTGAAGAGAGACACTTTCCAAAGTGCCTCAACAGCCGAAAGAACAGGCATTCTTAAATAGTTAATTCGCCGAAACCCCACGCAGTCATGGAAAGGGAAGGGTTTGTGCTTATAAACACAGTGCTCGTCTTGCCACAGGTGTTTGGAAATAAGAACATGTATATTTAGTGCCTGTCTCTGGGAAAGAATCAAGCTATCTTTTTCTCTCCAGATGTTTGCCCTGTGTGTGTATCGATTCCTCTTGGTTTTTAGTCTTTTTTTTTTTACATTTGACATTTTAGTCATTTAGCAGACGCTCTTATCCAGAGCGACTTACAGTAGTGAATGCATACATTTCATACATTTCTTTTCCGTACTGGAAAGTCCATCAATAAAGTCCAATCATGTAATGCTGCTCATCATTACATCTCAATGGGAATCCTAGAATATTGATAGGCCTACATTCCACATTAGTTAGACAGATAACTCAACCAGGGGTAAGAGCTGGTGTCAGTAATCAGGTTTCAAAGGCTGATGGAAACAGGACATCTTTTTGTGTCTGTCAAATGTATTATGCAAGAAATGGCAGTTGAAACACCTTTTTATGTGCAAATATTGATATAATAACCATCGTTGCGTATAGGCCTACAACCACGATGTGGAAAAGCAGGACAAGTTTATAGGCAGATGAAACAAGTTATGATGCACTTCATATGATGGTTAAGTGCACGGTGACCATGGACATTTCCAATAGGCTAAATATGACGCTACGGCTATTATTTGAATTCTGGTGACATGATGATCAGTGCTTGGCTTCCAATTATCAAATAAAATGATATTTCTCTTATGCATATCTCATATAATCTTATCAGTGTACTCGTGTCTAGAGAGCATGCGCCAAAACCAGATTGGTTAAGTTCGCTATTTAGTGTTTGACGAAACCGTCGGTAGAGATGAAAAATGAGATGGAAACCAATGTACAGAATAACAACTTTGTATTTGTTATTCGGTACATTGGAATTGAATCGCAACAATTCTTTTTAGGAGCGCTACGTCATTATGCGTGTAGTCTTTTATCCACAACAAGTCAGTTTGATGGAAACATCTCTGGTGGGAAAATGAGCACATAGTTTTTTGTGTGCCGGTTTTAGAATATTCACATGAAATATGTCGGCAATTTTAGATGGAAACCTAGCTAATGATGTAGAATTATCAGTGTGCAAATAATGTTATGTTTCATGAGAAACCCCTATGTTCCAGTATCTGAAAATCATCATGATATAGTTGATTGTTTTGTGTTATTAAGTCCATCCACTCAAATGGCGGAACATTGAATCTGGTGGTCTTTTATTTAACATCTTAACACTCTTCACAGGTATCACCAGGTTTGATCTTCTCGGAGACTTTGGGAGATTCAATTGGCTGGGAAACTTCTATATCGTCCTATCGTACAACCTGCTGTTTGCCGTGGTAACTACCCTCTGCCTAGTCCGGAAGTTCACCTCAGCGATCCGAGAGGAACTCTTGAAAGCATTAGGTAACATCTTTATATTCATATACTCATATTCATGTCAAACAAAGCAGAAATTACAAAATGACTGGTTCATTGAGTTACCGGTTTTCTTAAAGAATGCATTGCTATATACAATAATTGAGCCTTGTCAAAGATTATTACAGGCAATGAGAACAATCCGAGGATACTGTTTTCAACAATTGATTGCTTACAGGTTCATTTATATGTTATTTAAGAACATATTGCTATCTATAATAAAGTTGTATGAAAAGAAAGGCAAGCCCATTTCTCAAAGGTTATTACAGACAACTAGAAAAATCCAAGGATACTGTTTTCAGTTATTCGCTTACTTTATCCAGCCCCGGCGGCAGACTGGCTCAGCCAGGCTTCATCGTCTAAATGTGAGGAGTTTGCGTTATATTTCCTTGTAAAAATGGCTAACATAAGCTATGGCAGTGCAGTCCCTGTGCAATACTGAACCAGATTGTCCCCTAACTCGGCCTCCCACCGTTGAGCTAGTTTTCCATGATAAATGAAAGAGCGTTTGAAATCCTCCACCTGTACAGCGTCTTAGATTTAAGTGCCATTTTGATACCTTTTGACCATAAGATATTGGTAGAACTGGTAGTCTGGCGAAATGTTTTGGTCTTTCTGATACTGTGCTAAACCGTTTTTCATTCTGATCTGCCTGGTGAAGAATGAATCAGGGAGAGCAGATATCACCTGTGGAGTCCCTCCAGGGATCTATTCTTGGTCCCCTTTTGTTCTCATTATACATGTTACCCCTTCATAGCTATGCAAATGACACCCAGCTATACATATGTGCAGCACCAGATGGCCCTAATGCTATCAACTGATAGGTTAGTTGTTTTTGAGAGCCTTAATACATTAATGTCCAACAATTTGGTACGTTTGAAGGAGGGCAAGCCTGAGGATCTGGTGATTTGGCTTAAGAGTCCAGAGGGGACAGCGAACTCGACTCATGGTGTGTCTCGTTCTTAACCCTTAGCCTACAGTGGTCGCACCCCGAGGAAATATAATTAACATAACAAAATAATCTCCATCAAAATCCGTCTAAGCTGGAGAGATGTTTTTCTGCGTTGGCTGTGTCTCAATCAACTGCATCCGCCGATACCTCCTGCAGTGAAAGGTGGCAGAGCTAGAGCGGTGTTTGTCAGACCATGAGACATCCCGAAAATGGGTTTTCTCACAAAATCGTATGTAGCGTTCAACCAGTTTGGCGTACAAACTCTATTGAAAGATGACTCTCACGAACACAGTGGTGTTCTCCATTTTGCGCTAGGGTGCCAAAAAGCCTCACAAGACTCGTCTGAAGTCGGTACAGCCTCTTCTGACAAGGTCTGTGGTGTCCGAACGGTTTGGGCTACACACTAATATGACCCCTCGGTGTAAAGCTGAGAATCTCACAAAAATTATGAAAATGTCTAGGTCTGCCTGGCAGGCCGGCCGGACCTGGACTCATCTGAAGGTCCCCGGTACCAGTTTTTTTATTTTTTTTATTATGGAAGTATATATGGAGATAGTTTAATGCCTAAAATAAGGGGATAAATACATGAAGAAAAAAAATCCTGCTCTTATATCTCTGAGATAGGACAGACACTTCAGAACAAACTTCCTTTAGATTTTTTTGGGGACTTTCATTTGGACTGTCTGTTCCAAGTAGTGACTCTGTTATTCAGTGCGTTTCTATTGGCTAATAGCACTAACTCCAAATTCTATGTTTCATCCAATATATATTTGTTGATATCTTCAGGGGTTTTAAATGTCAAAATCAAAAGGCTAAATAATCCCTGGTATGACCATTTTTAAAACAATTCCATATGTTCGCTTAGAACCCTCCCCCGGCTCAGACAGGGCTTAGAGTCTAGAAGGTTAAGGCCTGGTACAGATACAACAGCCGTCATAAGCAGAGATGAGATAAAACTAGACAGTTGTATAATTTTTTATAAGCTTTCTAAAGATACAAAAATAAATATGGTCGGCTGAGACTGTTTCTACGGTAACGATGCCTCTGTACCTGTACCTGATCAAACTTTTGAAACAAAGTTGTTTTGTAGCAAAGTGTTTCAGCAGACAAGTATCATAGAATACATGCGCCAGAAACGGGGCACACAATTTAAGCTAGCTATTAACTACAGCAAGTAGCTAGCTTGCTGTCTGCTTGGCTAAACACAGAGCGTCTTAGCACTTTTCTTTGATTGACTAAACTGACAAGTATCGTCTCGCGCCTTTTGCTAAGATTTGACATGTTTAATCTTGGAAACTTCAGCGGCCGTCATGAGACGTTCTAAAACTAGACCGTTCAGGTCAAGCGAACGTTGTTGTAAAGCTAAGTAACACCGTCGTGTCTCGGTAGCTGTATCTGTACCGGGCTGAAGACTCACCTTTTTAGCTTGGCTTTTAATTAGTCTGGATATTTTAGATTTTGTTTAGTTTTGTCTTATTTTAATATTCTAATGTCCTATCCTGTTTGTACTTGTGTTTTGCATTCTATGCTGCTTTACTGGTTTGTCATATTTCTTTCTCTATTTTGTATTATTTTATATGTTACAGCACATTGAGTTGCTGCCTCTGTATGAATTGTGCGAAATGAATAAAGTTGTATTATTATTATTATACGCTTTGTGCTCAGATTGTCTGAACCAAATGAATGCTGTATGATTGCATGTTCTATCATTTTTACTATAGTTATTTGCACTGACGAGATGTTTAACCTTTTGGTTTTTGGTCATTTCAGTAATAATCAATCCAAATGACATATTTCATAGAGAGATGGCGACTTCTGTCACAACTCATAACCTGTTCCAAGGCTGCCTGGGTCTGCATTCTCTGCAACCTAGGCAGCAATATGACTTCTGTGGCTGCAGCCAGATAGATAGATATCAAAATCCACTGTGCCTTTGGACTGATGTGAAGATGATGAGGCAAACGGGGAAAGTCTCTAAAGCTTGTTGTGACAGGCCCAGGATGTCTGATGTAGAAAATGTCAAACGATGGATTCAGTGTTTTTCAAAAAATATATATATATTCCTTGTCTGTGTGTGTCTTTTTAATGACATTTCTGCCCCTTATCTCCTCCTGGCCAGGTCTGGATAAATTACAACTGTCAAACAGCCCCACAGACCCTGAGTCTGGGAAGATCGTGGCCAACGGGCATCAGAAGACTCTGTGAAAGAGACAACTGACACACACACACAGACACACACCCACACCTCATGGCAGCCAAAGGGAGATTTTGACAGTACTGGGATTGAGTCTGTGTAAGAGACTTAGTATACTCCGACAGTGTCTGACGGGCACTGCGAGCTGAGGGGAAGAGTAATTTAGCTTCGTGACATTCCATCTTCTTCCTCCTGGATCGATGGATGCAGGACTTGGACAGGGACACGTTTGAGCCCCCTGACAGACTGGCATCATCACAACAGTTGATGTTGACCTCAACAGTGACTCTGACCATGGGCCACCACGCCGATGTCTGGGGGACTTTCTCTCAGCACCAATGTTCCCCCCCATCTCAATCTTTTCATACATTCGAATTCTACCCTCTACCCATCTCATTCTAACCTCTTGCGTTCCGTGCTTCCCTGATCACTTTTTATCTGTTATCCCCCCCGTAATTGCACTATGCCCTATTAGCTTGGAGGTGATATGTAACCTTTCAATGCAGAGGCTGAAGAGATGCTCGCTGACTAGTAGCCATTTTTACACTTATGTCCTATTTCAATGTCTGTCTGTTTCCACCATAGTTACTCAACCAATGCAGTACATTTCACCAATTTTTAAAATCCATTTTGGTTCTAAAATGCACCTCAAGTGTGTTATTTGAAGAGAAAAAAAACAGCACCTTCTCACAAGTATAATGAGAAGAGAGTTCCTTTTTTGAGAATTAGGAAGTAAATGTGACGTGTATCAGTGGCCATGGGGCATTCACAATAGAATATCTGTGTTATATGTAAAGACTTGGTGGTCTCCCATAGTCACCTTATTCAGTATCTCGCATGTATAGCAGGGCTCGTCAAGCCTGGTCCCGAAGAGCTAACCTCCTGTAGGTTTTCGCTCCAGCCCCAGTTAGAACTAACCTGATTCGGGCTTATCAACCAGGTAATTATTAGAATCAGGTGTGATGGATTAGAGTTGGAGACAAACCTACAGGACAGTAACTCTCCAGGAAAAGGGTTGGCGAGCCCTAGTGTATGGATGGCTTCAGGTTTGATAAGTGGACTTTTGTTGTTTTGTTTAAAATATCCACACATTTTGAAAAGATGATGGCATTCTTTGATAGACTTACTTGCTGTTGAACTCTCCTGCATTAAAAACAAATTGTACTGATTACTCTTATTCATTTTACATATCGCCTTTAGCCGTTTTACATGTCCCATTCAGTTGCTTTGCATGTCCTCACAGGCGTCTGTGTATGGCCACTTCTTCCCTCTTTGCAGAGCTTGCTGGTACATTTAGTGCCCGTTCACCTAAGTGACCAGTCAGTGTCTCCTCCATTGACACAGACTGAATGGAGAGGTACTGTAGAGGAGTTAGGAGGGACTAGCCAATCCTTCCATCTTTCTGGTCGTCTCAGGCCAGTTGTGAATGTGTCACAATGTGCTCATTTTATTTTGCGTTACACACTCTGCCCTGTGCGTTCATTATTTTGTCTCAATTTGAATGACTTGTTTAGTTGCTGTTGATTGCGATCACTCTCGAGATGGGAAAACTATAGAGTGATCCACACGTCTTTTTTTGGTTCCAAAGAGCAAAGATCGCAGCTTTCAAAGTTTGGTCCTGTGGGTGGATGTTCTGAAAATGTGTGTTGGTAAGCTTGATCTCCCCAAATAACTACTATGCTATTTTGACATTTTTTTTAATTTATTTCACAGGGCACTAAGCTTTGTTTAACCTCCTTTTTATTGTACATTTTGTATTTACATGTCAATTAAGTACATTTGTAAAGCGCTTTTCATTATAAAGAATAATCTCAAAGTGCATAAGATTAAAAAAAATCTAAATACATATTTTAACGCAACTAGACAGGGTCACTGAGACAAAGATCCAAGCTGACACTACAAGGTACAAGGACACCAAGGAGCACAGCTGTCAACAGAAAGCCTTCCTAAAGAGAAAGGTCTTTAGGCCCGTTTTAAAGGAACCCAGAGTCTGTGGTGCCTTCAGGTGGTCCGGGAGGGCGTTCCAGAGGCTGGGGACGGTCGAGCTGAATGACACTCCATTATAGTCAATAGCAAATTATCCCAAATGGCACCCTATCTCCAAAAGTAGTGCAATATATAGGGAATAGAGTGCCATTTGGGACAAACAATTATGCTATCACTGCATATTATTGGTAGAGGAAGCACACCATAAGCTCAACATTACAATCGTACATTTCCAATGAGTTTGAGGTGTACACAGTCTGGGCCTGTTCCAGTCCAAGGGAACAGTTTTGGTTGCCTTAGTTTTTCCTCACTTGCCGAGGGTTTGAAATGTTGAAGTGTGGCCTGTACTGTAGGTGGAGTAGCTAATCAGAAGCGTTATGCCCACAGGGGCATGTGCCCCCTCAGATTTGTCCTGTTTAGTTGTTTCTCTGTAATACTGCTAGACCTAGAAATGTCATGAAGTTGACTTTAGCTAGCCCAGATAGGTTCCCAACCTCATAACTAGCCACCAAAAAGCCATCAGGCAAGTTCGAGTAGCTAGCTCGTCTAACTATCTTAGCTGGTACACCTGCTGGCTAACTTTAGAAAAGCAAGCAATAACTTAGTGTACTGAATGAGACTTGCATTCCTTTCAATCTTTTATTCAGATTTGAGCAGAAGCAAATCTGCATACAGTTTCTTTAAAAATGAACCAGGAGGATACAGACCGCTCAAGAGGTATGCAGAATATATATATAATTTTATTACATCGAAATAAGCATGATTATTGCTCTGGAACGCAGTAAAAAACAGCCATTCTCACGTACTTTGTGCCCCCTCACATTTTGGATGTAGCTATTCTGTTTCTGCATATAATTTCCTACAAATGAACGTGAATGTATTTTTTTTTTTACCATGTTCTTTGCTATATGTGTGTTTTACGATGTTGGTTTGTTTGCAAATAAAACAACGAAAGTCGACATTGCTTTTTCATTTCAGTTATATCTGTAACTTCAACAGCATTTGTGGTGTACATCACAGGCTTCCTTTTGAGATAAGAGCACACTTGGCACAAGTTAGCTTGCTGTTACCATGGCAGTATCTGTCTGTAAGAACTCTTGACAAGTCACAGTATTCTGGAGGACTGGGTCCTTGAGGAAGAATTGCACTTTATTGGTATGGATGCCTGAAAGTGATAATTGATTTGTGCATTTATCCTTTGTTCATACAACAGGAACACCTTCCTTCCTTCTGTCATTTACAGCCTGCAAACCACATAAGAACTGCTGGAAGAGCTCAATCTAAACATTCACAAATGTATACGATTTCGCAAATGTTTACATTTAAATTCTGGAGGTATTGTAGAAATATATATAATTTATTTGGCTCCATACTCCAGCATTTGACCTGAGATCAACCGTTTTACGATACTACAGTACAGAATGTCACATTGAGGGTGTTTTCATACCTGTTTTACCGTTTAGAAATTAATGCACTATGTATCTAGTCCCTCCATTTTGAAGGTGTCATAAGTATTGACAAATTCACTTAGTGTGGTAAATTGTCAAGTTTAGTATTTGGTCCCATATTCTGAATACTTATACATTGTAGATGTTACCATGATTACGGATAATCATGAATCATGAGTGAGAAAGGTAGATGCAGAAAGATCATGCCCCCAAAACATGCTAACCTTTCACCATTAAAGTAACAGGTTAGCATTTTCTAGAGTATATCTACAGTGCCTTCCGAATGTATTCAGATCCCTTCACGTTTTCCACATTTTGATACGTTACAGCCTTATTCGAAAATTGATTTTTTTTCCCCCCCCATCAATCTACACACAATACCCCATAATGACAAAGCAAAATTTACATTTTTGCTCATTTATAAAAAATAAACTCACATTTACATAAGTATTCAGACCCTTTACTCAGTACTTTTGTTGAAGCACCTTTGGCAGCGATTACAGCAGAGTCTTCTCAAGCTCTGTCAGGTTGGATGGGGAGCGTTGCAGCACAGCTATTTTCAGGTCTCTCCAGAGATGTTAGATCGGGTTCAAGTCCGGTCTCTGGCTGGGCCACTCAATGGCATTCAGGGACTTGTTCCAAAGCAACTACTGTGTTGTCTTGGCTGTGCTTAGTGTCGTTGTCCTGTTGGAAGGTGAACCTTCACCTCAGTCTGAGGTCCTGAGCACTCTGAAGCAGGTTTTCATCAAGGATCTGTCTGTACTTTGCCTCGTTTCTGACTAGTCTCCCAGTCCCTGCAGCTGAAAAACATCCCCACAGCATGATACTGCCACCACCATGCTTCACCCTAGGGATGGTGCCAGGTTCTCTATATGTGACGCTTGGCATTCAGGCCAAAGAGTTCGATCTTGGTTTCATCAGACCAGAGAATATTGTTTCTCATGGTCTGAGTGTCTTTAGGTGCCTTTGTCAAACTCCAAGCGGGCTGTCATGTGCCTTTTACTGAGGGAGTGGCTTCCATCTGGCCAGTCCACGATAAAAGCCTGATTGGTGGAGTGCTGCAGCGCTGGTTGTCCTTCTGGAAGGTTCTCCCATCTCCACAGAGGAGCTCTGTCAGAGTGACCATCGGGTTCTTGGTCACCTCCCTGACCAAGGCCCTTCTCCCCTGATTGCTCAGTTTGGCTGGGCGGCCAGCTCTAGGAAGAGTCTTGTTCATTCCAAACTTGTTCCATTTAAGAATGGAGGCCACTGTGTTCTTGGGAATCATCAATGCTGCAGAAATGTTCTGGTACCCTTCCCCAGAGCTGTCCCAATCGACACAATACTGTCTTGGAGCCCTACGGACTATTCCTTTGACCTCATGGCTTGGTTTTTGCTCTGACATGCACTGTCATTTGTGGGACCTTATAGACAGGTGTGCATGCCTTTCCAAATCATGTCCAGTCAATTGAGTTTACTACAGGTGGACTCCAATAAAGTTGTAGAAACATCTCAAGGATGATCAATGGAAACCAAGATGCACCTGAGCTCAATTTCGAGTCGCAAAGGGTCTGAATACTTATGTAAATAAGGTTTCTGTTAAAATTTACAAACATTAAAATAAAACGTTTTGCTTTGTCATTATGGGACATTGTGTGTAGATTGCTGAGGATTTATTTATTCAAGGGGTCTGAATACTTTGCGAAGCCATTGTATGCATTAACTTTCATTATTTACGATTAATTCATAATTATCCGTAATCATGGTAGCATCCACATTAATGTAGAAGTGTTCAGAAACATTCTATTCTTATTTACAATAAGTGACACTACATTATTTACCATTAATTTCTATTGGGCATAATCTGAAATAAGTTTGTAGGTTCACAAGCTTGATGTAATCATTGCGTTCTAGAAATATGCAACCAAATCCTAAACTTTTGACATTTTAATACACTGAATTTGTCCAAATACTTATGACACATTCAAATGGGGGGACTAGACAAAGTATTTTAATTTCTAAACAGTGAAACATGTATATAAACACTAAAATAAGACATTTGATCTTAAATGCAAAATACTGGAGTATAGAGCCAAATTAAAAGTTTTCGTTTCATTGTCCAAATAAATACGTAGGAGTGTGTTTTAGTTACATCCAACTGTCTTTACAATTATATATAAACTATTCTGAGGTCAGACCAGTATTTTGTGGTAGGGAGACCTGCACAGAGGACATGTAGGTCGGCCGTCCACACAGAAGGCTTCGAAGGCTTCCAGGCAGGGCTGGTGGAAGAGGTGTGAGCAGGACAGGAGCACAGTGCGTCTGTTGCTGTGGTGTTGGGCGAGTGTCCTCCCTGCCTCCGTCTCTAGTCTGGCGCTGCACAGAGCGGTGAGACAGATGGGACAGTCCCGTGTATCTCTCTGGATGACCTGTGACAGTGGAGACAGACAGGGCTGTAGGGATAGACCAGTATTCCAAAATAAAAGCCGTCTTCAATAAAATACCGCCACACTACCACATTGATTCCCCAACCCTATCTACTTCCTGAATTTAAAGGAAATTTACCCCAACCCTGCTACCAGACATTTATAATGGCTATCTTCTCTCACAATAGCTTCCATACACACCCTTTTATCTTAAGTTCAATGGACATTATCTGGTTTAGCGTGTCACACAAGCTTGATTGTTTGGCTGTGTGTCTCTGCGATACCGTTGTGGGGCAGGTATCTACTCCAGCTCCACCAATAATTAACTTCCTTTATTCAGAAAACGGTCAACGCGCTCAAGGCTTAAACACTTGATAATGAGCTTTGCGACATTTATGGTGTTTACCTTCACCAGGAAGGTGCACGGTGTGCGATAAACACGCTGTGAGTTCACTGTTTGGTTCGAGGAGTCGAGGTTGAGCAACACCTGTTGCCCTGCGCACAACCTTTAACACGAGATTACATATTTTTTTTTATTTTTTTTAAACATACCCTTTTCCACCTCCTGTGGGATTGTGGGAAACTCCATTGGCTGGCATTGAAAAGACCTAAATACTGTACAACAGAGCCTAAGGAACAGCAAATCTAGATCTCTTTTCAATTTGAACCACAGTACAGATGGCTCAGACGGAGCGATGAAAGGCCTGGTGTGCATTATTAGACTGGCTCTGTTTTCTTGTAAACACAGAGGATTATTTCCTTCATTCATTTGTAAAAAAGTGAATGATCATTTCTAGGAGATTTGACTTTGTGTAGCAGCTGCAGCACAGCCTCTCCTGGACAAGCATTAGCATGTTGAATGAATGGCATGGCTACAGGGAGAATTAGACCAGGATTAGGACTTCATGAGAGTCTTTTTGATAGTGCACCGTGGTATTTGTATGGTGAGATTTTCCACAGTAGGGTTGCACAATTCTGGTAACTTTCCCAAAATGTTCATGTTGTCCAGAAATCCTGTGGAGATTTCCAGAAAACCTGGGAATGTTGGGAAAGTTACAGGAATTGTGCAACCCTATTCCAAACCTTTTCCTGTATTTTCTGCCAGTCGTCTTCCTTCGGCTCCGAGACGTGCTCACTCTCAAACTGATGGAACACTCTTCTGCTCGATGACACCGACTGGTCGATATCGTTCAGGAAAGCCTCTACGTCCGTATGACAGTATTGGACAAAGCTGTCATTCAACTCCTGAAACTAATTGGAAACAATTTAGTTACACAAAAGGGGCATCGTTCAATTGGACACCAAATAGAGTTCTGTTTTTCTATCAGATATAATTGGTGCTGTATTGTAATGCTTGAAGCCTGCTGACAAAGTCAAGTTGTTTAACAGGCCAGGTCGATACCGACACGTCTCAGACTTACAAGGAAAATGTATGGAAACCAGTGAAAAGATAGCTGGTGCTGGGAAACGGGCACAAACATACACACAAAGGCCATCCCTCAGGCTGCCCCACCGAGCTCGCTCCTGTCACAGTGACATCCCAAGTACTTTATTGCTGGGCTTTTATCACTAATTAAACAACTGTTAAGCATTCAGATGAGGTTTTACGGGCTGACTTTTCCACAGCGAAGGCAAACAACGTGGGCCCTGGTGAACTTTGCCTCGTCTCACTGCAGAGGACAGGAAAAGGGACGGAGCAAGGGGAACAAAGGAATGGGGGAGGGAATGGCGTTGTCTCACCTCAATCCATCTTGATGTCAGCAGTTATCCTCCTTAATGTGTTGACTTAGGGTCGGACCTCAAAAAGCTAAAAATGGAAAGCTGGTCATTGGAATCACCTGATAAGACTGAAAACTAGAATATCTTAAAGGCTTTGCTGCCTGGGGGAAACTGCGGCTTTACCGTGAGGATGACAGACATGTTGACACTCCCAAATTACACCATATTCCCGAAGTAGTGCAATACTTTTGACCAGGGCCCACAGGGCTCTGGTCAAAAGTAGTGCACTACATAGAGAATAGGATGCCATTGGGACTCAACTTGTCTCTGTGTGATGGAGGAAGTCCTACTCTGTCCCAGATTCCTCGAAGGAGCCGACAATCCCCATCCTTGACGTCACCAGGATGGGATCCTGGATGGGGCTAATGTTTTCCAACAGAGTTAATTAGACCAATAAAATTGCTGCTCGTGTTTACGTGACATGCTAAAGCAGTGTTTATAGATGGAGGATGAGAGAAGGGGATTGTGGGTAGGACATTGACCTCTCCGAGCACATTACAAGTTGGGCGTAATCAAGGTGTCACTCGTAATATCGGTCTCTCTGAACCCACTGAAGCACTCTGATTGATTACAGAGAGCTCTAGAGAGAGACATGAGTGGCCTCTCTTTAATTAGCCATCAGAAAGGCTAGTGATGGAATGGACCCCTAACCAAGTCTGCGTCCCAAATGGAACCCTATTCCCATATAGTGCACTACTTTTGACCAGAGCCCAATGCAAAAGCAGTGCACTATATAGGGAACAGGCTGCATTTGGTAGACATCCCAAGGCTCACACGGTAAATATACCAGTAAAATCACTATATGTGCTTCTCAAGTGTGTTTACTATTCAGCTGTGTCTCTGCAAATCGCCACTACAGTCAGAGGTAAGTAAGCACCGTGGAGGGGGAGATTTCAGTCTCACTAGGTGGCAATCTATCCTTTTCCAGGGAGCCACAGACTAGAGAAGGCAGAGGCCTTAGTGTCGATAGGCCCCCATCCAGTTGCTGGAACCCACCAACAGCCAGCCAAAGCTGAAAGGACAAACCCCTTTATAATGTGTATTCTGTCCTCAGATCAAAGTAAAATCCTGTGGAATATTTTAGTTAAGTGGGACAGTGAAGAAAGCCAGTGCAAATGACAACCAGGGAACCTGCCACAAATATGCACCCTCCCTCAACCCCCTCTTTCCGAGGGGGGGGTGCAAGCACACAGACAAACACACAGTGGGCCCTTGCTTTTGTGTTGACCCTGGAATGTCCAGACTGTTTGACCAAAACACACACTCTCCGTAATTAGTTTACAAACAGTGTATGATTCACATGGCATCAAAGGCCCTCTGAAGCTGCTTAGAGAGTTGAGTTCCCCTACCCTGCACCTCCACCGATGCCCGTGTCCACTCCACACTGACCTGAGATCAGATCTGCTGTCGGTCCGTCAATCACGGCAACCTAAAGTCCACTGCTAAATAGGTGAGGAATGTCCGGCGGGTGAGTTTCAGGAAGAATGGAGACTTGCATCCCAAATGGCACCCTATTACCTCTGGTCAAAAGCAGTGCACTATGGGGAAAAGGGTGCCATTTGGGACAAAAGCTTATAGGAGTGGGGAAAGCCTCGGCAATGTGACCTGGTAGTCACCAGTGGACTGACTCACCAGATAAGAGCACAGGTTTTGACCCGACATAGCATTGTTCAGTATATAGTAAGTAGAGGAACTACAGATGAAGTCGGAAGTTTACATACACTTATGTTGGAGTCATTAAAACTCGTTTTTCAACCACTCCACAAATTTCTTGTTAACAAACTATAGTTTTGGCAAGTCGGTTAGGACATCTACTTTGTGATGACACAAGTCATTTTTCCAACAATTGTTTACAGACAGATTATTTCACTAATAACTCACTATCACAATTCCAGTGGGTCAGAAGTTTACATACACTACATTGACTGTGCCTTTAAACAGCCTGGAAAAATCCAGAAAATGATGTCATGGCTTTAGAAGTTTCTGATAGGCTAATTGACATCATTGGAGGTGTACCTGTGGATGTATTTCAAGACCTACCTTCAAACTCAGTGCTTCTTTGCTTGACATCATGGGAAAAATCTAAAGAAATCAGCCAAGACCTGAGAAAAAAAGTTGTAGACCTCCACAAGTCTGGTTCATCCTTGGGAGCAATTTCCAAACGCCTGAAGGTACCACGTTCATCTGTACAAACAATAGTACGCAAGTTTAAACACCATGGGGCCACGCAGCCGTGATACCGCTCAGGAAGGAGACGCGTTCTGTCTCCTAGAGATTAACGTACTTTGGTGCGAAAAGTGCAAATCAATCACAGAACAACAGCAAAGGACCATGTGAAGATGCTGGAGGAAACAGGTACAAAAGTATCTATATCCACAGTAAAATGAGTCCTATATCAACATAACCTGAAAGGCCGCTCAGCAAGGAAGAAGCCAATCCTCCAAAAACGCCATAAAAAACCCAGACTACGGTTTGCAACTGCACATGTGGACAAAGATCGTACTTTTTGGAGAAATGTCCTCTGGTCTGATGAAACAAAAATAGAACTGTTTGGCCATAATGACCATTGTTATCTTTGGAGGAAAAAGGGGGAGGCTTGCAAGCGAAGAACACCATCCCAACCGTGAAGCACGGGGGTGGCACCATCATGTTGTGGGGGTGCTTTGCTGCAGGAGGGACTGGTGAACTTCACAAAATAGATGGCATCATGAGGATGGACAATTATGTGGATATTTTAAAGCAACATCTCAAGACATCAGTCAGGAAGTTAACGCTTGGTTCCAAATGGACAATGACCCCAAGCATACTTCCAAAGTTGTGGCAAAATGGCTTAAGGACAACAAAGTCAAGGTATTGGAGTGGCCATCACAAAGCCCTGACCTCAACCCTATAGAACATTTGTGGGCAAAACTGGAAAAGCGTGTGCGAGCAAGGAGGCCTACAAACCTGACTCAGTTACACCAGCTCTGTCAGGAGGGATGGGCCAAAATTCACCCAACTTATTGTCGGAAGCTTGTGGAAGGCTACCCGAAATGTTTGACCCATGTTAAACAACTTAAAGGCAATGCTACCAAATACTAATTGAGTGTATGTAAACTTCTGACCCACTGGGAATGTGATGAAAGAAATAAAAGCTGAAATAAATAAATCATTCTCTCAACTATTATTCTGACATTTCACATCCTTAAAATAAAGTGGTGATCCTAACTGACCTAAGACAGGGAATTTTTATCAGGATTAAATGTCAGGAATTGAGAAACTGAGTTTAAATGTATTTGGCTAAGGTGTATGTAAACTTCAGACTTCAACTGTACTTGATGTGGAACCTTCTCAGAGGTTTGATGTTTACATCTTTCATAATCAGTGTACATAATACACATATCAGTCCCTCATCAGGGTTGGGTTGAATTGCTTTTCCATTCAGGAAATCAACTGAAATTACCCCAAAAAATGTATCTCTGAGAATTTCAGTTTACGTCCTGAATTGACGGAATCGAAAATGAATTGATCACAACCCTGCTCCTAAATGACACAGTTGTTAAAATTACCTTTGTCTCAAAGAATCTTCGTCGTAGCTGTTTGTCTTTTGGGGGAACTGTTTTCCTCATATGTCTGTACCACTTCCGAACAACATAGCCGCGCCAACACGCTTGAATTCTATCATTGACGATATGAAAAACATTTAAGTAGGTAAAACAGCAGGGATACCGTCCTAACACAGGGTGAACATGGTAACTTGATCAATAAGGTCTGGTTTTCCTGTACGTAGATTAGGCCTAAAATTAGTCTTGGATTAAAAATCATTCTCAGTGGGGAATCTCCATTGAGTATGCTTCTTAGTCCATGGCGAGGTTTAATCTGATTCCAGGAAACATGCAGTCCATTCTCTGGAGATGTTTACCTGATGGCGCACCTCTCTTTGAAGAGGCGAGCTCCATCGTGGATCACTCTGGTCTCATACTGCTCCTTCCTGCACATAGGACAGCACTTCCTACCTGAAAACCTCTCAAAGGCCTGCAGACAGGCTCTGTGAAACACATGGGAGCAGGAGAGCAAAACCTAGACACAATATGAATATCATTATTAGTGTTAATTGTTGAATCTTATGCATTACAATCACTTATATAGTTATATTTTCATTAAATCAGCTTTAGCCTTAACTAGATTTTTTTTTTTTTTCGGTCCCTCATACGTCTGAAATTCCCTTGGCATTTCACTGAATGACTTGTCGTTTTGAAATGATTGTGGCATGCAGAGCCTCCTGGGTATGCTGGTGTGTATGTATTGGTTTTCAACATCTCTTAAGTGTTTTTGGTGATTCCTGTGAGAGGTGTGTGTGTGTGTGTGTGTGTGTGGGTCTTCTATCCAATAGTCCCCACATCCCCATGAGGACAAAGACTATTTTAAGCTTAGGGTTTAGGGTTACAATTAGTCTTAGAATTAGGGTAAGTGGTTTAGGGTTGAGGTTATGGTTAGGGAAAATAGGATTTTGAATCGAAATAAATGTGAGGTCCCCATGAGGATAGAAGAACATAACGTGTGTGTGTGTGTGGTGTACTATTTGCTCAGGAGCCAGTGGGAGTCAGCGAGCCCATGCTGGGAGGGCTGGGACCTGGGGCTGCAGTCTCCTCTCCTCCACCTCCCACAGACTCTTTTGTCGTCTGCACTCACAAGGAGAGAGGAGACAGCAGCCCCAGCTATGGTGATTGGCACACACAAACCAGTGTACTCAAAGCTCTGCAGGGCAGGGGGAGCCATATTGATTTCCCATTGTTTTTGGCCCAAACAACAAACTCCATCACCAGTGAAAGGGCCCCCTGCAGTGCACAATCTATATCTAGGAGCTCGACAAGCCATTAGACTGGAGTGAATTTTAGCTCTTGCAAGCAAAGTCTGCTTTACCCTACAGGCTACAAGCTTCACAGAGAGAGGCTGAATATGAAGGACTGGGAAACCGAGAGACCGTTTCTGAGCCACTTCTGAATGTTTTTACATGGCATTTTTATTTGATTTATCATTTCACCTTTATTTAACCAGTTAGGCCAGTTAAGAACAAGTTCTCATTTACAACTGCGACCTGGCCAAGATAAAGCAAAGCAGTGCGACAAAACAACAGAGTTACACATAAACAAACGTACAGTCAATAACACAATAGAAAAATCTATGCACAGTGTGTGCAAATGTAGAAGAGTAGGGAGGTAAGGCAATAAATAGGCCATAGAGGCGAAATAATTACAATTTAGCATTAACACTAGAATTACAGATGTGCAGATGATGATGTGCAAGTAGAGAATAGAGATACTGGGGTGCAAAAGAGCAAGATAAATAAATAAATACAGTATGGGGATGAGGTAGTTGGATGGGATATTTACAGATGGGCTACAGATGAGCTATGTACAGGTGCAGTGACCTGTGAGCTGCTCTGACAGCTGGTGCTTAAAGTTAGAGAGGGAGATATAAGACTCCAGCTTCAGTGATTTTTGCAATTCGTTCCAGTCATTGGCAGCAGAGAACTGGAAGGAAAGGCGGCCAAAGGAAGTGTTGGCTTTGGGGATGATCAGTGAAATATACCTGCTGGAGTGGGTGCTACGGGTGGGTGTTGCTATGGTGACCAGTGAGCTGAGATAAGGTGGGGCTTTACCTAGCAAAGACTTTTAGATGACCTGGAGCCAGTGGGTTTGGCGACGAATATGTAGTGAGGACCAACCAACGAGAGCATACAGGTCGCAGTGGTGGGTAGTATATGGGGCTTTGGTGACAAAACAGATGGCACTGTGATAGACTGCATCCAGTTTGCTGAGTAGAGTGTTCGGGGCTATTTTGTAAATGACATCGCTGAAGTCAAGGATTGGTAGGATAGCCAGTTTTACGAGGGTATGTTTGGCAGCATGTGTGAAGGAGGCTTTGTTGCGAAATAGGAAGCCAATTCTAGATTTAATTTTGGATTCGAGAGGCTTAATGTGAGTTTACTCCTAACCAGACACCTAGGTATTTGTAGTTGTCCACATATTCTAAGTCAGAACCGTCCAGAGTAGTGATGCTAGTCGGGCGGGAGGGTACGGGCAGCAATCGGTTAAAGAGCATGCACTTAGTTTTACTTGCATTTAAAAGCAGTTGGAGGCCTCGGAAGGATTGTCTGTGGTGGGTATGGTCTGTGTTTGGTGTTAGTAAAGTGTTAAATAGCTGAAATCATAATCGGCAATAACTGATGTATGAATGAAGGAAATGGAAATGATTTAGGCCTGCAAAAATGGCTAAACGTCTTATAATACAATTTCAAATAATTGTAGTTTCACTAATAACAAACCCATTTAACATGTTTTTGTCAAACAGATCAACAAATCCACAAAGATTCACATTTGTCCCTTTCCTTTGTTAGCAGGCTATAATTAAAAATGTTCCTTCGAGTCAAATTAATATTTACACGTGCATCTATGGAAACTGTGCTTTGTGAGGCCGTCTACTCTACCCTGCATTCCTCAGGAGATTGGCATCTTAAAAGGGGATCAGAAAGGTGTAAAAGACTGAACGACCCTCACAGTAACACACTGATTGCTACATCGTCGTGTCACAGTTGAGTTCCAAGGCAGTATGGGTAAATTTGTACAGTTGTCTACACAGATTAGAACACACAGGAACCTAAGGGAGGGGGAGAGAGAGTGTTTGGGAAGGGGAGTGGGCTGCCCTAGAGGGGTGAAGAACATTGAAAACGTTTTTTTTTTTTTTTTTTTTTAAATAGTCCTCTGACTGACTGAGAATAAACACCAGGTATTGTGTACAGAGGAATACCTGAGTCTGTAAGCGAAACTCCTCCCTGCAGATCACACAGGGCTGCTTGGAGTCCCCTTCATGAATAGACCTTGATTTGACCCGACTCCATTCATCTACCGTCAGTTTCCTTGCCGGGGATGGCACCAAACCCAATTTCTGGGCTGGAGAGGCAGACAACGGCAAACAACAACCCAATATCAAACAACAAATGAAAAATGTCATACATAATAGCTCATCTCTCACAATGAGACCTCCTTGTTCCCAAAGTGTTGTTGAACTAGTTCCCAACTGCTGATGTAACAAGGCTTTATAAAATACATTTGATTGATTGCTAGCTTACCTAATGTCAGTGGTGGAGCTGCTGGGTCGAGCACATACTCTTTCTCCTCTCCATCATGTTGCTGGGGCCCTTTCTGTTTCACAGTTCCACGGTTTCGTCTGCAGTGTGTTTCATTGGAGGCTCTTCGGCACCATCTTGTCTTCACAGGGTCACACGGTGACAAATTCTGAAGCAGTAAGTTTCGTGCAATATGGTCTTGAAGGGCAACTGAGGTGATTGCTAACTTTCCACTGGTTGCTTTTGAGTTCAAACCCTGTAAAATGAGAGGAAAGCTTGACTTTGTAAATCTGACCTTCGATTGTGGAAATGTACACACGTTGAAAAAAGTATTTAGCGAAATGGGACATGCATCTGTTCTGTTGCTTTATTACAGACAAATAGGCTACGTGTGGGCCCTTCGAAGACTCATACCCATATCAATTTCTATGGTTGGACCCAAAATCTAAATTCATGCATTGTTTATGACAAATGCACTTTCTTATTTTCAAACATTGTTTCTCAGATCATATGCATAACGCGCGTTTCTGAAGACGTTACTATAATGTCACTCACTCAGATGATGCCCAAGTAACTTGTTAGTTAGCAATCTAACTAGCTAACGTTACATTGTTACATTGCTAAGCAACTGCTACAAGAAAATTAACATAAACGACTTGCTAAATATGCATGCGTCTGAAAGAGTGTCGGGAAAGGACACTTGCTACAATTGTTGCAAAAACTATTAAATGAGCGAAATTAATCGGGGAAAACAAGACCAAAGAGTAAAATTCAAACCTTCCGCATTGTGATCTGTTAGAGGTAGTGTTTGTATGGTTACGTTACTTAGTAACCAAGGAGGCAGTCCTCCATCACCTCCTCTCCATCACCTCCTCTCTGCACATTTTCCCACCAGTGGAGTGTTTCTACCAAACGGATTTGTGGATAAAAATCAGTGCGTGATGACGTAGTTTACACCAAATGTAGGTTACTTTTTCGCTTACATTTTACTGTAGTCTACTGAATACAAATCTAAAGTTCAATGTGTTTCCATCGCATTTTTTTCAACTCGACCTATAGTTTGGTCACAAAAAAATGTTGGGAAAATAGCAAATGTGCATACTCTGGTTTTGGCACGTGCACTCTAGCCAATTGCTCGCGGATACTGTGCTGGTAGGCTAGTCTACGTGATGAGATTATTATTATGGATAAGAGCGAGAATATTTGTATTTGTCAAACGGAAGTCAAGCTTCGGTCGTCATGTCACCAGAATAAGACCCTCGACATTTATTTGAAAGGAGCATCAAGATCACCGTGCACTTTCACCACTCTGTGAAGTTCAACATCATTTATTTAATCTGTAGCCTAATTAACAGTGGTTCCCAAACTGTGGGGCGCGAAGGGTCGTCAGGGGTGGCGCGGAGGTCCCCCCTTCTCCCCCATTATTATTCTTTTTTTTATGAACTCAGTCCGGCTTTAAACTTACTTTTGAAAGTTGTAATAGTAGAATGCACAAGGTGCAATTTATAAATTGGGTAGTTCCTCTTGTCATGATAGTCATTGCATACTTTAGAAAACTATTTATAATTTGTCAGCAATGTTCCCCAATGCTGGAAGGGGGGCCCTTTAGTGAAAACGTTTGGGAACCCCTGGCCCCTTAGTGAAAACGTTTGGGAACCCCTGGCCTAATAGGCTAAACTGCATGGTTTCTCGAGTCATAGAGGGAGGACCACACACCATACCATCTCGTGACTCCAAGTTTACTTCGATATGATGGTTATTATATCAATATTTTGTGTAATATTCAATCGATTTTTTTGCATAATTTATTTTACTGGCACAAAAAGATCCCACCATGTAAAACGAACAAATTATCTTGTCGGCATTAAACAAATTGTACCGAAACTTCCTGTTTCCATCACAGCTGTCATAATTTTTTTTATACAGTATAAAAACTGTGGATGAAAACTTGGTTTGTTTCCATTACCTTGTCCAGGGATATTTAGTCAACATTTACAAAGTTCGCATAGAAAACATATGTGACAAGTGCCTGCTAGGCTGCGTTTTCATTTGAATAGCTTATCTGTCGATAAAAATAAAATAAAAATGACGTCACATACATCTAATTTTCTCTAAAACCTACTAGTGTCTAATAAAAATGCTACCCTAAACATCCCTACCCGAAACCCTAACCATTCTAAATGTCAACTTCAATGGGGTAGCGTTGTCCCAAGGATCCCGGATAGCACGGAATAATAGAGATGTAGCCTAGTGGTTGAAGTGTTTTCATTACCCATTTAGGCAAATTGAGCGTTGATAAATTGGCGACAGCCTGTATGTCCTCCCACCGATCTGTTTAATGTCTCAGGTAGCCTGAGAAAGCCAGCATGGATAGAATGCAATCATTGACTAATAGGCTATTTGCCATATTCTAATCATTTTCATGCGCCAATTTATTACCATGGTCCGTGCCAAGGTGAAACATGCACTCCTGTAGATCAGAAATAATTGGATGGTGAAGCTTGCCAGCCAACCAGAAAAGCAAGGCGACACAATTCTGAGAATCTTGAAAGTCAGGACAATCCAAGTTCTGCAAAGAAACATACTTTTTATAGTTAAAAAGTTGACTTTGCAAGCAGTAGACATATATAATGAATTGTAGAGTGGAACGTTATGGTTACGTGATCAAGTGCCCCGCGTACCTTCATAGTTTATTCGAAAAACGCCGTTTCCATTAGTTGCGATATAGAACGTTCTGCCGCGTTCACATACTAGTCAGAACAAGGAAATTCTGAAATGTTCGACTTGCTGATTCGTTAAACGTAGCACTAGTTAACAAATTGTATATTTCAGAGTTTCCTACTTCCGAGTAGCACATGAACGTCGCATAAACAAAAGCAAAATCCACCACTGTCGAATTCATTAAAAAAAAGTGTCAATCTTTCTCCTATATTTGCAGTTTCCATTAGGCCTACACATGTCGGAATATTATTTTGTTGCGACATTGCTTTTGTCGAATAAACCTAGGTCAATGGAAACCTGTCTAGTCATTTTTTTTAACCTTTATTTAACTAGGCAAGTCAGCAAAGAACAAATTCTCATTTTCAATGACGGCCTAGGAACAGTGGGTTAACTGCCTTGTTCAGGGGAAGAACAACAGATTTGTACCTCCTGCTAGAAATCGTTTAATGTAATTTCAGGTGTCTTTCTACATGCTAGACATACAGTCCATTTTGAAATTATTTAGACTCCTTGACTTTTTCCACCTTTTGCTTTATTCTAAAATGGATTAAATAAAAAACATTTCCTCATCAATTAACACAAAATACTGACTAAGCGAAAACAGTTTTTTTTTAATTTTAGCTAATTTATTACAAATAAAAACAGAAATACCTTATTTACATAAGTATTCAGACCCTTTGCTCTGAGACTAAATTTAGCTCAGGTGCATCCTGTTTCCATTGGTCATCCTTGAGATGTTTTTACAAGTTGATTGGAGTCCACCTGGGGTAAATTAATTTAATTGGACATTATCTGGAAAGGCACACACCTGTCTATATAAGGTTTCAGAGCAAAAACCAAACCATAAGGTCGAAGGAATTGTCCGTAGAGCTCTGAGACAGGATTGTGTCGAGGCACAGATCTGGGGAAGGGTACCAAAATATTTCTGCAGCATTGAAAGTCCCCAAGAGCACATTGGCCTCCATCATTCTTAAATGGAAGAAGTTTAGAACCACCAAGACACTTCCTAGAGCTGCCCGCCCGGACAAACTGAGCAATCGGGGGAGAAGGGCTGGGATGTGACCAAGAACCCGATGGTCACTCTGACAGAGCTCCAGAGTTCCTCTGTGGAGATGGGGAAAACCTTCCAGAAGGACAACCATCTCTGCAGCACTCCACCAATCAGGCCTTTAGGGTAGAGTGGCCTGACAGAAGCCACTCCTCAGTAAAAGGCACATGACAGTCTGCTTGGAGTTTGCCAAAAGGCACCTAAAGACTCTCAGACCATGAGAAACAAGATTCTCTGGTCTGATGAAACCAAGATTGAACTCTTTGGCCTGAATGCCTAGCGTCACATCTGGATGAAACCTGGCACCATCCCTATTGTGAAGCATGGGGGTGGCAGCATCATGCTGTGGGGATGTTTTTCAGTGGCAGGGACTGGGAGACTAGTCATGATCGACGGAAAGATGAACGGAGCAAAGTACAGAGATCCTTCAAAACCTGCCCCAGAGTGCTCAGGACCTCAGACTGGGGTGAAGGTTCACCTTCCAACAGGACAACAGCCAAGCCAACGCAGGAGTGGCTTCAGGGACAAGTCTCTGAATGTCCTTGAGTAGCCCAGCCAGAGCCCGAACTCTTCAGGACTCTGGAGAGACCGGAAAATAGCTGTGCAGCAACGCTCACCATCCAAACTGACAGAGCTTGAGAGGATCTGCAGAGAAGAATGGGACAAACTCCCCAAATACAGGTGTGCCAAGCTTGTAGTGTCATACCCAAGAAGACTCAAGGCTGTAATCACTGCCAAAGGTGCTTCAACAAAGTACTGAGTGAAGGAAGCGTCTGAATACTTATGTAAATGTAACATTTCAGTTTATTTATTTTTATACATTTGCAAAAATGTCTAAAAAAACAGTTTTTGCTTTGTCATTATGGTGTATTGTGTAGATTGTTGACGAAAAAAAAACGATTTAATCGATTTTAGAATAAGGCTCTAACGTAACAAAATGTGGAAAAAGTCAAGGGGTTTGAATACTTTCCGAATGCACAGTATAGGCTACATTATTGAAATTGTGATTTGATACCAAGTAAGCGTTTCGTTTAAAAAAAATGTGTCTGAATCAATAATATAGCCTATATTAAACCTGGATGACTGACGGTTGCGCTATATTGAAGCCACTGCGCAGCCATCTTGGTACTTCTCCATTGTAAAAAAAAAAAGAAAGATTTTGGAAGCTATAAAAATGCATTTATTAATGTCTACATTAGTTTTTGACACATTTATTCTATTTCAGACACCTTACTGCATACTTTAAAATGATGTTAGCTCAACATACAAATAAATAATAATTAAAAATATATATAAATATAAAAAGAGAGTACTGTTACTGTCCTCACTACATCCAAAAATACTTAAATACACATAATTTTGTCCTTGAAAGATTGAATTGAAATATTGTGGAATTCCATTCTCTCCTACTGGAGAGTGCCAATATGGCTGACAGGTGGCTTCAAAACCCCTCAATGACCAATACATAGCATCAGCAATCCAAGGTTTATACACATCATTGGTCTGAACCAGGCTACCCAGATTTTACTGCCTAAAAGTTTAATAAAAGAGACTGCTTTTATAGGGCTGCTTTACTAAAACAAATTGTATTCAGGGATCTAATGGCATGATGATAATAATAATAATGTTTGGATTTTATTGTTGTTGAGCCCTGACTGTCTAGCTACCTTCAGGAGTTGAACTTGATAGGCAGACCTACTACACCTATTTTCCAATCATCACATTCACACATCCTAAAATGCTGTTTCTTCCATGATTAGTCTTCCCTGTGGCTCAGTTGGTAGAGCATGGTGTTTGCAACGCCAGCATGGTGTGTGCAACGCCAGGGTTGTGGGTTCGATTCCCACGGGGGGCCGGTACGATTCTTTTTTTTTTTTTAAATGCATGAAATGAAATGTATGCATTCACTACTGTAAGTCGCTCTGGATAAGAGCGTCTGCTAAATTACAAAAAAATTAAATATTAATTGATGAATTGTATCAACAGCATCTAATCTTTCTGTTATGATATTTAATGGGTTCACACCAGAGACTGTAAAAAGCACTGGTTCACACTGTAAGCTATAGATGCATTTGGAACAGATGTGGTTCGGTGAACAACTCTTGCATGAGTAACCTTGTCTGAAACTCAAAGTCTTGTATTAGCTCCCTGTGATAATTCCTAGGCTTTCGCTCACTGGGCTAATACACTCTTGTGGCACAATACCCAGCCAGTCACAATGGTCAACTTGGATTCATCTCTCACGTCACTATACAGTGTATAGTCATGTTGATGTGTTCCTTTTGACCTAAATCAGAATAATCTTTTCTTGCCCAGCAAATTTTTTTTTGAACTGTGATTTCTGTATTCACTACAGGTGATTCCTTCGATGTCAAGAGATGGCACTGAAGGCTTCGAACACATTACTCACCGAGCCGTTGTCAGAGCTGGAGCTGAACAAAGCTAAGCTGCTCATACCTGTGCTCTGAGCTAAGGGATCCATCTCAGGTCACCCAACATGGAAAACCATACACACAAACACACGAGTTCCTAACAATCTTTTTCTGTGGGGTCGATGAAAGTTATCCTTATTTCTCACACACTGTATGGTTGGGTGTGTGTCTTTTAAAATACTTTGCGGCTTTGATTGACTTTGATGTGCTGGGACAGAATCAGTGCAAACAGATGGCTGAGGAGAGGGCCCAACGATGAGGCCTGTCAATCTGGGGAGCCCTCTAAGAAAACAAAATGAGGAGCCCACTCTCAGAGAGGAGGGAAGCCCTGTGCTTCTCAAGAGGCTGGCACATTCTTGAGATTAGAGAAAGAAAAACGCAGACCACTGCCGTTAATGCCTCAGACAAAGGCGTGGAACAATTTATTAGTTAAGAATTCAAGCCTAGAGCCCCAATCAAAGGACTGCCGTCCACAATGCCAGACTAGGGCCCTCGTTTGTGTTTTTAAGTAAATAATCGTGGTTAAAAGATATGGCAAAAATGGGGCTCAAGTCCTTCATAAAGCCATGCATTCTTCCAACTGTCATCAGAATGGATTTCAGTATGCTTTTATTTTCAACAGGGACACTGTTTGTCTTTTTCTTTATAAATACCATTTTAAAGAGCTTTTTATTTAACTTTCTCCCCCCCCCCCCCCCCCGAACCTCTTTACATGCTCTGTGGTATTTTGAAAAGAAAAACTCACCTTGTTGTGCAAAGAGCTGACGACTTAAGGAAAATAAAAAAAAGTGGTCTGTAAAAAGTGGTCTGTAGTGGTAAAGCTTTGAAAGAGAACCCTTTGCAGAACCCCTTTGCAAACTTTGTGAGCGAACAACAACTTGAAAAGGAAAAATAATCCCACAATTTTTCTATATTGTAAAACACATGCAGGTTAGGTGATTAGTTCCCAGATGCCAGGAACACAAAAAAGGATGTTCTAATGGTTAATATGATATCACGTTTATTAAATCACTGATGTAAGATTTTTTAAATAAGACTATTAACTAAAAGAATGACAAAAAAACGTTTTATACAGTTATTCTCTCAGATACCACTGTAAATTATTCAGTTTTATACTATTTTTTCACATTGTTGTTGTTTAAAGTAAGGTGACCCATGATTTTTAAATCAGTTTTTCCTTTTAGTCTTGTCAATCCTTGTATTGTCTCTCTTAAGAAAACATTCTCCTTTTCTCATTTTTTGACCCTCCCTTACAGAAAAAACCCCACATGATTTCAGATGTGAAATTTCCACGTTTTGCACATGTAACATTTTATTTCACATGTGAAATCATGTGAAACCATGTTGTTTTGTAACACTTTACATGTGATGATATTTCACATGAAGTTTCAAATGTTGATTTTCATGTGATCACATAACCTTTCACAGGTGGATTCAAATTTTCACATGTCAATATTTTTCACATGAGATTTCATAGGTCATGCCCGGCAAAAAATAAGAAACGAGTCGTTAGGTGGCCCCAGAACATCACGCAGTGTTTTCAGTTTACATATTTGACATACATGATTACATTGAGTATGTTTATTTAAACAGTAATTATTATTCAATATGTTCTCACCTGGGATTTGAACTCACAACCTCTTGGTTCACAGCATTCTGATCTTACTGCTACACCACCATTTCTGTGTGTCACGTCCTGACCAGTATAATGGGTTATTTGTTATTGTAGTTTGGTCAGGACGTGGCAGGGATGTGTTTGTTTTGTGTTGTCGGGGTTTTGGGGTTTTTGGGTTGTGTTCTATGTTTTGCATTTCTATGTTCTATTTTCTATTTTTTCTATTTCTATGTCTAGTTTATTGTTTTGACCTTCAATTGGAGGAAGCTGTTCCTCGTTGCCTCTAATTGAAGGTCCTATTTAGTAGGGGTGTTTTTTCTATGGATTTGTGGGTAGTTGTTCTTTGTATAGCCTAGTAGCCTTACAGGACTGTTTCGTCGTTGTTTTTGCATACGTGTTTATTTTTGTTTTCCTTCAATAAAAAATAAGATGAGTATACATATTCCCGCTGCGTTTTGGTCCAATCCCTACGACACCCGTGACAGAACTACCCACCACAAACGGACCAAGCAGCGGAGGAAGGAGCGGCTGCAGAGCTGTAAAGAGGACTGGACATGGAAGGACATCCTGGACGGCAAGAGATCCTACATGTGGGAAGAGATCCTGGCCGGAAGGGATCGCCTCCCATGGGAACAGGTGGAGGCAGCCAGGAGAGAGGAGATACTGGCGGGTGAGTCACCATGGAGGAAGGCTGAAGAGGACCGGGGACGCTATGCGGGAACATGGCTGGCAAGGAAGCCTGAGAGGCACCCCCAATAAAAAAAATTGGGGGGGCACACGGGTAGTTTGGCTGGGCCAAGGGTGAGCCCTAAGCCAACTCCTCGTGTTTATTATGGGGAGCGTGTGGAGTGGAGAGCACCGGTGTATGCGGAAGTGCGCACGATCTCGCCCATGCGTACGCACAGTCCGGTGCGAGCGATCCCAGCCCCTCGCAAGTGCCGTGCTAGAGTGGGCATCCAGCCTGGAAGGAGGGTGCGTGCGCAGCACATCTGGCCAACAGTGCGCCTCCTAGGCCCAGGCTACCCTACGCCTGCCCTACGCACGGCAGCCATCAGGCCTCTGCACAGCCCAGTTCGCCCTGTGCCAGCACTCCGCTCATGCAGGGCTACTATTACCATCCAGCCAGGACGGGTTGTGCAGGAGGTGTGCTCCAGACCTCCAGTGCCTACTCATGGCCCGGTGTATCCAGTTCCTGCTCCTCGCACTAGCCCTGAGGTGTGTGTCTCTAGTCTGGTGCCTCCAAAGCGAAAACCACGCACCAGGCCTCCAGTGCGTCAGCCCAGTCTAGTACGTCCTGTTCCTGCTCCTCGCACTAGCCTTGGGGTGCGTGTCTCCAGTCTGGTACCTCCAGTACCAGCCCCACGCACCAGGCCTCCAGTGCGTCAGCCCAGTCCAGCTCGTCCTGCTCCTGCTCCTCGCACTAGCCCTGTGGTGCGTGTCCCTAGTCTGGTGCCTCCTAAGCCAGCCCCACGCATCAGTCCTTCAGTGCGCAGTCCCCGTCCAGAGCTTCCGGCAACAGTGCCCCGTCCAGAGTGTCCGGCAACAGTGCCCCGTCCAGAGCTTCCGGCGATAGTGCCCCGTCTAGAGATGGCCCACAGTCCGGAACCAGCAGAGATGGCCCACAGTCCGGAGCCGACAGAGACGGCCCACAGTCCAGAGCCGACAGAGACGGCCCACAGTCCGGAGCCGACAGAGACGGCCCACAGTCCGGAGCCGACAGAGACGGCCCACAGTCCGGAACCGACAGAGACGGCCTCCAGTCCGGAGCTCCCAGAGTTGCCCTCCAGTCCGAGATCTCCAGCGACGCGCATCAGCCCGAGGTCTCCAGTGACGCGCATCAGCCCGAGGTCTTCAGCGATGCGCCATAGCCCAGAGACTTCGGGATGGGTAAAATATAATAAGCATTTAGCAGGGGTGGACAGGTTAGGTTGGGGAGTAAGGCCGGAGCCTGAGCCACCTCCGTAGTAGGAGGTTGGGGAGGGGGGGGTGTAGCACAAGAACCGTCGGTGACGGTGGCCCTCCCTTCCCTCCCTTTAGTTAGGATTTTCTTTTGTTTTGGGGTTTATTTTGTGTTTATTTTTTGTGTGAAGTGCTTCCGGGGTCTGCACCTTTGGGGGGGGGGGGGGGGGGGGGGGGGGGTACTGTCACATCCTGACCAGTATAAGGGGTTATTTGTTATTGTAGTTTGGTCAGGACATGGCAGGGGTGTGTTTGTTTTGTGTTGTTGGGGTTTTTGGGTTGTGTTCTATGTTTTGTATTTCTATGTTCTTCTATTTTCTATTTCTATGTCTAGTTTATTGTTTTGGCCTTCAATTGGAGGCAGCTGTTCCTCGTTGCCTCTAATTGAAGGTCCTATTTAGTAGGGGTGTTTTTTCTATGGGATTTGTGGGTGGTTGTTCTTTGTATAGCCTAGTAGCCTTACAGGACTGTTTCGTCATTGTTTTTGTATACGTGTTTATTTTTGTTTTCCTTCTTCAATAAAAAAGAAGATGGCAGCTGATTTCATAGCTGAACCACTTACATATCTGTTTAATCTAACCCTGGAATGTAATGAAATTCCAAAGATCTGGAAATCAGCATTTGTCCTGCCACTTTTAAAAGGGGGAGATCCAACTCTTTTAAATAATTATAGGCCAATCTCAAAGCTGTCACCCCTGGTGAAAATACTTGAAACCCTTGTGAGTGACCAGCTAAAAGAGTTTTTATATACTAACTCTATTTTATCAATGTACCAATCGGGTTTCAGGAAGAAGCATAGCACAATTACAGCAGCCATGAAGGTTTTAAATGATATCACTGAAGCTCTTGACAAAAAACAGCATTGTGTCTCACTTTTTATTTATCTCTCTAAGGCTTTTGATACAGTTGATCATGCTTATACTAAGGCAGAGATTGTCGAGTGTAGGTCTTTCAGAGCATGCAGTTGCATGGTTTGTTAACTATCTGTCTGATAGAACTCAGTGCACTCAATTTGATGGGCTTAGGTCTGTTAAATTGTCTGTCTTAAATGGTGTGCCCCAAGGCTCTGTACTTGGTCCTCTCTTATTCACTATTTATATAAATAATTTAGACAAAAATGTCCAAAATGCACAACTTCATTTTTATGCTGATGATACTGCTATTTACTGTTGCGCTTCATCTCTTACAAAAGCTTTCCAGAACTTGCAAACTGCTTTTAATACTGTTCAACATACCTTGTCTCAATTGAAGCTTATCCTCAATACCGACAAAACTAAACTACTGGTGTTTTCTAAAGCAAGAAATAGACCTCTGAACCTTTCACCTATTACTACCTGTCAGGGCAAGGAGATTGAGGTTGTAACCTCATATAAATATCTTGGAATTTTGATTGATGATGGCCTCTCTTTTAAAATGCATATTCAACAATTTACAAAAAAATTGAAGCTGAAATTAGGATTTTATTTTAGGAATAAGGCTTGTTTTTCTTTTGAAGCCAGAAGGAGGCTAGTATCAGCTACATTTATGCCTTTACTAGACTATGGGGATATTTTATATATGAATGCTTCCGCTCAGTGTTTGAGATCAATTGACACCCTTTACCATGGCACTTTGAGATTTATTTTAAATTGCAAAACCCTTACGCACCACTGCACTTTGTATACCAGGGTTGGCTGGCCTTCTCTAGTCACTCGTAGGCTCAGTCACTGGTATACTTTTATTTACAAAGCCATTTTGGGTTTACTACCTTTTTATTTGGGCATTTTTATTGTTCAGAAATGTGGTGGGTACTCTCTTCGTTCGCGGGACTTTATCCTGCTAACTGTTCCAAATGTCCGAACTGAATTTGGTAAAAGGGCTTTTATGTACTCTGCGCCGTCGTCTTGGAATGCCTTACAAAATACTTTTAAACTGGAAGAACTTGTCCCGATTGGTATTTTTAAATCACTGATGAATGATCTTGAGACTGATTCCCTGACATGTCAATGTTTTTAATTTGCTGTTTTTGATTTTGTTATATTCTTTGTTAATTCTATGGTTTTTACTAGATTACTTGTAGTTTTTCATGTTGTTTGTCTGTAATTTTTGTAATGACTTGGCGCTGCCTATCTTGGCCAGGACGCTCTTGAAAAATAGATTTTAAATCTCAATGAGCCCTTCCTGGTTAAATAAAGGTTAAATAAATAAAATAAATACATAAATACATATTCCCGCTGCGTTTTGGTCCAATTCCTACGACACCCGTGACACTGTGTCAATAACTGATTTCACCTCTATTCCTACACTTTGGACTTCAAAGTAAATCTCAGCTTTGTTAAAAATACACTCAAGAAAAACTATTATATTTATCATAGTGATTCAGGAGTAACATTAAAACAGAATAATATGCCTCACCAACATTAGACAACTATACAGAAAACCCTCAAATTGCTGAAATAAGTTAATTAAATCAATGATGAGAGAATAGTCAGAATAAGTAAAATATCTGTTTTTACATGTTGAGCTGAAATTTTCACTTGAAAACAAAAGACACACAGGTGAGGTCAGTTGTTCACATGTGAAACCATATGTTTACATGTATTAAATGCATAGTTTACATGTTAACACCACATTTTCACATGTGAGGAGAAAAACACATTTTGAAATGTGAAATGTGCCTTTTCACATGTGAAAATTGAATTTGCGCTTTCACATGTAAGAAACATTCACATGTGAAAATCTAACTCTCACATGTGGAATTGCATTTTCACATGTGAAACACTTTCACGTGAAAATAGAATTTACAATTTCACAGATTTTTACATGTGAAACTTTTCCTAACTCTCACATGAAGAATATCATTTTCACATGTGAAAAACATTCCATGTGAAAATCGAATTAGCAATGTTACATGTAAAAGTTTTTCACATGTGCAAATCAAATTGACAGTTTTACATGTAAAGAATACTTTCACATGCGAAAGAAATTGCAAGGTCATATGTGATAACAAACACGTAAAAATGTAAATTGCAGTTCCACATGTAAAAAACATTCACATTTAAAAATCGAATTTGCAGTTTTACATGTTTACAAACATTAAAATGTTGTCACGTGTAGTTTCATAGTACCACATGCTGAAATTGTGCATCCCTAGTTATTTAACATGATATCATGTTTTCACATGAGCTCAAATTATTTCACGTGTAGTTTTATGTTATCACATGTTGCTTTTACATGTTGTCACATGTTATTACATTAACTTCACAGTTGATCACATGTGAAATTCATGGGGTTTTTCCATAAGGGTTGGACTTGACCCATATACTTGACCCAATCCAAAATTAAATCTATAATCGGCTTCCTATTTCACAACAAAGCATCCTTCACTCATGCTGCCAAACATACCCTCGTAAAACTGACCATCCTACCGATCCTCGATTTCGGCGATGTCATTTACAAAATAGCCTCCAACACTCTACTCAACAAAATGGATGCAGTCTATCACAGTGCCATACATTTTGTCACCAAAGCCCCATATACTACCCACCACTGTAACCTGTACGCTCTTATTGGCTGGCCCTCGCTTCATATTCGTCGCCAAACCCACTGGCTCCAGGTCATCTACAAGTCTTTGCTAGGTAAAGCCCCGCCTTATCTCAGCTCACTGGTCACCATAGCAGCACCCACCCGTAGCACACACTCCAGAAGGTATATTTCACTGGTCACCCCCAAAGCCAATTCCTCCTTTGGCCGCCTTTCCTCCCAGTTCTCTGCTGCCAATGACTGGAACGAACTGCAAAAATCACTTAAGCTGGAGACTCATATCTCCCTCACTAACTTTAAGCACCAGTTGTCAGAGCAGCTCACAGATCACTGCACCTGTACATAGCCCATCTGTAAATATCCCATCCAACTACCTCATCCCCATACTGTATTCATTTATATATCTTGCTCCTTTGGACCCCAATATCTCTACTTGCACATTCATCTTCTGCACATCTATCACTCCAGTGTTTAATTGCTATATTGTAATTACTTCGCCACCATGGCTGATTTATTGCCTTACCTCCCTTATCTTACCTCATTTGCACACACTGTATATAGACTTTTTCAACTGTATTACTGACTGTATGTTTGTTTATTCCATGTGTAACTCTGTGTTGTTGTATGTGTTGAACTGCTTTGCTTTATCTTGGCCAGGTCGCAGTTGTAAATGAGAACTTGTTCTCCACTAGCCTACCTGGTTAAATAAAGGTGAAATAAATATTACAAAAAATAATAATATATCACTGGTAAGTATCCACAAAGTCACACAGCCTGTTTCCAACATCCATTTTTCTCTCTATGAACTGGGTCTGCCTTATGTTTACTTGGATGGACAAGGCATTGAACGGGGCATCAAAGTTGGGACCGAGAGACTGAAAAACAGTTTCTGTCTCAAGGCCATCAGACTGTTAAAAAGCCATCACTAACATTGAGTGGCTGTTGCCAACATACTGACTCAAATCTCTATCCACTTTAATAATTCATAATTGGATGTAATAAATGTATCACTAATCACTTTATATAATGTTTACATACCCTACATTACTCATCTCATATGTATATACTGTACTCTATACCATCTACTGCATCTTGCCTATGCTGCACGGCCATCGATCATCCATATATTTCTATGTATATATTCTTATTCATTCCTTTACACTTGTGTGTATAAGGTAGTTGTTGGGAAATTGTTAGATTACTTGTTAGATATTACTGCACGGTTGGAACTAGAAGCACAAGCATTTCGCTACACTCGCATTAACATCTGCTAACCATGTGTATGTGACTAATGAAATTTGATTTGATTTGATATAGCACTATATCTGATGAGTATATGGATGATCGATGGCCGTGCAGCATAGGCAAGTGTCTCCTGACCCCTCCTGTCTCAGCCTCCAGTATTTATGCTGCAGTAGTTTATGTGTCGGGGGGCTAGGGTCAGTCTGTTATATCTGGAGTATTTCTCCTGTCTTATCCGGTGTCCTGTGTGAACTTAAGTAGGCTCTCTCTAATTCTCTCTTTCTCTCTTTCTTTCTTTCTTTCTTTCTCTCTCTCGGAGGATCTGAGCCCTAGGACCATGCCTTAGGACTATCTGGCATGATGACTCCTTGCTGTCCCCAGTCCACCTGGCCATGCTGCTGCTCCAGTTTCAACTGTTCTGCCTGCGGCTATGGAACCCTGACCTGTTCACCGGACGTGCTACCTGTCCCAGACCTGCTGTTTTCAACTCTCTAGAGACAGCAGGAGCGGTAGAGATACTCTCAATGATCGGCTATGAAAAGCCAACTGACATTTACTCCTGTGGTGCTGACTTGTTGCACCCTCGACAACTACTGTGGTTATTATTATTTGACCATGCTGGTCATTTATGAACATTTGAATATCTTGGCCATGTTCTGTTATAATCTCCACCCGGCACAGCCAGAAGAGGACTGGCCACCCCTCATAGCCTGGTTCCTCTCTAGGTTTCTTCCTAGAGAAAGAAACCTTTTCCTTTCTAGGGAATTTTTCCTAGCCACCGTGCTTCTACACCTGCATTGCTTGCTGTTTGGGGTTTTAGGCTGGGTTTCTGTACAGCACTTTGATATATCAGCTGATGTAAGAAGGGCTATATAAATACATTTGATTTGATTTGAGTAGATTGACTGAACTATTTAATATGCAGTGAAAAAAAAATTGACGCCTGAAATATATTTCTTTATTAAATACTTGTTTATTTATATACTGGGAATGACTTGCAATTTTTGTCATATTATGATTACATTTCATATTGAAATCAATATGTAACGTAATGTCTAGACTGGATTGTAAATATATAACTGTTTCAGGCCACTGTGTCAGTCTGTGGTAATATCACATGTGATATATGGCATTGTTTTCAAATGAATTATTGGCCAGAGATTACATTTCTGGGGGAGAGAGGGCAAGCCATAATGGTTAATTAACAATTATGTCAGCCACTGCAGATGACCTAGTAGACCAATCACTTTGATAGGAGACAGTGGAGAGGACAGAAATCAAATCATTTTACGACTCCCCCATATAACAGTTTCCTAATATGACTTTAATCACCTTATGGTGAATAGGACTCCCTCCCCTGGTTATCTGAGAAAGAACCAATCAAAGATGGAAGACAGAAAGGTTCTACTATTTGCTGTAATCTCCTGCGTCATAGGCTCATCGCTGACTTAAAAAAAACATGGCCGTCATTACAGCATTTTCTATGAGTTTCAAAGAGATGGAACTCCTAATGATTAGACGTGTCCTTTGTAAATGAAATACAAATCACTGAGTGCTTTTGGTTTTACTTAATTTACTAAGTGCTACATTACCTCATACTTTGGACCTAACAATCAATTTCCCATAAATCTCTGTACAGTTGAAATAACGAACGGGCTTACATATTACCAAATGTGCCAGCGCTTATTAGCACTTGAGAAGTTATTGATCAACCATTTTGATTAATCTCTGGCAGGGGCCTTGGTGGCTCTCAGAGTCATTCTCAGGCCCTCCAGTAGGACTGGCTTCCACATCTCCTTCTCAATTAGCTTCAGTTTGTGCTGACTGCTGTGGCTGAACCCTGGCAAGAGGACATCCACTGCAGTGCCCTAGTGCCAGGAGAAGAGTTATAGGAACTAACTCAATCTCTGTTGCCTGTTTCTGTTCTACTCGTCTTGATTATACATGCACCACTGCAAGTTATGCAAATAGCATTATACAGTGCCTTCAAAAAGTACTCACACCCCTTGACCTTTTCCAAATGTTGTTGTGTTACAGCCTGAATTAAAATGGATTACATTGACATTTTGTGTCACTGGCCTACACACAATACCCTCAAAGTGGAAGGATGTTTTTAGAATGTTTTACAAATTAATTAAAAATGAAAAGCTGAAATGTATCAATGTCTATTGATAAATAAGTTCAGGAGTAACAAGGACTTTGAGTGACTACCTCGCAAAGAAGGGAACTTATTGAGTTAAGTTAAATTAAGTTATTAATTACATTTTGTATGGTGTATCAATACACCCAGTCACTACAAAGATACAGGCGTCCTTCCTAACTCAGTTGCTGGAGAGGAAGGAAACCCTTCAGGGATTTCACCATGAGGCCAATGTTGACTTTAAAACAATTACAGAGTAGAATGGCTGTGATAGGAGAAAATTGAGGATGGATCAACATCATTGTAGTTACACCACAATACTAACCTAAATGACAGAGTGAAAAGAAGGAAGCCTGTACAGAATACAAATATTCCAAAACCTGCATCCTGTTTGCAATAAGGCACTAAAGTAAAAATGCACAACATATGGCAAAGAAATTAACTTTAAGTCCTGAATACAAAATGTTATGTTTGTGGCAAATCCAAAACAACACATCATTGAGTACCACTCTTCATATTTTCAAGCATGGTGGTGGCTGCATTATGTTAAGGGTATGCTTGTCATCGGCAAGGGAGTTTTTTTTCTATTCCATTTAAAAATAAATGGAATAGAGTTAAGCACAGGCAATCACCTAGAGCAGATGTTCTCGTACCCCTTCAAACATTCAACCTCCAGCTGCATACCCCCTCTAGCACCAGGGTCAGCACACTCTCTTTTTTTGGCATCATTGTAAGCCTGCCAAACACACACTATATGATACATTTATTAAACATAAGAATGAGTGTGACTTTTTGTCACAACCCGGCTCGTGGAAAGTGACAAGAGCTCTTATAGGACCAGGGCACAAATAATTATCTAATAATAATCAATAATTTTGCTCTTTATTTAACCATCTTACATATATAATCTTATTTGTTCATCAACAAATTTGAATAACTCACCACAGGTGAGAAGGATGTGCTTGAAAGGATGCACATAACTCTGCAATGTTGGGTTGTATTGGAGAGAGCACTCAGTCTTAAATCATTTTCCACACACAGTCTGTGCCTGTATTTAGTTTACATGCTAGTGAGGCCCGAGAATCCACTCTCACATAGGTACGTGGTTGCAAAGGGCATCAGTGTCGTAAACAGCACGATTTGCCAAGGCAGGATACTCTGAGTGCAGCCCAATCCAGAAATCTGACAGTGGCTTCTGATTAAATTCAATTTTCACAGAACCGCTTGTTGCAATTTCGATGAGGCTCTCTTGTTCAGATATCGGTATGTGGACTGGAGGCAGGGCATGAAAGGGATAACGAATCCAGTTGTTTGTGTCATCCGTTTCGGGAAAGTACCTGCGTAATTGTGCACCCAGCTCACTCGGGTGCTTCACTATACCACATTTGACATTGTCCGTAAGCTCATACAATGATGGAAAGACCTGTGTGTTGTCCTTGTTAATGCAGACAGAGAAGAGCTCCAACTTCTTAATCATAGCCTCAATTTTGTCCCGCACATTGAATATAGTTGTGGAGAGTCCCTGTGATCCTAGATTCAGATCATTCAGGTGAGAAAAAAACATCACCCAGATAGGCCAGTCATGTGAGAAACTCGTCATCATGCAAGCGGTCAGACAAGTGAAAATGATGGTCAGTAAAGAAAACTTTAAACTCGTCTCTCAATTTAAAAAAATGTGTCAATACTTTGCCCCTTGATAACCAGCGCACTTCTGTATGTTGTAAAAACGTTACATGGTTGCTGCCCATATCATTGCATAACGCGGAAAATACACAAGAGTTCAGGGGCCTTGCTTTAACAAAGTTAACCATTTTCACTGTAGGGTCCAAAACGTCTTTCAAGCTGTCAGGCATTCCCTTGGCAGCAAGAGTGTCTCGGTGGATGCTGCAGTGTACCCAAGTGGCGTCGGGAGCAACTTTACCACTCCACTATGTCTCCCTGTCATGGCTTTTGCGCCATCAGTACAGATACAAACACATCTTTACCACCAAAGTCCATTTGATGTCACAAAGCTGTCCAGTACTTTAAAAATATCTTCTCCTGTTGTCCTGGTTTCCAGTGGTTTGCAGAAGAGGATGTTTTCCTTAATTGACCCCCCATAAACATAATGGACATATACCAGGAGCTGTGGCAGGCCCGACACATCTGTTGACTCATCCAGCTGTAACGCATAGAATTCACTGGCTTGTATGTGAAGCAGTAATTGTTTCACAACATCTCCTGCCATGTCACCGATGCGTCGTGAAACAGTGTTGTTTGATGAAGGCATTGTCTGTATAGTTTTGTGGGCCTTTTACCCCAGCACTGTCCCAGCCATATCCACGGGAGCAGGAAGAATTAAGTCCTCCACAATAGTATGGGGCTTGCCTGTCCTAGCCACTCGGTAGCTCACCATATAAGACGCTTCTAGCCCCTTCTGATTAATGGTATCTGTTGCTTTTATACATGTCTTACTACTCGAAAGATATCTTAATTCTTGCGAAAAGAAACTCCTGTGGCTTATTTTTCAAATTGTCATGTTTCGTTTCTAAATGTCTGCGCAAGAGAGAAGGTTTCCCGTGAGAGAGTAACAATTCATGTGATTGGATGTTAATAATTTGACTAGGCTACCTGTATTGACATTGTGTTGTTATTTCGCTGAACACTAGATGGTTTCATTTTATTTTTGCCAGTGAAACGAGGCTACTCAGGCGAGAAAAAAACATCACCCAAATGTATAGCCCCGTTGGAAAATGTTTGACTGTTTGAAAATGTGAATCACATTTTTATTTGGTGTACCCCCGACGGCATTATGTACCCCTGGGAGTACGCAAACCCCAGTTTGGGAATAGCCGACCTAGAGGAAAACCTGGTTCAGTCTGCTTTCCAACAGACACTGGAAGACAAATTCACCTTTCAGCAGGACAATAACCTAAAACACACGGCCAAATATACGGTGGAGTTCATGAGTGACCTATTTACAGTTTTGACTTAAATTGGCTTGAAAATCTATGGCAAGACTTGTAAATGGCTGTCTACCAATGATCAACAACCAACTTGACAGAGCTTGAAGAATTTAAAAAAGAATAGTGTGCAAACATTGTACAATCCAAGTGTGCAAAGCTCTTAGAGACTTACCCAGAAAGACACACAGCTGTAATCGCTGCAGAAGGTGATTATAACATGTATTGACTTAGAGGGTTGAATACTTATCTAATCAAGATATATTAGTGTTTTATTTTTCAAAAATCCATTTTAATCCCACTTTGTAGCATAACAAAATGTAGAAAAAGTAAAAGGGTGTGAATACTTTCTGAAGGCACTGCCTCAAACTGTACCAAGTGAACCACATTTCATGCTTTTATATTTTTACATATCACCTGGAATATTAGGAGAGTTTGTATACAGTAAGTGATGGGTACTTATTCATTATCAGCTCAATTATGTTGAGTATGTAGAGCATTTACCAATGAATTGATAAACTACAGTTACCTAATATGAGAATGCAGGAAGAAAGCATGAACGCAGCCACCAGCCATTGCACAGTAGTGCATTAGAAATACATACCTGTACCCGTTGCTGAGCTGAGCTAAAGGTGCAAAGTGGATTTCACAGTGGATGTCACAGCCGTAACCAATAATTCTTGTCACGCATGTTAGGCCTTCTCTCTCCATAATGGACAATAATCGAACAGAATCCATCACTGTGGCTAAAAATAGACTCACATAATGGTCATACATTGAGCCTTAGGAAGGAATTATCTGAGGAAATCTGACCAACCTCGCTGTGTCTGAAAAGCAGTGAAACACACAAAGAGAGGTTGGTATTTATCCTCGACCATGCCTAAAAAACATTGTGAGCACAGTGAACAGGATTTTCCCTGTTCATAATTACATTTAGCCTGTTGAATAAACGGAATAACAATTGGAATCTACATGGAATCTCACTCTAATCAATATATTGGATGAAAATGGTCTCATGCAAAAGTCAGCGACAATTTAGAGAGATCATGTCATTCACAGCAATGTTTTAACCATAGAGATCCTATGCTTCTATATTTAATTCTGTGGTTTTCACACCCTACCTAAGGAGGTCATATTGAAGGGTGGAGGTGTGAGGTAAAAATACTGCAGGTTGTTTGTTGTAGTATGGATTTATTAGCATAGTCATTAATTTTGCCAACCCCTCCTCAAAGAAAAGGTAATTAACTGATTTAATTAAAAAAGTGGAGGAATTGAAAAACTAAGCCTGGAGACTTCCTTCGAAATACACCATAAATCAGTAGCTATTTCATCTGATTTAATTAATTAATGAGTGAGTGAGTGAGGCAGCCTGAAGTTTGCCTTTGCTGTGCTTGGTGGAATGTGTTTTGTGGTGAGTCTCATAAATTCCAAGTTCTTTGGGCAATAAGAAGAAATATTACAACCACTCTCTAGAATTACCACATAATTGGGGACTTTCCGCGTCTGCAGTACAGGACCCCACTGTTTCGTCCCCTCTGCTTGTATGAATCCATGTTCAGGTGATGAGAGCTGGCAACATGGCCGAGATGTTCTTGTGCCAGTCACAAAGAGTTCAACAACAAAACACAGGATTTCGGAACTACTCAAAACAACAACAACGGTGCACTTTTAAGAAGGTACTTGAGGTTTGTGGTTAAATGTTCATTTCCAAGTAGACTGAGAGATCACTGCACATTCCTTGATTTTTCTGGGCTTCTGTGTTTACCGTACTTTCTTGAAAATGCAAATAATGTTGAAAGTTAAAAGGTGTTTTTGCGGCAGGTGTACCTTTGTTGCCAGTGCCACCACAAGTGAACTCAATACTACCACATTTGTCATTATACACAACAATATGTTTTGGCATTGATTACACTTTCGTGCCAATATAGCACACAGGATTAACCTCTCTCAAACGTTTCCTTAACTCAAAAAACCCCAAAATGGTTTGATTGTCAAAAGCCAAGAAAAATACAAATAAATAAAAATACAAATAAATCCAACAGTCTAAATGACCGTTCAGAAGGCAAGTCATTAATCACAGCTTTGATACTTCAAAGTATGTTGAGGTTGTGCAAATGCAAGTCATCTTTTGGCCTTACTTGTTTTTCAATGTGCCAAAGGTACAGCGAGTTGTGTTTGTGTTTCCTTTCTCTATCTTATCAAACCCTTTTTTCCCCCTCTATCATGTGACTAATGTTAATCTATGAACATCAACCTCGGGTTTGTGGTGAAATGAGGCCTAGATCTAATAACTCATCGAGGGATCGAGAATGTTCTAAAAAAACAAACAGTTCACCTCATTACGCAAGTCAAAGTTCATGACATCTGTGAGACACAAAACGCAGATACATTTTCTAACTGACAATTCTTTTATTGCTTTTATCTGTGGCAAGGAACCGTGGTATAACCGGAATAAACCCCTCCAGGCGGCGTAGAACACTGAAGAAACCAAAGGAACCAGTTTGTGAAGAACAGTCCAGTCTCTGGGGCCATACTACACAGCCCTGTCATGGTTTATTTTCATACCCCATTAGTTTATTTATTTTTCTCTGGTTTGGGACATGTTATGAATGTGTAACAAGTGCACTGTGTTTCTATGAATATGAGGTCAGTGCAAAATGCTCTCTGGCTAAGGGCTTCTTCTGTGGTGCAGGGTGGTTTAGTAAAGGCTTAATGTTGTGACACCTTGATTGTCACCTCATAATTGGTGCATTCATCAGCTGCGTGGCGAAAGACTTTGAAACGTCGGTTTGATGACTCGGTGGAGGCAGGATAGTTTGATTTGCTCTGTTGCAGGTTGTTAACGTTGAAGAAACAAAGCTCTTGGCTTGAATGAGTAACACACACATACAGACATGGGACGTATCGTCCCGTGTCAGAGAGAAATGGAGGCCTTACATGCACCGTTAAATGTAATATGTAATGTATAACTTTGGAGTCGGTTTGCGAATAGGACATGAGTTGACAATGTAATGCTTATATTGCTTTGTGCTAGCAAACCTGGTTGAAACCTCATTGGTCACATTTGTGTAGGAGGTCAAAGGAGCTTGAAGTTCATTGGTCAGTTATGGCCACATGGATGAGTAACTTTTGCATGACACCTTAGAACTTGGGCTAGCTCCCTAAGCTAATGCCTAGGCTTTAGCTCAGCAAGCTAACATAGTCATTTGTCACATCAAACATCTGAGTTCAATCTCCAGTCAGTTGCACATGCGGTATGTGATTATGTTCACATCTGCCTTTGAGCTACAATGTGTACTGCAATATGTTCCACCTGTATGGTGTCCATATTAGACATTTCACATTTTAGTCATTTAGCAGACGCTCTTATCCAGAGCAACTTACAGTAGTGAATGCATACATTTCATACATTTTTTTTCTCTCCGTACTGGTCCCCCGTGGGAATCGAACCCACAACTCTGGCGTTGCAAACACCATGCTCTACCAACTGAGCTACACGGGACTAGTACAGACTCCGTCTCTGCGGGACTCGTTTCAATCTGTGATTATGTTTCACTTTTGTGAGTAGCCGTGTAACTGCCCAGCTACAGTATTAAATAAGTATTAATAAGTATTAATAAAAACTCAATAGACTTCTTAATGTCATTCTGACTAATGCTCCGGTGTTATGATGTGCCTCTAGCATCAACAAATCCTCCTCTCTAAAGCATCCCTGCCTGCCTAGGGGAATTAGAGAAGATGTCACTCTAATATGCCACTATCGAACTAACGTCAAGTTCATTAATAAAGGATATGTTTACGTTTGAGAACATGGCTCGTGACATGTTCAATTTGATTAGCCTGTCGCCTTATTGACATCGACACACTTGACATCCCCGAACTCTATTGTTCCTGAACCGTTCAGACTATGACTATGAATGCCCCCACTATATTGTTATTATTTGCCGTGTCAGATTGCCTTTTCTGTAAGAGTCGTGAAGGGACATTACTGTGTGATCAAATTGGAGAGATGACATCTCATTGGCTGTCTGCCTGCTCCGTCTTCCTTGCCAAAGTAAACAGGTGAACTTCTCATCTCTTCACACCTACCCAGCTCCAGCTCTACGACAGTACATGGAATACAACCAAAAGGAAGCCGATTAACCCTTTTTTTTTTTTTACAATTGAAAGTTTGCCTCCTCACCTGCTTCCACACATGTAACACCTATTTTATTCAATGTACCATAGTACATTTTAGCATTAGCATTAGTTTGCGTAGCTAGACACCTTCTGTTCTCCCATTGGTTCTGCGTCCTGAAACGCTAGCTACTGTAGCAAGGCTACATGTGTCGCTCGAGCACATCACCAGATTGGACATCTTTCAGGTGTCCCCTAAAAAAAAGATCATAACTTCTGTTTGAAGCATATTCCCCCCGAAAATGTAAGTGAATCATGCTGGGAGCAGGTCCAGCAGTAGTGGTGTTGCTCCTAAACTCCACATGCCCCTGGAGGCAGGGGTTTGATCCCCCACTCACTTTCTCTGCTGGCTCTCTATCTACAATGCAATATATTTTTTGTAAATATTTGAGTATATCTTTTCATGTGACAACACTGAAGAAATGACACTTTGCTACAATGTAAAATAGTGAGTGTACAGTTTGTATAACAGTGTAAATTTGCTGTCCCCTCAAAATAACACAACACACAGCCATTAATGTCTATACCGCTGGCAACAAAAGTGAGTACACCCCTAAGTGAAAATATCCAAATTGGGCCCAAAGTGTCAATATTTTGTGTGGCCACCATCATTTTCCAGCACTGCCTTAACCCTCTTGGGCCTGGAGTTCACCAGAGCTTCACAGGTTGCCACTGGAGTCCTCTTCCACTCCTCCATGACGACATTACGGAGCTGGTGGATGTTAGAGACCTTGCACTCCTCCACCTTCCGTTTGAGGATACCCCACAGATGCTCAATAGGGTTTAGGTCTGGAGACATGCTTGGCCAGTCCATCACCTTTACCCTCAGCTTCTTTAGCAAGGCAGTGGTCGTCTTGGAGGTGTGTTTGGGGTCGTTATGTTGGAATACTGCCCTGCGGCCCAGTCTCCGAAGGGAGGGGATCATGCTCTGCTTCAGTATGTCACAGTACATGTTGGCATTCATGGTTCCCTCAATGAACTGTAGCTCCCCAGTGCCGGCAGCACTCATGCAGCCCCAGACCATGACACTCCCACCACCATGCTTGACTGTATCCAAGACACACTTGTCTTTGTACTCCTCACCTGGTTGCCACCACACACGCTTGACACCATCTGAACCAAATAAGTTTATCTTGGTCTCATCAGACCACAGGACATGGTTCCAGTAATCCATGTCCTTAGTCTGCTTGTTTTCAGCAAACTGTTTGCGGGCTTTCTTGTGCATCATCTGTAGAAGAGGCTTCCTTCTGGCACGACAGCCATGCAGACCAATTTGATGCAGTGTGCGGCGTATGGTCTGAGCACTAACAGGCTGACCCCCCAACCCTTCAACCTCTGCAGCAATGCTGGCAGCACTCATACGTCTATTTCCCAAAGACAACCCCTGGATATGACGCTGAGCACGTGCACTCAACTTCTTTGGTCGACCATGGCGAGGCCTGTTCTGAGTGGAACCTGTCCTGTTAAACCGCTGTATGGTCTTGGCCACCGTGCTGCAGCTCAGTTTCAGGGTCTTGGCAATCTTCATATAGCCCAGGCCATCTTTATGTAGAGCAACATTTCTTTTTTTCAGATCCTCAGAGAGTTCTTTGCCATGAGGTGCCATGTTGAACTTTCAGTGACCAGTCAGTATGAGGGAGTGTGAGAGCGATGACACCAAATTTAACACACCTGCTCCCCATTCACACCTGAGACCTTGTAACACTAACGAGTCACATGACACCGGGGAGGGAAAATGGCTAATTGGGGAGGGAAAATGGCTAATTGGGCCCAATTTGGAAATTTTCACTTAGGCGTGTACTCACTTTTGTTGCCAGCGGTTTAGACATTAATGGCTGTGTGTTGAGTTATTTTGAGGGGACAGCAAATTTACACTGTTATACAAGCTGTACACTCACTATTTTACATTGTAGCAAAGTGTCATTTCTTCAGTGTTGTCACATGAAAAGATATACTCAAATATTTACAAAAAAGTGAGGGGTGTACTCACTTTTGTGAGATACTGTATAAAAAGGGAGATGTCACTTCAGTCCAAGGCGGCTGTGATTGGCTGCTAGATTGGTCTCACGTTACGGGCCGGAGAGGTGAAATTGGATCTCAAGGCGTGACGGCGTGCAGTGACTTTACATTCTTCTCTGATGTCCCACTCAACATCTCCCATTTGACACTGTAAATCAATATGAGACGGGATTAAATGGCGAGGAACTCGGGAAATCCAAACATTTTCTGTGACGTATCTTTCAATCCACTTGGCCAATCCACGGGGTCATTAAGGGCGACGTCAGTCAGGCTGCACGGTTCCGATGATGCTGTTTAGTTTGTCAGACGCTTGGACTGGAAAAAAGGGTCACAGCTGGCTGATGGATATCAAGGACGTCATGGGGACAGTCATTCATCGTTCAGTCCGTTGAGGAACTGCCGGTTTTTGAGCTGTCAATCTCAATTCAATTAATTCATTGAGGCTAAATATGATATGTAAGGCTAAACAAGTTGTCATGTAAGCAGGTGGCTGCAAGACATTTTAAAGAACATGGCAATCCCAGCTGAGTATTCCTGACCCCCCCCCCCCACACACACACACACACGCACAAGCTGCACCACTGACTTCAAAAGAGACGTGGAGATAAAACAAAATGAATCTCAGACACATCAAGCCTCCCATGCCCTTTAAAGCTTAATTATACGTGTTGGAGCGATGAGAGACACATCACAGAACCCAGTGATTAATAAACAAATGCCGCATCCCATAAAGCGTCCGACAAGTCCCTGCTCATCGCCCTGCACCGCACACAGTCTGGGCTGCTCATGTGGCGTGTACATATCAAGGGTATCAAACCCAACAAATTTAGTATAGACCAACACCGGCCTGGGTTTAACCCCCACTTCACCCCCCCACCACAAGTCTCTCTCTCAGACCTCTCTCTACAGCAGACTCTTCCACCTGTCTAATTGAAGGCCGATGAGAGCATCATCCCGACACGTGCGCAGAGCTCTAGCCTCAGTCTGGCTTTCATCTTTCACTCCCTGTGCCGAGATCACTCGACTCACTCGACTGGGGCTTTGTACCCGCCGACTGGGTAAGTGTCGCGTTTGCGGGGTTTTGTAAACAGACACACCTTTTGTGAAAGAATATGTCCAGAGATGAAGTTACTAACTGCTTTAGCTCGGTCTGTGTTGCTGAAATAACACGAGGAAAAAGTGGATGACCCGAGCCGGAGGTCATATTAGATTGCCCTTTGAAAGGCTTACGTGTGGAGTGAATTTAGAAAGTTCAGCTGGCATAGCTGTACACACACATGGACACACACTTGCATGTGGGCACGTATGTACCACATGCGGGCACGCATGCACGCACACACACACACACACGCACGCGCGCGCACACACACACACACACACGCACACATGCACGCACGCGCACACACACACACTTCCCTAAATGTTCTCTCCAGGGTAGTAATGATAGTGTGTCACTTGATAAGAACTTCTTTGTCCGCATTGAAGGTGTCTTTTCTCATGTCTGTTTACATGTCCATAGAGGGGCCAACTTTGTACCTGACGTTTGAGAATGGGCTTTGTTATTGATCACTTTGTTATTGATTACTGAAACCGCTTTCATCTGACCTGGAGTAAATTATCAACCTCAAAAGCAATGAGGAAATAGTCGGCCATCACCATGGTACTACAAAATACCTAAGCAAACCTGGACACCTAAACATTGAGTTCACCATGAGAGATTTGCATTCTCTACATAAAGAGTATTGCCATTAATTGAAAAGAAATGTTCTAGTAAGCTATTTCAACAGCCTAATGCTAATGTCTAAACCTGATAGAACTAAACTCTGGTGGTGCCATGCCGTGGCACACAAACAATGTGGACATTTGACCATTGTTTGGGTTGTTGCAGTATTTTGGCATGGTTTAAGCCCCTCTCCAGTCAGTGTGTTATTACCCTGTTGGTAATGAATGTTCCTGGCTTAAAGCTGCTTTAGCCAACCAAGTGTGATCCAGGCTAATCATTTCACTCAAAAAAATAGATTTTTTTTTAAATCATTTTTTTTATCAGTTATCCACCAGTTTGCCTCATTTAAAATAAAGACGCTTGATTTGCTTTAATGGAAAGATAGGATACATATCCATTCAATCAGGTTTAATACAGGAAATTATGTCATGATGCTGTCATAACATACAGTTTCTATGGAGATAGGTGGGCTGTCTGTCAATGTTGGAGCGTTTCTTCAAGGTTTGAACCCTAGAAGTAGAATCACTAGAAAGGATGACATTTTTATGGTTTAACGCTGGTGAGCACTGTGTAAGTGAGTAGGTGAGTGAGTGAGGAAGAGAGGGAGGTAGGGAAGGTGGGAGTGAGGGAGGTAATCACTGCAATCTCATAGAATTGCTACCTTGCAATCTTGGGTCCAGACTCTCCAATGGTCAAAGCCTCTCTCTGCAGCGGCATGTCCAGAGAAGCGTATCTGATCAAACTGGGGTATTCTGTCACACCGTTTGCACCAGAAGTGGAGGGTCAAGACCCATCTGTGGGTTTAGGCTTTGTCTGGCCAGAGACCCACAAAGAGAAGACACATCAAGAGGCCTCTTTAGTAGGCTGATCATTATAGGAAACCCAACCAAATACAGTCCTTGCAGTTATTTAATATACTGCTCAAAAAAATAAAGGGAACACTTAAACAACACATCCTAGATCTGAATGAAAGAAATAATCTTATTAAATACTTTTTTCTTTACATAGTTGAATGTGCTGACAACAAAATCACACAAAAATAATCAATGGAAATCCAATTTATCAACCCATGGAGGTCTGGATTTGGAGTCACACTCAAAATTAAAGTGGAAAACCACACTACAGGCTGATCCAACTTTGATGTAATGTCCTTAAAACAAGTCAAAATGAGGCTCAGTAGTGTGTGTGGCCTCCACGTGCCTGTATGACCTCCCTACAACGCCTGGGCATGCTCCTGATGAGGTGACGGATGGTCTCCTGAAGGATCTCCTCCCAGACCTGGACTAAAGCATCCGCCAACTCCTGGACAGTCTGTGGTGCAATGTGGCGTTGGTGGATGGAGCAAGACATGATGTCCCAGATGTGCTCAATTGGATTCAGGTCTGGGCCAGTCCATAGCATCAATGCCTTCCTCTTGCAAGAACTGCTGACACACTCCAGCCACATGAGGTCTAGCATTGTCTTGCATTAGGAGGAACCCAGGGCCAACCGCACCAGCATATGGTCTCACAAGGGGTCTGAGGATCTCATCTCGGTACCTAATGGCAGTCAGGCTACCTCTGGCGAGCACATGGAGGGCTGTGTGGCCCCCCAAAGAAATGCCACCCCACACCATGACTGACCCACCGCCAAACCGGTCATGCTGGAGGATGTTGCAGGCAGCAGAACGTTCTCCACGGCGTTTCCAGACTCTGTCACGTCTGTCACATGCTCAGTGTGAACCTGCTTTCATCTGTGAAGAGCACAGGGCGACAGTGGCGAATTTTACAATCTTGGTGTTCTCTGGCAAATGCCAAACGTCCTGCACGGTGTTGGGCTGTAAGCCCAACCCCCACCTGTGGACGTCGGGCCCTCATACCACCCTCATGGAGTCTGTTTCTGACCGTTTGAGCAGACACATGCACATTTGTAGCCTGCTGGAGGTCATTTTGCAGGGCTCTGGCAGTGCTTCTCCTGCTCCTCCTTGCACAAAGGCAGAGGTAGCGGTCCTGCTGCTCGGTTGTTGCCCTCCTACGGCCTCCTCCACATCTCCTGATGTACTGGCCTGTCTCCTGGTAGCGCCTCCATGCTCTGGACACTACGCTGACAGACACAGCAAACCTTCTTGCCACAGCTCGCATTGATGTGCCATCCTGGATGAGCTGCACTACCTGAGCCACTTGTGTGGGTTGTAGACTCCGTCTCATGCTACCACTAGAGTGAAAGCACCGCCAGCATTCAAAAGTGACCAAAACATCAGCCAGGAAGCATAGGAACTGAGAAGTGGTCTGTGGTCCCCACCTGCAGAACCACTCCTTTATTGGGGTGTCTTGTTAATTGCCTATAATTTCCACCTGTTGTCTATTCCATTTGCACAACAGCATGTGAAATTTATGTTGCTTCCGAAGTGGACAGTTTGATTTCACAGAAGTGTGATTGACTTGGAGTTACATTGTGTTGTTTAAGTGTTCCCTTTATTTTTTTGAGCAGTGTATTTTACTGGATAAAAAACAAACAAACAGAATTAATTAATGTTATTCTCATCTTGAAGGTTGCTTAGCTACTTCTTGTTTTAGTGTGTAGAACAGGTGGCCTATGAGTATTTGAATGTTTTGCGACTTGAAATACTGTTTTATGTCGGCTGTTGTTTTAGTTGTCATTGGCGATTCGTGTGCCAGGCCAAACCTTCCCTTAACCCTAACCTTAACCCTTTTAGCTAACCCTTCCCTTAACCCTTTTAGCTAACCCTTCCCCTAATCTTAACCCTTTTAGCTAACCCTTCCCCTAACCTTAACCCTTTTAGCTAACCCTTCCCTTAACCCTTTTAGCTAATCCTTCCCTTAAGGTTAGGGTTAGGGGAAGGGTTAGTTAAAAGGGTTAAGGTTAGGGTTAGGGGAAGGGTTAGCTAAAAGGGTAAAGGTTAGGGGAAGGGTTAGCTAAAAGGGTTAAGGGAAGGGTTAGCTAAAAGGGTTAAGGGAAGGGTTAGTTAAAAGGGTTAGGGGAAGGGTTAGCTAAAAGGGTTAAGGTTAGGGGAAGGGTTAGCTAAAAGGGTAAAGGTTAAGGGAAGGGTTAGCTAAAAGGGTTAAGGGAAGAGTTAGCTAAAAGGGTTAAGGGAAGGGTTAGCTAAAAGGGTTAAGGTTAGGGGAAGGGTTAGCTAAAAGGGTTAAGGTTAGGGGAAGGGTTAGCTAAAAGGGTTACTGTTAGGGGAAGGGTTAGCTAAAAGGGTTAAGGGAAGGGTTAGCTAAAAGGGTTAAGGGAAGGGTTAGTTAAAAGGGTTAGGGGAAGGGTTAGCTAAAAGGGTTAAGGGAAGGGTTAGCTAAAAGGGTTAAGGTTAGGGGAAGGGTTAGCTAAAAGGGTTAAGGTTAGGGGAAGGGTTAGCTAAAAGGGTTAAGGGAAGGGTTAGCTAAAAGGGTTAACCCTTTTAACTAACCTTTCCCCTAACCTTTACCCTTTTAGCTAACCCTTCCCCTAACCCTAACCTTAACCCTTTTAGCTAACCCTTCCCCTAACCCTGACCTTAACCCTTTTAGCTAACCCTTTCCCTAACCCTTACCTTAACCCTTTTAGCTAACCCTTCCCCTAACCCTAACCTCAACCCTTTTAGCTAACCCTTCCCCTTCACCTAACCTTAACCCTTTTAGCTAAACCTTCCCTTAACTCCTAACCTTAACCCTAACCCCTAGCCACCTAGCTAACGTTAACAACAACAAATTGGAATTCATAATATATCATAAGTCTTGGAAATTCAAAACATATTGTACAGATTGCAATTCATGACATATTGTACAAATTGTAATTCATTACATATCATACGAAATGGATGGTGGATATCCACAAATCTATACATACCATATGAACCGTAACATATCATACTAAATGGAGTGTCTTGGTTTTACGTACAGATGAATACAAAATGTTCTGAGACCAGGTTGGGAGCAGACCTATGCTGCCATGGGACAAGATCACAGCCAACACAGGTGAGCTTTTAGGAAACGTGATTGATAAAAATCATTTTGGCAAAATATAATATTTTCAATGCTTCTGGGATTCCTTATGATTGTGCCATTCTTTCCAGTTGGCTGGGACCTGCATATGTCCCCTACTGCACATTGGTGAGATACAAGCTACTTATTGTGTGTCATATTAATGTTTCTGTCATATTTGGGGCAATTATGAGTGTCTGCATGTTGCAATGCAGTGGCATGGTGATAGAGTGGGACCAAATCAAAGGGAAGAAACAGGCACAATACGTGTGGTAAAAATATAAATGATCATACCTTATCATAGATTTAACTAATGATGAGTGCTCAAAGAGCAACAATAGTAATTTTGCCATAAAACTGTCAGCAGTTAATCAGTCTGTTAAGGGTTTGCCTGCTTCAATGTAAGCTTTATTAAACAGTTCATAAGCACAAGCGTGGACTTGCTCAGTTCGTCTGCCCTGTAAACAAAGCGAGTCCAAATGTTGAAGAAGATGTTTCAGGTCTTTGCTTTTTAGGGTGTTCACATTAGTCTGACAGTCTGTCATTTTCTTCTGAATAATATGATAGGAGTAGAGGTCGACAGTATTTAACAGTTTTACACCACTATGTCCTTTTGGAGCCGGATGGAATGCCAGTTTATATTTTCACTTGCATCCAAGTTTTTATTTTATTTTGAATTTTTTGTACAGTATATTCTGTCTGAGCTCCCCAGGCAGTGTAGTGTCTTGTGCAGCCAAGACTTGCACATTAAATGCCTAAGGATGTAGGAGGCCTGCTGCTACATCTGCCAACAATAGGAATTTCCCTGGTTTACACAGTTTAGCCAGAGAGGTTATCTCTGAAGATTCAGCCTCATTGTTTCCTGTTTAAAAGAGGGGTATGCCACTGTGACTGTAGAGTTTGAATAGAGCTCTGTCCATTATCAATTTACTTGGGCAACCTTATCATGATTGATTAATGGAGTTAAGATAAATCCCAGAGTTATCTTTTGATCACTTCCTCTTCGAGTGTCTTGTGCAAAATGAAATGGCTTATTGTCAGTTCTGTGATGTGAACCTCAACAATCATATAAAACTGTTCACACTTATATTTAGTGTTACAAAGTTCGATAAACCCTAACATTATTCAGAAGAGTGTAGGCTAGCTACTCTAAGTAACTACATAGAGTTCAAAATATGTTAAGTGTACAGGTGAAAAGTGAGTCATTTCATCAAATCTAGCCCCGCAAGATCTCTCTTAACTGACGCCTTAATTATCCTATAACCTCTCATTACACGGATTAAACATAATAAAATCCTACTTTAAAGATGATGACAGAAATGACAATTTGACCTAATATTTATAATGATGTATTAAATGATTGTTTTTGCTGTCTGTGCTTGCTCCTGGTGCTCTGGCTTTGTCCCTTTGAAGTCAGTCAATATTAAAGTGCTGTTTTATGTGGTCATGGGGTATTCTCATATTGCTCTCTTACTGTATTCAGCTTGACTTAAATACATAGTTAGCACTGTCATTTTTTCCCACAGGTGCAGGCACAATTTGCTTTAAATACAGTATCAGCATTTGAAATCGTTAGGAAAACTATCTCATTTAAAATATTACCTATTAATATTCAGGTTTTTTTAAACGTACACCAGCTATCATTTCTCTCATGGCCTGGAATCATATCATTAAAATCTGTAATCATAGACTTTGTGAATGAAACTACACACTGTTGAGTCAAATAATATAATTTAGGAAATACTTATTTAAGGCCTCCAGATTAGAGCCTGTGTAGTAGATGATGTCTCGTCTTCAGCTCGCCTTCAAAATAGGATTTTACCGATAAGATACACACCATTCTCGAATCAAAGCAATACACAGCATAAGGAAGGGACCTCTGAGATGTATAATCGATTGTATTGAAGTTTCTTCTATCTTTTACCTAGCCTTAGTCGGGAGGCCCCGTTATAGCCCTGTTAGATGTTGAATGAGTGTGGACCTGGTTGGTAGGCTGCTGGGTTCAGAGTGTGAGGACTCTCTCCCTCTCTCCTCCTCCATTATGAAGCGGTGTAGTGTTATGAGAACAGGACAGCTCTTGAGGCGCTTTGCCTTTCACTCCAGAGATGGTGCGTAAACAGAACAGGCCGACAGCTGGTCCTCAGCAAACTGGTCCCGTTGACCTCTCAACCCCACTGTCCGACGCCTCTCGCCTTAAAAACAAGAAAAGGTCTTTCGGAATTCCATGAAGATTATCTTTTTTGTCTCTCGGTCGGTCCGTCTGGTACTTTTAATTACGTATGTGCATGTATTTCACTGAAGCTTTCAACATCAACAAGTTATAAAAGACTTATCACACAAATTCAAGTAGACATTTGTTATATTGTTCTATTATTGTTATAAAGTACTTTTACATTTAAATAAAACCTGTGAAAAATGATATAACTTGTGAAAGATTCCCCATCACTTCAGATTTCATTGAATACCCTCCCGTAGAATGACAGTGTCACTGAGCATCTCACAGTCGTGATGCACAATCACTGAGCCACTAGTGTGGCTTGGTTAAGTCGCTTCTACTTGAAAAATAGCATTCTAGCACTCAACTTACATTTAGTAAGTTGTAATAAGAGACCTGTCTGGGTGAGAGATTTGAACTTCTCTGGTGAGACAGGAAAAGAAAAGACTAGCAATTTGGGAAATTATTGCTTTAGATTGCCCAAGGCTATAGTTTTGTACTTTCTTGTTCATATCTTCAACCTGTTTCCTAAAGTAACTTTATGACTATGAGGTGAAAGTGCATTTTGATTAGTTCTGCACTACTTTGTGTGTTTTTTGTGCCTCCCATGACAAATGAAATGAGAAATGATATGTGAAACAATGTGAACAATGATAATTTCCAGTTAAAGACTTGTTATAGTAGCTAACAGTTACAAATTGGTGTTATTTTATTGAATGCATGTGCAGTATATTCAGGGGTATTCTGAGTTTGGGGAGGGATGCAAGACGACTTGCTGATGAGGTGATAATGTCCCGCATTGATGACATGTTTACGACCCTGGAGAGTTAGATCTGCGCTGTCATCGAGTCTGCACTTACTTATCCAGTGATTAATAGTTGTAAATAGTTATGTTTCTCCCTAATTACTTTAATATAATGAGTGATTTTGTATAGACAGACCTGTATTCCCTGTTGAATCTCTGTTGAATCTTCCCTATTGAATAATGGACATTTACTAATTCTGTCTTAGGTTACCTTTCCTCCACGCCTCTGAAACTGTGGTAAGAATAATGTCACTGTGGAATTCACTCTGACCTCAAAACTATAAAACAGAAACTGATTTTTTTTTAACCTGAAAACACAAACATTTCTACCTGAGATGATGATTCATTTGTGAATCTTAGAGTTTTGTCTTGGTACAGTATAATATTCATGTCAAAAACTCAACCTGTATGTAGAGCTACAGATAACTACAGGTAAATGCCAAAATAAAGGAAACATCAACATAAAGTGTCTTAATAGGGCGTTGGGCCACCATGAGCCAGAACGGCTTCAATGCACCTTGGCATAGATTCTATAAGTGTCTGGAACTCTGTTGGAGGGAGGCGACACCATTCTTCCACGAGAAATTCCATAATTTGGTGTTTTGTTGATGGTGGTGGAAAACACTGTCTCAGACACCGCTCCAGAATCTCCCATAAGCGTTCATTTGGGTTGAGATCTGGTGACGGAGACGGCCATGGAATATGGTTTACATAATTTTCATGCTTACATAACCATTCAGTGACCACTCGTGCCCTGTGGATGGGGTCATTGTCATACTATGGGGCATTGCCAAGGTAGCCAAAATAATGGCCTTTCCAGAATTTTTATACATGACCCTAAGCATGATGGGATGTTAACTGCTTAGTAAACACACCTGTGTGGAAGCACCTACTTCCAATATACTTTGTTTCCCAAATTTACTCAAGTGTTTCCATTATTTTGGCCGTTACCTGCATGTCGATTAGTCATGCTTAATCTGTCATCGATGCTTATACTTTACTGACTTTTTTGTCCCCATGGGGAAATGTTGTTGCAGTGTCATGTACACATTTAAGGTGGTGGTTAAATACAAAACAAAACAAATTAAAAATACAACTTTCATAACAGTTACACACCAATAAAAAGAGACTAGCCTGCTGGCCTTATTGGGTCGATAGGAACATTAGCCCTAGCTATTTAGTAGGGATATCACACCTGGCACAAATTATTGTCTTGTTCTTTATTTCCTGCCGAGAGGTGCCCTATACCTGCACCCAAAGGGGAGTAGTTCAAAGTCCGGGTACAAGGGGTGGCTTGGGTCTAAAATGATTTTGTGAGCCTTGCGGAGGGCCCTGACCATCCAGTCTTATGCGTTCATGCTTATGTTATGCTTTTGTGTTTCACAGGTGTCCATATATGGTTTGCCATTTTTTGTTTTACAAGAAGTTACTTCCTATTTCAGATGTTTTCCTTAGTCGAATATCTTAACACACATTTCCTGTCTCCTGATGCAAATGAAGACTCAACATAGTGGCGGTGAGACACAATTTATGATAAAAAATGCCACGTTGTTGGCGAGTTATGCAGCTTTTATGATAGCTTTGCCAGTTGCAGTATTTCTCTCTGTTTTAGGGGGCATTTTATGACTACATAGCTCTAGAAGGAAATTCACATTTGCCACTCTTTTTCTGGTGTTCATTAATATCACAATCATGTACTCTGATGCTCAGTGAATAATCATTACGTTTAACTGAATGCACTGTAAGAAATGACTCTATGGATCAAACAAAACAAAGACTTCAACTGGTTACAAGTAAATAAGTTAGGTTTTCTCAATTGAAAAAAACGACATTTGTTGAAACCAAATACATTATTCAATGCCAAATGTTATATTTGAATATTACCAAACCTATATTTCAAGTTGCAACCTATTTCTTTCAACCCTCAACTTAGATTAAACCTAATAAATAACCTATATAAATCCAAACTAATATTTCATACAACCAATTTTTTTTATCTTGTTCCAAGTAGATTTTTCACCTTGGAATTACTAATCCAAATTTCTTCAATTGGATTAAAAGCAATTAAATCAATTCCCTGCAAATCAAGAAATTATGATGGTTCAATAAGATGAAATAATGACTTCAAGCTGATCTATGTATAAGATCTTCTCATTTATTAGCCATAAGAGCCTGGTTAGGACTTCCATTGTTAAGAAGGTCAACAATTGGTTATAAAATTAAGTATCACATGCACATATGCAAGTTTCACCACAGATTTAGTGCTGGCAGTGTTGAAATTAAACTCTCTATGTTGAATACAACAAAACACATTAGCTGGAATGACATTCACTCTCAGGGGTGGCCAAAAAGAACAAACTGAAAGCCATGCACCCAATAAGCCACGCCCCAACTCTTCCGATAGGCTGCAATGCTTGAGCATGAGATATTGAAGGCAATTTAGAATCTTTCATTCATTTAAAAAAATCTAAATTTGTTATTTGATTTCAGACAAATTGAATAGAATAGGTTGAACGACCCAAAGCGTAATTTTCTATCATACCAATCAGTAAAAGCACTTCAGATGAGCAACATCGCTGTCCCACTTTTTGCAGTGTGGAAGCTCCCCATGGTTCATTCTTAACCAGAGAGAGACATGGACAGAAATAGTTTTCCTTTAAATGGCAACATTTAAATAATGCATTTTCAGAGCAGAAAATTGTTTTTCTAAAACACAGACAAAAAGTCACTTTGAGGTAAAAGTACTTTTCTGGAAGAAGCTTTAGTACAATATTACGGAAGCGTATTAGGGCCATGCAGAAAAAATAGACATGGACAGAAATAGGTTTCCTTTAAATGGCATAATTTAAATAATGCATTTTCAGGGCAGAAAATAGTTTCTCTAAAACACAGACAAAAAGTCACTTTGAGGTAAAAGTACTTTTCTGTAGGAAGCTTTAGTGCAATATTACATAAGCTTATTAGGGCCTTGCAGAAAAAATGTAAACATTTAAGCATTATTATAATGATTATAATTCAGAACATGAAAAGTATTTCGAGAGTAAAGTCAAAATCATGCTTCAAGAATAAAGTGGTGATAAAAATGAGAATTAAGTCCAAATAGTTTTTGTATAAAGTTAAAGTATTCAACATTTTTGGTGGAAATTAAATGTTGTAAATAAAGTTGAAATATTTCTAGAACAAATACAACGTCTAAATATTTCGGGGGGATTAAAGTTAAATTAATGATTAAATATTCTGACAATAAAATCTAAATAGACAGTATCCAAAAAATCCGTATGCCACATAGCCTTGGGGACCTTACTTTAGAGTTGCCCATCTGTAAGTAGCATGGCCATTCTGATACCTTTTCACAGTCCAGACAAGCTTAATTTGCTGCCTGTTCTCTTGCTGTATGCTGTAATAACAGTCTGACTAATAAATGATGATTCTTGGAGTTAGCCAGCATCTTTTTCTAGCCAGGACCTTTAGTGCGCTGAGACACTGTTACCTCACAGACACGGCTCCAACACACCACTATTTTTTTGAAATATGTTTTCATTCGAAAAATACAGTAAAATGCACTCAGCTTGACATGTCTGTCAATTTAGCCCATCTGTGTGCGTTTTTAAAGTTGCCATTGGTGCCAGGGTAGCTGACCTTCCTTCATTTTACATTATAGATGTAACATGTAAATAAATATAAGATTTTCAATAAAGCGGTGAGCACTGTTTGAGCAAATTAGTTTTCTAGATGTTAAAAGATACTGTTGAATCATTGGCTTTTTCATGCTCAGATTGGCACAGAAATGTATACAAAACATATGTTTTACCTGATTGTAGTATTAGCCTCTTGAATACTCCTAATACAGTATTTTTCTTATTGTGAATCAGTCTCTTATCTTGCTCCTATGGATACATAAAGTGATTTGAATTGGTAATTGTTTGTTTGATTTGTATGTGACTATGCACTCTTTTCAAAACAATAATTCTGATTATCTAGCTTACAGCACGATTTTACAGTGATTCTGAGTCTCTCTCTCTCTCTCTCTCTCTCTCTCTCTCTCTCTCTCTCTCTCTCTCTCTCTCTCTCTCTCTCTCTCTCTCTCTCTCTCTCTCTCTCTCTCTCTCTCTCTCTCTCTCTCTCTCTCTCTCTCTCTCTCTCTCTCTCTCTAATTGCAGATTCACATGCAGTATAACATTCACCTCGGCAATATGGCCAATGTTGTGAGATAAACAAGAGTCTAGCAATTGCATCCTTTGGACTGTGGTTTATCCTTGCAGTGTGGCATATTTTACATTCCTTTTTCAATTTTAATCTGCTTTGCGATTTTCATTTACGTGGAGGGAAACAATGCAGCATAAGCTGTTCAGGTCAGCTCTGTGGTTTGTTTTCCATGCCAGTTCTTGGGATTTAAAGCAGAGTTTGAACTGACCAACATGTTGTACACACCGTACAGAAAGGAACACTTCTCAGACTCTCTCACCTTCTCTGTGCTCTCTGTCTCACACACATAAGTGCATGCCCACACACACATTCACACACGCACGCACGTACACACGCACACACATGGGCTCACACGCACACTTCCAGTGAGAGATGCTTGCAACAGTTTTATCCTTAAACCATTAATTATGCTATTCCGAGCTCATTCATGATTGCAACTCAAGTCTCCATCTTATTTGTTATTGTTCTCCACCAGTGTCCCGGGTGAATCTTTCCGTTATTAATTAATTTGTCTGGAAAAGCAAGAGGCAGCTCATAGGTAGAACAATGTTGATTAAAAGAACATATTTCCCCCTCTGTTGTAGCCAGCCACATAGAGAAGCCCTCTGCGTCTTTATGGCTGAGTCACTACAGAGGATTGGGCCCCATTCATGTATTTCCCATGTTGCAATTTACTCAGTGAATTAGGCCGAAACCAAAAAAGTGTTTCAATACCAATTATCATCTGGCAATGAGGGAAGGGGGGGGAGGCTACTTAAGCCTTTTCACTAGTGTTGCCTTGTTTCCCCTGTTCCTCTCCTTGAGAGAGTAATGTGTTTCCACACACAAAGGGAGGATCTCCAAGCGTCTGGAGAGGGTGTTTGCTGGACCTGTGAAGAGAGCTCTTTAGGAGGCTTTGTGGACAATGGTATATGGTCACCGGCAGTGGTTTACTTTGTCCACACCAAGCATTTCACACGCACCCTGGGCAACAGCCGGTCTAGGCTAAGGCGACAACATTAGTCTGAGTTATTGAAAAGTTTTGTATTTTTTCTCCTCAAAGCCCCCTTTTTTAAAAATCTTTGTCATCCAATCAGGGCTGGACCAATGGTGTTGGAGCGAGCTCTGTTTTGCCAGCCTTCTTTTTTTATTTATTTTAGGCCCCTATTCTATGTCGCCTGTCCATAATAACAGAATTCATTGTCACCTATAGGGTGTTTCTCGTTGCCCCTCCCAACAACAATTTTTTTTTTGATGAAATATTTTGAGAAGATGCAGAGTTATCACCTACTTTGAACAGCATTGTTCTGCGCTAATATAGTTTTACTACAACTTTTTGATATTGTTATTACTGCCATTTAACTTCTAAGGGTGTGTTGCAGAGCTCTGCATTGTGAAATCTTTTGCCTTCTCATACAGACCTTACATACAGTATTGTATCAGACTGACTGCTTTTTGTCGGTGGCAGAGTAGACATGCTGCCTCAGGGCATTCTGTGTCAGATTAAAAGTAAAAGTGAATCCTCTCTCTCTCTCTCTCTCTCTCTCTCTTTCTTTCTGCACCTCTGGGAAAATACTTTTTCTCTGATATTTGATTTGACCCCCATTTGGGTGTTATAACTCTGATGTCTGCAGATGAGGCATAAGGATTTGAATGCAATTGATTGTACAGCATCTTATCAGTATAATGCTTACTCCTATATCATATCTGAATTCTTGGCATTGCCATAAACAAGATTTATGCATCACAAGATTACATTAGGAGAACGGTTAGTTCTAGCTGACTGTGTTTGGCTTAGATGAACCTGTCTCTGTTAAAGGGCACGCAAATAACCAATCAAAGCATTCACTATTTTGTTCAGTCTCCTTTAACCACAATACTAGTTCCAGCCAGTCTACTTCCACCCCTTTTTGTCATGTAAAATGTAAACGTCCATTAAGCACATGTAGTAATTAACCCAATAACATGTAATGTCAAAGTTCTCCGTCCTCTGCCTTGCCAGGCTGAGCCTCAGGAATCTTCCTGAATCATTCCACCAAGAGGAAAAGGGGTTTCCTTAGGAGAATGCTGTCAAATCTGGAAACCCCCTTACATATTCAGCATGTATACGGTGTCACATAAAATAATCATGTATCAGGGTTTGGCAGTCTTAAATATTTATTATGGACACACTGGTACGGTGTACAGTATAGCATGAATATCGGCTTATTGCGGTGTCAGCCTTTGAGCCAAACGCAGGCTTTTTCTATATACCCATTGTTCATGCATTTATATTTTGATACTCCTTTTAACAGATTGCATAATTCCAAGTGTCCTCAAAGCTAAAGCTTGTAACACAGGGCGAATAACTCTGTGCAGAGATTTTATGCAACGTTTATTAATAGACTGCTTACGATTGTATCCTTTTATCACCTCCATTACATATTAAAGATGCAACGCAGAAATCGCTTTCCTGGTTGCTGAAATTCTAATAGTTCGCTTAATTTCATTTCGCCATCAGAACCCATGTAAAATGTTTTAAAAAAACACTGTATAGCCTCAAAGCATGGTTAAAACTATCATTTTGATATCGTGGATGATCAGTCCTTGCATCCATACCTCTGTCTATGGTGTTTACATTTCCCCAGGCCAATCCCTCATATTTTTTACCAAAACAGAGGTGCGGTGCCACTTTGTTATTGTTTCAACTGCGGATTGGCCCTTTAAGCCAGGCCAAATGCATCTTCATTATAGCTGAAGTTTCCCATCTCTCCCGTCTCCTCTGCCAGCCTTTTCCATTTGCCCTGCCACATTGTTCATATCTCAATGCTGAGCTTCAGACAGCGGTTGCTATAGCAATACAGTAGCTGTATCTGACAAGGGCTCAGGCAAACTCCTGATTGAAGAAAATATTACATTGTGGAGAATTTCTGCCTTTAACAGGTTGTGCTGATGTGGCTCAGAAATGTCCTCATAGATTTTTCCCCTGTGATCTGACATTCCTATTGCTATTAGTGAGCATTTGGGTAGAATTGAGTGTTGAAATGAAAGGCAGCAGAAATGATATTGACTTGACCTTCAGAATTATTTTCACCAATAATACCTTGCTGTTCTTCCTTAGAAATGCAATTATATCATGGGAAAAAAAGATTGTCTGTACGTTCAGATTTCTTTTGTTGCTATTTAGAACCTGAAAGGGTTCTTCGGCTGTTCCCATATGAGAACCCCTTGAAGAACCCTTTTTGGTTCCATGTAGAACCCTTTACACAGAGGGTTCTACATGAAACCTAAAAGATTTCTCCCTGGAACCAAAAATGGTTCTCATATGGGGACAGCCGAAGAACCCTTTTGGAACCCGTTTTTCTAAGAGTGTAGGTATTTTAAGCAACTGGTAAAGAGATAAGGAAAAGTCTATGACAAATTGTTGAGGGGCCATTGTCTTTACCACAGGTACAGGTAGTTTGCCTTTCTGGCAGTTTAAAGGAGAGACCGATTTGAAGTATATTTGGCAACAGATGTTATATTAAAGGAAGTTTTGTTGCACTCCCCGCTTCAGTTCAGACCAGCTTCACGACTCGCTCGTTTTTAAATAGAAACACTCACCCTGTTGGTAGTGCTACCTTGGTTAAATAAGGGAATTCAATTATTCAGTAGAGTTGGTATTTTAATGGCATTAACCTCCATCTCAACGGCAGTGCAAAAGCTAGACAGTAAATACTGTGACTAAAAATAAATAATTAACCAAATAGATGCATAAGTAGACGATGTAAAACCTATAAGGGATGCATAGGGGCTAATCATCTTTGATTCAATTACTTTTGCCATTTGAGAACCTCTGAACAACAGATGCCTTCATTGGACTGTCTGCATATCCACTGTCTAAGGATACATTCTTTTGAAACATAGTCTGTATTTGTGAGTATTTTTATGGGTTAAAAGACGTTATAAATAAAATATGTATTACTCTTCAGGGGCACTTTGCTAAGACGTTGTATTGCTGAAAACATCACTTTGCTGTCAGGTCAGATAGAAAGTCAGTTTTGACACATTTCCATGCTGGAGATGGATAAAATATACACTACTAACGGCATTAGAAATAATAATTGCTTGTGCTTTATGGATCTTTGATGTTATGAAACTATGCTGCTCAAAAAATAAAGGGAACACTTAAACAACACATCCTAGATCTGAATGAAATAAATAATCTTATTAAATACTTTTTTGTTTACATAGTTGAATGTGCTGACAACAAAATTACACAAAAATAATCAATGGAAATCCAATTTATCAACCCATGGAGGTCTGGATTTGGAGTCACACTCAAAATTAAAGTGGAAAACCACACTACAGGCTGATCCAACTTTGATGTAATGTCCTTAAAACAAGTCAAAATGAGGCTCAGTAGTGTGTGTGGCCTCCACGTGCCTGTATGACCTCCCTACAACGCCTGGGCATGCTCCTGATGAGGTGGCGGATGGTCTCCTGAGGGATCTCCTCCCAGACCTGGACTAAAGCATCCGCCAACTCCTGGACAGTCTGTGGTGCAACGTGGCGTTGGTGGATGGAGCGAGACATGATGTCCCAGATGTGCTCAATTGGATTCAGGTCTGGGGAACGGGCGGGCCAGTCCATAGCATCAATGCCTTCTTCTTGCAGGAACTGCTGACACACTCCAGCCACATGAGGTCTAGCATTGTCTTGCATTAGGAGGAACCCAGGGCCAACCGCACCAGCATATGGTCTCACAAGGGGTCTGAGGATCTCATCTCGGTACCTAATGGCAGTCAGGCTACCTCTGGCGAGCACATGGAGGGCTGTGCGGCCCCCCAAAGAAATGCCACCCCACACCATGACTGACCCACCGCCAAACCAGTCATGCTGGAGGATGTTGCAGGCAGCAGAACGTTCTCCACGGCATCTCCAGACTCTGTCACGTCTGTCACGTGCTCAGTGTGAACCTGCTTTCATCTGTGAAGAGCACAGGGCGCCAGTGGCGAATTTGCCAATCTTGGTATTCTCTGGCAAATGCCAAACGTCCTGCACGGTGTTGGGCTGTAAGCACAACCCCCACCTGTGGACGTTGGGCCCTCATACCACCCTCATGGAGTCTGTTTCTGACCGTTTGAGCAGACACATGCACATTTGTGGCCTGCTGGAGGTCATTTTGCAGGGCTCTGGCAGTGCTCCTCCTGCTCCTCCTTGCACAATGGCGGAGGTAGCGGTCCTGCTGCTGGGTTGTTGCCCTCCTACGGCCTCCTCCACGTCTCCTGATGTACTGGCCTGTCTCCTGGTAGCGCCTCCATGCTCTGGACACTACGCTGACAGACACAGCAAACCTTCTTGCCACAGCTCGCATTGATATGCCATCCTGGATGAGCTGCACTACCTGAGCCACTTGTGTGGGTTGTAGACTCCGTCTCATGCTACCACTAGAGTGAAAGCACCGCCAGCATTCAAAAGTGACCAAAACATCAGCCAGGAAGCATAGGAACTGAGAAGTGGTCTGCGGTCACCACCTGCTGAACCACTCCTTTATTGGGGGTGTCTTGCTTATTGCCTATAATTTCCACCTGTTGTCTATTCCATTTGCACAACAGCATGTGAAATTTATTGTCAATCAGTGTTGCTTCCTAAGTGGACAGTTTGATTTCACAGAAGTGTGATTGACTTGGAGTTACATTGTGTTGTTTAAGTGTTCCCTTTATTTTTTTGAGCAGTGTATTTTGCTTCCACTGGTCCTGGGCCCTTGTTAATGACTTGGCCAAAAACGTGGTTGTCTCTTCCAGGAGGCTGAAACTTGGTCGCAAGTGAATCTTCCAGCAATACAATAACCCCAAGAACACATCAAAATCCACAAAGAAATGGTTAATTGGCAACAAAAATCAGTGTCCGGACTTGAACCCCATTTAAAACATGTGGTTTGAATTGAAGAGGGCAGTCCATAAGAGCAGACGAAGGATGTCAAGGATGTGGAAAGAAGATTCTGTATGGAGGAATGGTCTAAGATCCCTCACAATGTGTTCTCCAACTCAGAACAGTTTATAAAAAGTCTCACTGACGTTATTCTCGCAAGGTGAGGTATTGAAAGGTATTGAAAAAGGGTACCAATAATTTTGACCCTTTTTGATAAAAAAGTATTACTATTTAAACAAAATCTCTTTCTCTGCGATAATGCATTAGTATAAAATAACATAATTCTCCAATATTTTTTTTAGCAATCAGTATAGCTCATTATTTGAATGATTTATTTTATAGAGTCATTTTTGCTCATCTTTATCAACGGGGTCAATAATTTCAGTCCCCACTGTACAGTATATCATACAAGAAAACAAGGCTAAAAACAATAGACACAGGGAAATAAAAAGACAAATAGATGCAAACTGACAGATGCCAAACAAACGAACAAACAGACAAAACAAGAATAAAAAAAAAGACCATTAATCAGTATACCGAACATAGACGCCGGGGACGTCACGCTTCACTGATACACATCGGTGTAACGGGTGCGTGTTGGTGGCAGGGAAGTCAGGCGCAGGAGAATCGAACTTGGTATAAACGGAGTTGTTTAATCAGTGCTTCACAAAACTCCAAAACCAAAATGACAAAATAATAAAAAGTGGGTAAAAAACCCGTCGCGCACCAACGCATAATACACAAACATACACTCAAACAATCTCCGACAAGGACGTGAGGGGAAACAGGGGGTTATATACACAACATGTAATTGATGGGATTGGAACCAGGTGTGAAGGAAGACAAGACAAAACCAATGGAAAATGAAAAATGGATCAATGATGGCTAGAAGGTTGGTGACGTCGACCGCCGAACCCCGCCCGAACAAGGAGAGGGACCGACTTTGGCGGAAGTCGTGACAGTACGCCCCCCCCCCCCCCCCCCCTACGCGTGGCTCCAGCAATGCGTCGGCGCCGACCTTGGGGACGACCTGGAGGGTGAGGCACAGGGCGATCCGGATGGAGACGGTGGAAATCTCCCAGCATGGAAGGATCCAACACGTCCTCCACCGGAACCCAGCATCTCTGCTCCGGACCATACCCCTCCCAGTCCACGAGGTATTTAAGGCCCCTTGCCCGAAGTCTCGAATCCAGTATGGAACGGGGAATGCTATATAAATAAATTTGATTTGATTTGATTTGAATGCGCACGGTGGAGACCTGGTCTGGACTCTCCACCGTAGTAGCACCAACGGAAACCCTTAAACATCTACCTGAGCACTCTCGTGACCACCCCGTGAGAGTCCTCTGTGGCCAAGAAACAGTGGGGTTATGACAAGCTAACCAGGGTAGGTCCAGCACCACGGGAAAAGCAGGAGAGTCAATAAGGAGAAGACACATTTTCTCCTTGTGACCCCCCTGCGTCACCATGCCCAAAGGAGTGGTGACCTCCCTAATAAACCCTGACCCTAATGGTCGACTATCTAAGGCGTGAACGGGGAAGGGCACATCCACGGGAACAATGGGGTCCCTAAACTATGAGCTAACGCTTGATCAATGAAATTCCCAGCCGCGCCTGAATCTACGAGCGCCTTATGCTGGGAATGCGGGGAAAACTCAGGAAAAGTGACAGACACAAACATATGTGCAACAGAGGACTCTGGGTGAGAATGGTGCCAGCTCACCTGGGGTGACGCAAGAGCGCCCTGCCTGCTGCCTCGATTCCCAGAGGAACCAACCCGGCACCGACCGGCAGTGTGACCTCTGCGGCCACAGATGCTGCACGAGCAGAAACCCCCTCCGGTCTCCCTGCGCACTGCCCCTCCCAGATCCATGGGTATCGGAGAGGGGGTGTGGGAGGATGGAACCACCAGACCCCGATCTGGACGTCTGCGAGTAGCCAGCAGGTTGTCCAGCCGGATGGACAGGTCCACCAGCTGGTCGTAAGTGAGGGTGGTGTCTCTGCAGGCGAAGTCAGGCGCAGGAGAATCGAACTTGGTATGAACGGAGTTGTTAAATTAGTGCTTCACAAAACTCCAAAACCAAAATGACAAAATAATAAAAAGTAGGTACAAAATCCGTCGCGTACCAACACATAATACACAAACATACAATCAAACAATCTCCGACAAGGACATGAGGGGAAACAGAGAATACACAACATGTAATTGATGGGATTGGAACCAGGTGTGAAGGAAGACAAGACAAAACCAATGGAAAATGAAAAATGGATCAGTGAGGGCTAGAAGGTCGGTGACGTCGACCGCCAAACCCCGCCCAAACAAGGAGAGGGACCGACTTCGGCGGAAGTCGTGACAATCGATCCCCGATTCAAATGTTTAAGATACGCGGACTCCAAACCGATCCAAATGCAGCATGCATCAGTCAGAAAATCGATTCAAACGTTATGAATTGCCAATTCAACAAAATGTTTTGATCTCAGTTGGCAACCTGTTGTACGGGGTATACAATTGGTTTTATTTTCGATTGTTCAGGTTTACCAGCAGCAAAAGTTTTGGTAGTTTTACTACAATCAGTGTATGGTCATATGGTCATTTGTACATATACAGGGTAAAGTTGATCATTTCATAACAAGGACACTGCATGGCCAAAGCGGGAGGAGAAAAGAAACTCACTCAAAACTTCCAAATGGTAAAAACCATTTGATTTTGAGATGGGGGTGAAATCCAAAGTTCTGTTATGTATTCATTGGCTATGCCATAGCTTTTTATTTTTAATTTTTACTTAACCTTTATTTAACTAGGCAAGTCAGTTAAGAACAAATTCTTATTTACAATGACGGCCTAGCAAAAGGTAAAAGGCCTCCTGCATAGACTGTTCTCTTTACTACCGCATGGCAAGCGGTACCGGAGTAGGACAAAAAGGCTTCTCAACAGTTTTTACCCCCAAGCCATAAGACTGCTGAACAGGTAATCAAATGGCTACCCGGACTATTTGCATTGTGCCCCCCCCAAACCCTCTTTTACGCTGATTCTACTCTCTGTTTATCATATATGCACAGTCATTTTAACTATACATTCATGCACATATGTACATACTACCTCAATTGGCCCAAGCAACTAGTACTCCGCACATTGGCAAACCGGGCTATCTACATTGTGTCCCGCCACCCGCCACCCACAACCCGCCAACCCCTCTTCACGCTACTGCCACTCTCTGTTCATCATATATGCATAGTCACTTTAACCATATCTACATGTACATACTACCTCAATCAGCCTGGCTGACCGGTGTCTGTATGTAGCCTCGCTACTGTATATACCCTCGCTACTGTTATAGCCTCACTACTCTATATAGCCTCTGCTACTGTTTTTCACTGCCTTTTTACTGTTGTTTTTATTTTATTACTTACCTATTGTTCACCTAATACATTTTTTGCACTATTGGTTAGAGCCTGTAAGTAAGCATTTCACTGTAAGGTCTACACCTGTTGTATTCGGTGCACGTGACAAATAAACTTTGATTTGATTAAACATTTATATATAAAACTAGAGGGCAAAAAACACATCACGACAAGATAGACAACACAACACTAAATAAAGAGAGACCTGAGACAACAACATAGCAAGGCAGCAACACATGACAACACAGCCTGGTAGCAACACAACATGACAACAACATGGTAGCCAACACAACATGGCAGCAGCACAACATGGTAGCAGCACAAAACATGGTACAAACATTATTGGGCACAGACAACAGCACAAAGGGCAAGAAGGTAGAGACAACAATACATCACGCAAAGCAGCCAAAACTGTCAGTAAGAGTGTCCATGATTGAGTCTTTGAATGAAGAGATTGAGATAAAACTGTCCAGTTTGAGTGTTTGTTGCAGCTTGTTCCAGTCGCTAGCTGCAGCGAACTGAAAAGACGAGCGACCCAGGGATGTGTGTGCTTTGGGGACCTTTAACAGAATGTGACTGTCAGAACGGGTGTTGTATGTGGAGGATGAGGGCTGCAGTAGATATCTCAGATAGGGGGGAGTGAGGCCTAAGAGGGTTTTATAAATAATCATCAACCAGTGGGTCTTGCGACGGGTATACAGAGATGGACAGTTTACAGAGGAGTATAGAGTGCAGTGATGTGTCCTATAAGGAGCATTGGTGGCAAATCTGATGGCCGAATGTTAAAGAACATCTAGCCACTCGAGAGCACCCTTACCTGCCGATCTATAAATTACGTCTCCGTAATCTAGCATGGGTAGGATGGTCATCTGAATCAGGGTTAGTTTGGCAGCTGGGGTGAAAGAGGAGCAATTACAATGGAAAAAAACAAGTCTAGATTTAACCTTAGCCTGCAGCTTTGATATGTGCTGAGAGAAGGACAGTGTACCATCTAGCCATACTCCCAAGTACTTGTATGAGCTCTAAACCCTCAGAAGTAGTAATCACACCTGTTGGGAGAGGGGTATTCCTCTTATCAAACCACATTTCCTTTGTTTTGGAGGTGTTCAGAACAAGGATAAGGGCAGAGAAAGCTTGTTGGACACTAAAAAAGATTTGTTGTAGAGCGTTTAACACAAAATCCGGGGAGGGGCCAATTGAGTATAAGACTGTATCATCTGCATATAAATCGATGAGAGAGCTTCCTACTGCCTGAGCTTTGCTGTTGATGTAAATTGAGAAGAGCGTGGGTCCTAGGATCAAGCCTTGGGGTACTCCCTTGGTGACAGGCAGTGGCTGAGACAGCAGATATTCTGACTTTATAAACTGCACTCTTTGAGAGAGGTAGTTAGCAAACCAAGCCAAAGACCCCTTAGAGACACCAATACTCCTTAGCCTGCCCACAAGAATGGAATGGTCTACCATATCAAAAGCTTTGGCCATGTCAATAAAAATAGCAGCACAAATTACTTAGAATCAAGGGCAATGGTGACATCATTGAGGACTTTTAAGGTTGCAGTGACACATCAATAACCTGAGCAGAAACAAGATTGTATACCAGAGAAAATACTACAGACATCAAGAAAGCCAGTCAGTTGATTATTGACAAGTTTTTCCAATACTTTTGATAAACAGGGCAAAATATAAATAGGCCTATAACAGTTAGGATCAGCTTGATCTCCGCCTTTGAATAAAGGACAGACCGTGTCTGCCTTCCAAGCAATGGGAACCTCCCCAGAGAGGAGAGACAGAGAGGAGAGACAGGTTAAAAAGGTCAGAGATATGCTTGGCGATGATAGGGGCAGCAACCTTAATTAAAGAAGAAAGGGTCTAAACCATCTGACCCAGATGTTTTTTTGCAGTCAAGTTTAAGTAGCTCCTTTAGCACCTCGGACTCAGTGACCGCCTGCAGGGAGAAACTTTGTAGCGGGGCAGGGGAAAAAGAGGGAGGAGTGTTGGGGCTAGTTGCATTAGAAATTAGGAAATGTTGGACAGGCAAGGAGGCATGGCTGAGTCAAATAGGAATCCCAACTTAATGAAATGGCGATTAAAGAGCTCAGCCATGTGCTTCTTGTCAGTAACAACCATATCATCAACATTACCAACACATGGTCCCGTGTGGCTCAGTTGGTAGAGCATGGTGTTTGCAACGCCAGGGTTGTGGGTTTGATTCCCACGTGGGACCAGTACGGGGAAAAAAACTATGTATGAAATGTATGCATTCACTACTGTAAGTTGCTCTGGATAAGAGTGTCTGCTAAATGACTAAAATGTAATTAAGGGATATGGGAAACTGTGAGGAGGAGGTTTTATTCTCCATGTCTTTAAAGGTTTTCCAGAACTTCTTGGGGTTAGAACCACAGGGCTAGACCCACTGCTCCTTAAAGTAACTAACTTTGACCTGAACGAGAGCCAGTCAGCCTGAGTATGTGTGTGCCGAGCATTTCGCGAAATGCAGTTCTTGAGGTGGAGTAACTCTGCAAGATCACGGTCAAACCAGGGGCTGAACCTGTTTTTAATTCTCATTTTATTTATGAGGGCGTGTTTGTTAACAATACCACTGAAAATATCAAAAAAGATGGTCCAAGTGTCTTCGACAGAGGGGATCAAGCTGATTCTATACCATTTTACAGAGGCCAGTTCATGAAGGAAGGCTTGCTCATTAAAGTTTTTTAGCAAGCGTCTATGAAAAATCAGGACAGGTCGTTTCACTGAGCAGCCGTTATGAACACAGGCTGTGAAACAGTGATCACTAAGGTCATTACAGAAAACACCAGACTGATACCTCTCAGGATTATTTGTGAGAACAACACAGAGGAGAGTAGCCTTTTCTGGGTGTTTGGAGTCATACCTTGTGGGATTGGTAATAATCTGAAAAAGATTTAGGGAGTCCCATTGCTTTAGGACTTGGTCAGTTGGTTTAAGCATGTCCCAGTTTAGGTCACCTAACAGGACAAATTCAGACTTAGTGTAAGGGGCCAGGAGAGAGCTTAGGGCAGGTAGGGTACAGGCCGGTGCTGATGGAGGACGATAGCACCCATTAACAGTCAACAAAGAGCTATTTGAAAGTTTAATGCTTAACCAGCAAATCAAATTGTTTGGGGACAGACTTGATGGAGACAACTGAGCACTGAAGGTGATCCTTGGTAAAGATTGCCACTCCCCCACCTTTGGAAGATATGTCATGCCGAAAAAGGTTATAACCAGGAAGGTTAACATCAGTATTCAAAACACTCTTCCTTAACCACGTCTCAGTAATGACCAACACATCTGGATTGGACCTGTGAACCCATGCTTTCAATTGATCCATTTTAGGTAATAAGCTTCTAGTGTTAACGTCAAGAAAACCCAGGCTTTTACGAGAGCAGAAATCAGTGAAGCGGATATTAGAGCACAAGTCAGAATTGGGGCTAGCAACAGTAGATGGGCCAGGGTGTACGTGGACATTTCCAGACATCATCAGCAGTGATACAATCAAGGCACGGGATAGTACAGGGAGAGCTCTGCAGTGTTGATTTATGACATTTGAATGTGCATTAGATGGCAACAAGATCATATTGTACAGAAATTGTATCAGGTAACATGAATATAAAGCCGGCGAGAGGTGGTTAGAATAGGACGGGAGGCCAAAAGTCAGTGTAACCAATAGAGAGTCAGAGTCCCGAGTGTGGGAACGAACATAGTCTGTCCCACGGTTGGGTAAACAAGAAATGTCATAGTCAAGTAAGCATGCAGGAATCAAATAGCAAAATAGCAAAATGCACAAGAAAAATATAACGACTTGGGGCTAGCCATTGTAAGTTCAGAGTCACTCGCCCCAACAGTGCGTGTGTGCTGGAGGCGAGCGAAAGCTCGGGAGAGAGGGGGGAGTGTGGTGGGGGTACCTGTACCAGACAGGGGGAGACAGGCCAGGGCAGATGGTGAACAGATACCAGGTGGAATCCAAGCAGCAGTGCAGCAGGCAACGGGAGTAGGTGGAAGAAGCTTTTATTTCTGGAGGAAGATTTCTTGTAGAAAAGGCCAGTGGATGGTCTCTGAACAGTGTGAGGGGGCTTCAAGGACTCTGGATTTAGGTGGGGCAGGCTGCGAGAGACTCCTGCCACTTGTTGGGCCCAAAGGCCTCGACACCTCTCACTTCACACCTCAATGCTAATTGAAGTTGTATCTGGTCTGTCCTTGCAAGCCTGGCAGCCTTAACTCAGCATTCAGTCCCCATAAAGTGAAATATATCATTGTAATGTACTTTATATTTCATTTTTCTTCTTATTCTTGGCTTTCAAAATAGCATCAGACCAAACACTACTCACTCAGTTCCAGGTTGGATGGTGTCCTCAGGTCTCTGCTGTTTGTTTGCCAAAGCACCCTCCGTATAGCTTGGAAAAAGGAATCCTTGGTAGCAGTAATCCCTCCAGGTTATTTTGTCTATAATTAGGTTGCAGGTTTGGAGTTTTGATCTGGAGTGAAGGCCATGCTGTGAAGGGTAGCGTCCTGCATATGTCCTTGCCGAGTTTAAATCCAAGTTTATCTAACTCCAAGTCTATCCTTTTGTAAAAAACATGTTGAAATATGCGAGAGCTCACATGCAGCTGTCTCTCTCTCCCTTCTCCTGAAATGTGTAATTTGTAAACAATAAATATTGATACATTACTAGCTTACATTACTATGCAACAAATGTTAGTGCATCGAATCGTATCGCATTGAAACTAATCACATCGTTTCATTCTCTAATCCAACCCGAATCGCACTGGATTGTTTCAAACTAAAACGTATCGTTCCTGTGTTGTATCGGAGCCCATGTATCTAGATACTGTACATATTGAATCAGCTTCAAAGGGAAAGACGCACATCCCAAATAGACACAAAACAAGCATAAGACAACACCATCAGACTATATAATCACTCTTTTCAAATATGTGAAAAGAGTACAAAATATTTAATAGCCTGCATAGAGTAGGATCATTCTCATGTAGCTACCGGTAATTTGCGCCAGGCCCAGCAGTCCGAAATTAACATTTTGGCTTTGTTTTGGTGCAAGAATGGGTTCAACATCTTAAATAATTGATAAGGCTTATTTTTCAATGCTGTAGAGAAAGTTATAGCCTCTTTAAAACTTTGCAGACTCAATTATATCACCTCAGTTTGAGTTATGCATATGATGTGGCCTAGGAGCAGGCCAAATGGGATCATGACCAATCTTGACAGTGTTTTCTCAGATACTGTATGCTGAGGTGAGAGTGTTATGCATCAGTAGTCTCTTGAGGAACATGCTTTCCAATGAAATAGTTACAGGTGTAGGATTTTAGATTGATCACTTAGTTGTTGCAGGAAATGTCCTGCTGTGAGAAAATGGTTGAATTAAGATCCTACAGTGCCTTCAGAAAGTATTCATACCTCTTGACTTATTCCACATTTTTTCTCATCCATCTACACACAATAATGACAGTGAAAACATGGTTTTAGAAATCTTTGCTAATTTATTGAAAATGAAATACATAAATATCTAATTTACATAAGTATTCACTCCCCTGATGTTAGAATCACCTTGGATAGTTATTGCAGCTGTGAGTCTTTCTGGGTAAGTCTCTAAGAGCTTTGCACACCCAAGATTGTACAATATTTGTACATTTATTATTTAAAAATTCTTCAAACTCTGTCAAGTTGGTTGTTGATCATTGCTAGACAGCCATTTTCAAGTCTTGCAAAAGATTGTCAAGCCGATTTAATTCAAAACTATAACTAGGCTGCTCAGGAACATTCAATGTCATCTTGGTAAGCAACTCCATTGTATATTTGGCCTTGTGTTTTAGGTTATTGTCTTGCTGAAAGATTAATTTGTCTCCCCAGTGTCTGTTGGAAAGCAGACTGAACCAGGTTTTCCACTAGGATTTTGCCTGTGCTAAGCTTTATTCCATTTCTTTTTATCCCAAAAATCGCCCTAGTCCTTGCCGCTAACAAGCATACCCATAACATGATGCAGCCACCAACATGCATGAAAATATGAAGAGTGGTACTCAGTGATGTGATGTGTTGGATTTTCTCCAAACATAACGCTTTGTATTCAGGACATAAAGTACATTTTTTTGCAATTTTTTTTGCAGTTTTACTTTAGTGCCTTATTGGAAACAGGATGCATGTTTTTCCTTCTTTTCACTCTGTCATTTAGGTTAATTTTGAGGAGTAACTACAATGTTGTTGATTCAGCCTCAGTTTTCTCTTATCACAGTCATTACATTCTGTAACTGTTTTAAAGTCACCATTGGCCTCATGGTGAAATCCCTGAATGGTTTCCTTCCTCTCCAGTAACTGAGTTAGGAAGGACGCCTTTATCTTAGAAAGTGACTGGGTGTATTGATACACCATCCAAAGTGTAATTAATAACTTCACCATGTTCAAATATTCAGTTTCTGCTTTTTTATTTTTACCCATCTACCAATAAGTGCCCTTCTTTGCGAGGCATTGGAAAACCTCCTTGGTCTTTGTGGTAAAACCTGTGTTTGAAATTCACTGCTCGACTAAAAGGGACCTTACAGATAATTGTATGTGTGGGGTACAGAGACGAGGCAGTCATTCAAAAATTGTGTTAAACACTGTTATTGCACATAGAGTGAGTCCATGCAATTTATTATTTGACTTGTTAAGCACATTTTTAATCCTGAATGTATTATATATAAGGGGTTGAATACTTATTGACTCATGACATTTCAGCTTTTCATTTTAATTCATTTGTAAACATTGCTAAAAACATAATTTCATTTTGAAATTATGGGGTATTGTGTGTAGGCAGGCCAGTGACACAAGATCTCAATGTAATCCATTTTCAATTCAGGCTGTAACACAACAAAATGTGGAAAAAGTAAAGGGGTGTGAATACATTCTGAAAGCACTGTACATCTGTAGATTGTGCTATTGACATTTTTCTCATGATCTAGTTAGCTAGTCCAGATCTCAGAGTGCTAAGTGCTCTTCGCTGGGATATGTTCATTTATCTAACATAGGAATAGTGTCTGAACCATGCAATCCTTTTATGAATGCTTTCTAATCTCTAGATTTGGGAGTTCCTTCACACATATACTGGGAATGAATCAATTCCTCTTATCCCTTGGTAAAAGTGTCACATTTAGCCTGTCTTTATCAGTAGAGCACGTGTTCCTTCTTGACATTGTCAGAGCTCATTTACTCTCCTATAACTGATAGTGTTCTGTCATTGGGGTTCGGTGTAGGGTGAAGTCCCTAGATGCTGATCTTACGTCAATTTTGCGTTTCCCCCACAAATGGTTAAAGGGACAATCTGCAATTCAAACAATAACAAAGCTTTACCCCGCCAAAGCTTCAGTAAACAGCTGATGGATGGGGCTGGAGGAATGTAACCACTCTCATATCCAGAGACAGAGTTATGGATGCAAGGACTGACCATCCATGATATAACAAATCTTTTTTAACTATGTTTTGAGGCTATACAGTGTTTACAATTTCATTATTTAAATATAAAGTTTATATTTTCGGTTCTGATTGGGTAAGAAAGTTGAACTAAGCTCATGAAGCATTTATAAGTTATATTCTTCAAGAATATATAGGTATATATAAGACATTTAAAAGTGAAAAAATGTGACGCAGCAATCACAGATTGCCCATTTAAGGTTATGATTGGGGAGCAAAAGCTGAGCCTAGATTTGTAAATAGGGGAAACTTCAACCCGGAGCGAGTTCTTCAAGGGATGAAAAGTTATGTTAAAGAATAGGCCTACATCAATTTGGTACCTCTTGGAAATAACTAGCTTTTAACTGCATTGTTTTGAATGATCAACATGTTGACTATTATTGTGTGTAATTTAGAATCTGAAGGAGGCTATCAGAACTTGTGGAAAATGACAATACTGGTATAAGAATAAAAAAACGAAATAATATTTTGGCAGTCATTTATTTGTATATTTATCCTGACCAACACAGCTTAATCATTTACACTGTGGCATAGAAAAACATTTCCACTGACATGCTCTTCTAAAGAATCATACCCACACCTATGCATCAATCATTTTAAATCCCCATAAAATGTATTGTTATGTGGGTAAATCTGATAGGGTTTAGTGATAGCAACAACCCAAGAACGATACTCTCTTAGGCGAGGACAGATATTCTACTACGACAACAGTTTCTGAAGTTTTTTTCCAGTTAACATTCTGGTTAAACATAAGTTTCTCTGTGGGAATGGCATTCCACTGAGCTCATTATAATCCATTGGTGTTATTGTGTTATTGTGACTGTATGGATCCGCTTAGGACTCAGGAGAATGGTGTTGACAGAGGAATGTGACTAGGTACATAGTCTACATACAAAGTTTGTCCTTGCTTTCAGCTGACCAACCAATGGGCTATGGAGATAGATTTCTGTCAAAATGTTGTAATTGAGTAACGATGTGAATTTTGACAGAAAGCTATCTCCATACTAAGCTCTACAAGGAGAACAGGGCATTAAATTACCCCCAAAAGTAAAAGTATAAATAACTATAAATAATTTCAACTTCCTTATATTAAGCAAAACAGACGACACAATTAGCTTTTTTTTTTCTTGATAAGTGTGTGACTTGGACCATTTTCCTGTCAAAATGTAATGAGTAGAGGCCTCCCGAGTGGCTCAGTGGTCTAAGGCACTGCATTGCAGTAGTAGCTGTGCCGCTAGAGATTCTTGGTTTGAGTCCAGGCTCTGTCGTAGCCGGCCATGACCGGGAGACCCATGGGGCGGCACACAATTGGCCCAGCGTCGCCTGGGTTAGGAGAGGGTTTGGCCAGCAGGGATGTCCTTGTCCCATCGCCCACTAGCGACTCCTGTGGTGGGCTGGGTGCAGTGCACGCTGACACTGTCGCCAGGTGTACAGTGTTTCCTCTGATACATTGGTGTGGCTGGCTTCTGGGTTAAGTGGGCATTGTGTCAAGAAGCAGTGCGGGTTAGGTTGTGTTTCGGAGGACGCACGGCTCTTGACCTTCGCCTCTCCCGAGTCCGTACGGGAGTTGCAGCAATGAAACAAGACTGTAACTACCAATTGGATACCACAAAATTAGGAAGAAAAATGGGTAAAAAAAATCATAAATACAAATGTAATGAGTACTTTTGAGTGTCAGGGAAAATGTATGGAGTAAAAAGTACATTATTTTCTTTAGGAATGTAGTGAAGTAAAAGTAAAAGTTGCCATAAGTATAAATAGTGAAGTGAAGTACAGATACCCCCCAAAAACTACTTAAGTAGTACTTTAAAGTATTTTTACTTAAGTTCTTTACATCACTGCCAAAGAGTAAATGTAATGTCTTGAAGGAGATCCTTCACTCTTATGCTTAGCTTTGACAGAAACATTTTATAACACTAACCACGTTTCCATCCAGCCATTTCATGTGGATGAATTACCTGACGCATTAAAAAAGTCACAACAGGGCTGATAGAAACATGAAATGCAGGTACAATTTTAGAAATGCCGACAGACAATTTGTTCGTTCGACATGGTGGCATCTTTTGGCGTCTGTAAAATGACTTTATGCGAGAAATGGCGGTAGATATGTCTTTATACGCAAATATTCATATAACAACGATCATATCGAAGTAAACTTGGAGTCCCACAATGATATATTGTGTGGTCCTCCCACTACGACTCAGGAAAGCATACAGTTTATTAGGCTACAGATGAAATGAGTTATGATGAACTTCACTGGGTGGTGAATGTGCAAGATGATGAGCTTGATTCTTCTTTCCAATAAGGGTCTTATTCTGGTGACATGATGATCGATGCTTGGCTGCCATTTGACAAATACAAATAATATCGCTTTTATCCATAATAATCTCATAATGCAAGTAGCCTACCCATACTGTATCTGTGAGCTGTTGGCTATAGCGCATGTGCCAAGACCAAAATGGGCATGTATAACAGTTTTTGTGACAAAGCCCTCAGTAAAGTTGAAAATGAGATAGAAACCCATTTAACTTGTATTTTTCATTTGGTACATTTTAATTTAACAGCGAAAGTAATTTTTATTCGGAAAGTATTCAGACCCCTTTTTCTGTTTTACATTTTTTATAAATTAACTACATTTGATAAAAACCTGTTTTTGCTTTGTTGTTATGAGGTATTGTGTGTAGATTGATGAGAAAAATAAATCTGTAACGTAACGAAATGTGGAAAAAGTCAAGGGGTCTGAATACTTTCTGGATACACTGTACAAAACACTAAGAACACCTGCTCTTTCCATGACATAGACTGACCAGGTGAATCCAGGTGAAAGCTGGTCAGCCTTGAGACATTTGAGACATGGATTGTGTATGTGTACCATTCAGAGTGCGAATGGCCAAGACAAAAAAATGCAAGTTCCTTTGCTTGGAGTATGGTAGTATGTGCCCGTCGCACCAGTTTGCAACGCTGCTGGGGTTTTCACCCTCAACACTTTCCTGTATGTATCAAGAATTGTCCACCACCCAAAGGACATCCAGCCAACTTAACACAACGGTGGGAAGCGTTGGAGACAACATCGGGTGCAATTCAATATTAGGAAGGTGTGACTAAAGACATCTCCGGTGGGAAATTGTTGTTTTAGGTAGATTTTAAAATATTTGCATGAAAATCTGTCGTGAAATTTGATGGAAAGCTAGCTATTGACATGGAAATGCTGAGACGGCCAGCTTTTACACTGACTACATTATAAAAGAAAGGGGGTAGTACCCTTTTAAAAAGCACCAGACAAATGCCCAGGTGACCCTTGATATCGCCAGTCCTAGAATATGTCTCATTACTGCACTCAGTGGTTTGAGTAGGAACTGCATGTCCTCCCTGCTCCATCTGTGACTCTGTGTGTGTCCAAATAATATCTCCTTTCTCCTGAAGTGTGCACTCGTTCACTACTTCCAACAAATCTAAAAGCATTGGATTGAAAAAGCAGGTCCGGAACAACATAACGCGTCAGGTAGAACGACCAAAAGTTGTCCGTTTAGGTAGTCCTGAGGCATGGTCTTAGGGCTCCTCGAGCGAGACAGCGAGAGAGAGAGAGAGAGAGAGAGAGAGAGAGAGAGAGAGAGAGAGAGAGAGAGAGAGAGAGAGGAGAGAGAGAGAGAGAGAGAGAGAGAGAGAGAGAGAGAGAGAGAGAGAGAGAGAGAGAGAGAGAGAGAGAGAGAGAGAGAGAGAGAGAGAGAGAGAGAGAAAATGAAACAGCAGATAACACAGGACACCAGATAGGACAGGGATATTTGAGATCATGCAGTACACCAGATTGGACAGACTGACCCTAGCCAAACACATGACCGAAGCACCTCCAATCACATGACCAATGTTTAGAGTGAGCGTGTGCAGGCGGAGCTCTAGTAGTCCTTGTGAAATATCCTGATATCTAAGCCCCACTGCCAGACCATGTAATTAGCTTTTGACCTACATTTCTCCAAGGCTTTCAATGCGTAGGGTGCGGGTCAGTTTCACTGGGATTACATCTTGCCACTTCCAGGAAATTATTTTATTCTTCCCATCACAGCTGTGACTTTAAAGAAGAACAAGTACCTCGACAAATGTCTCATGACGTTTGCCAAAGAAAAATTACGTTTCCATTTCACAGCTAGCAGCCGTTCATGGTTGTGTGGCCTCAAACTGGGTTATGACGGTGTTTTAGCATTCGTCATTCAAATAGTACATGTTAAAAAATTGCTCTGAAAATGCGGAGAATAATCTTGCCTTGAGGAGATAAGGGCATGGGTGAAGCAAAACTTCCTTCAACTGAACAGCAGCAAAACCGAGGCCCTACTTGTTGGCATCCTACACCAGGTCCAGCACCAATAACACACCTCACCATTGCAGGACAAAACATCCCTCTTTCCCCCTCAGTTTCCAATCAGGGTGTATCTCCACCCGGCACAGCCAGAAGAGGACTGGCCACCCCTCACAGCCTGGTTCCTCTCTAGGTTTCTTCCTAGGTTTTGGCCTTTCTAGGGGGTTTTTCCTAGCCACCGTGCTTCTACACCTGCATTACTTGCTGTTTGGGGTTTTAGGCTGGGTTTCTGTACAGCACTTTGAGACACCAGCTGATGTAAGAAGGGCTATATAAATACGTTTGATTTGATTTGACATGTCAAGCTTGATTCCTCCCTTTGACAGCCACATCAAACAACTGTGTAAAGCGTCATTCTATCACCTCGAGGACATGGCCAAACTGTCCCACCCTCACTCAGTCTAATGCAGAGAAGCTGATCCATGCCTTTATCTCCTCAAGGCAGGACTACTGCCACGCACTCTTCATTGGGATCGCTGGCAGGAGTCTCCAGAAGCTCCAATACATCAAGAACAGCACTGCCAGGATCCTGATGAGTGCGGAAACTCCATCACATCACCTCCATACTGGCATTTCTGCATTGGCTCCCCGTCTCTTTCCGGATTGAATTCAAAACCCTCCTGCTGACTTTCCGGTGTATTCATGGCAAATCCCCCCCCCCCCTTATCTAAAGAAAATGCTCTCCCTCCATAACTCCACCGGCACCCTCAGGCCAAACGATAGGCTGCTCCTCCACGCCCCCAGGCCCAAGCTTCGCTCTTTGGGGGATCGGGCTTTCAGCTCGACCGTCCCCAGCCTCTGGAACGCCCTCCCGGACCACCTGAAGGCACCACAGACTCTGGGTTCCTTTAAAACGGGCCTAAAGACCTTTCTCTTTAGGAAGGCTTTCTGTTGACAGCTGTGCTCCTTGGTGTCCTTGTCCCTTGTAGTGTCAGCTATGTTCTTTTTGTCAGTTACCGTGTCTAGTTGTCAAAAACAATTATTTTTACTATTTAATTTTTATTTCATGCACTTTGAGATTATTCTGTATGATGAAAAGTGATTTACAAATGTAATAAATTATTATTATTAGCTTTGATCGACACGTGGACAGTCAAGTTAGTCCAATGATTCTTAAGTTATTATGCTTGTAAGTTGACTGACAGTACCTGTATGTCCATCCACAGTTTTGATCCACTCAGGGACAGACTGGGACCATAAATTGGCCATCCATTTCTAAAACACCAGAGGTCTCACTATTAGCCAAACAATGATTATTATGCGCAAAACCCCCATAATACATAGAAAGTTCACTGGGCTAAAGGTGGACCAGCCCATCTGGCAGTTGCCAGAACTGCCCTATGGCCAGTCCATCCCTGGACCCACCTGTTCTCCGAGTCTCCTTTCGACAGTTTCTCTTGGAGGTAATGCTGCTGCCCATTAAGACTTCTTACCCCCCAAAAGAGAACAAAATAAAGCTTTCCAAAATTAATCTTTTAATCTCCATAAAAAGGTTCCAATGTACATACCGCTGTTAAAGGATGGAGATTTATGAGTCGATACAGTTCCATGACTGTTTAAAATGAAAGCACATCATGGCTGCCAAAACGTCTGTGGATTAATGACAGAATTTAATAAAAATTAAGAGTCTGCCAATTATGGCAGAAACTCCTAGCAGGTAGCATTGAAACCAAACACAACTTAGTACACAAACTATATACTGGAAGGAATGACTTCAAGTTTCAAAGTCTATTTGCCAAACTATATACTGGAAGGAATGACTTCAAGTTTCAAAGTCTATTTGCCAGCTGTAAAACAGGGCAGTGAAATTCTTACCTTGAGAGCTCTTTCCAAACAATACAGTGATAACAATAATATAGATAACAATAGAAAATAGAATAGAAAATAAAAGTATGAATAAAAACCACACGAGAACTACGATGAGAGTTAAAGAACAGAGAATGCAAGTACATACAGGTCAGTGCCAGTACCTTATTCAATGTGCAGGGGTACTGGAGTGGTTGAGCTGGGTTTATACATAACAAGTGTCTGGTAGTAGGATATACTGTACATGTAAACAGGGCTGAAAGGTGACTGGTAGCAGGAATATACAGTTGAAGTTGGAGGTTTACATACACCTTAGCCAAATACATTTAAACTCCGTTTTTCACAATTCCTGACATTTAATCCTAGTAAAAATTCCCTGTCTTAGGTCAGTTAGGATCACCACTTTATCTTAAGAATGTGAAATGTCAGAATAATAGAAGAGAGTATGATTTATTTCAGCTTTTATTTCTTTCACCACATTCCCAGTGGGTCAAAAGTTTCCATACACTCAATTAGTATTTGGTAGCATTGCCATTCAATTGTTTGTTCCACAAGCTTCCCACAATAAATTGGGTGAATTATGGCCCATTCCTCCTGACAGAGCTGGTGTAACTGAGTCAGGTTTGTAGGCCTCATTGCTCGCACATGCTTTTTCAGTTCTGCCCACAAATGTTCTATAAGATTGAGGTTAGGGCTTTGTGAGGCCACTCCAATACCTTGACTTTGATGTCCTTAAGCCATTTTGCCACAACTTTGGAAGTATGTTTGGGGTCATTGTCCATTTGGAAGACCCATTTGTGACCGAGCTTTAACTTCGTGACTGATGTCTTGAGATGTTGCTTCAGTATATCCACAATTTTCCACCCTCATGATGCCATCTATTTCGTGAAGTGCACCAGTCCCTCTTGCAGCAAAGCACCCCCACAACATGATGCTGCCACCCCCGTGCCTCACGGTTGGGATGGTGTTCTTCAGCTTGCAAGCCTCCCCCTTTTTCCTCCAAACATAACGATGGTCAGTATGGCCAAACAGTTCTATTTTTGTTTCATCAGACCAGAGGACATTTCTCCATAAAGTACGATCTTTGTCCCCATGTGCAGTTGCAAACTGTAGTCTGGCTTTTTTATGGTGGTTTTGTAGCAGTGGCTTCTTCCTTGCTGAGTGGCCTTTCAGGTTATGTCGATATTGAACTCGTTTTACTGTGGATATAGATACTTTTGTACTTGTTTCCTCCAGCATCTTCACAAGGTCCTTTGCTGTTGTTCTGTGATTGATTTGCACTTTTCACACCAAAGTACGTTCATCTCTTGGAGACAGAACGCGTCTTCTTCCTGAGCAGTGTGACGGCTGCATGGTCCCATGGTGTTTATACTTGCGTACTATTGTTTGTACAGATGAACGTGGTACCTTCAGGCATTTCGAAATTGCTCCCAAAGATGAACCAGACTTGTAGAGGTCTACAATTTTTTATCTGAGGTCTTGGCTGATTTCTTTAGATTTTCCCATGATGTCAAGCAAAGAGGCACTGAGTTTGAAGGTAGGCCTTGAAATACATCCACAGGTACACCTCCAATTGACTCAAATAATGTCAATTAGCCTATCAGAAGCTTCTAAGGCCATGCCATCATTTTCTAGAATTTTCCAAGCTGTTTACAGGCACAGTCAACTTAGTGTATGTAAACATCTGACCCACTGGAATTGTGATACAGTGAATTATAAGTGAAATAATCCGTCTGTAAACAATTGTTGGAAAAATGACTTGTGTCATGCACAAAGTAGATGTCCTGACCGACTTGTCAAAACTATAGTTTGTTAACAAGAAATTTATGGAGTGGTTGAGAAACGAGTTTCAATGACACCAACCTAAGTGTATGTAAACTTCTGACTTCAACTGTATATAAATACTTATGGTAATATACTAATGGTAATATACACTAAGTGTCCTTATTTAACCTGTCTCCTCCCCTTCATCTACACTGATTGATGTGGATTTAACAAGTTACATCAGTAAGGGATCATAGCTTTCACCTGTATTCAGTCAATGTCATGGAAAGAGCAGGTATTCTTAGTGTTTTGTACACTCAGTGTATACATTCATACAGGAGTAATATTGACCAGTAGCAGGATAAATAGGTAAATATTCATGGTAATGGCGATCAATAATCAATGGACAGCAGCGTAAAGTAGTAATAATTCTAATCAATAATAATTTTAGCAGCAGCATTAGTTGTGTCTGAGTGGGTAGAGACCTGTGGATGGGCATACAGTCAGTGTGGATAGTCTGTGGGAGAGGGAGAGCAGTAGTTGTAAGCCACTTAACAGTCTTATGGCCACTGGATAGAAGCTGTTTAGGAGTCTGTTTGTCTGAGCTTTGATGCACCGGTACCGCCTGCCAAACGGGAGCACGGAGAACAGTCCATGTCTCGGGTGGCTGGAGTCTTTGGCAATTTTTCGGGCCTTTCTCAGACACCGCCGGGCATGTACGTCCTGGATGGCTGGGAGCTGACACCAAAAGTGATGCGCTGGGCTGTCCACACCAACCTCTGTAGGGCCTTCTGGTCGCGGGCGGTGCAGTTGCCATACGTGACGGTGATACAACTAGTCACTCTGCGCTCAATGGTGCACCTGTAAAAGTTCCCGAGGATCTGAGAGGCCATGCCAAAACTGTTCTGGTGTGAGAGGACCATGTTAAATCCTCAATGATGTGGACACAGAGGAACTTGAAGCTCTTCACCATCTCCACTGCGGCCCCTGTAGTCCATGGATGAGCTCCTTGCTGAAGTTGAGGGAGAGGTTGTTGTCCTGGCACCATAGTGCCAGTTCTCTGAACTCCTCCCTTTTAGGCTGTCTCATCGCTGTTGGTGATCAGGCCTATCATTGTTGTGTCGTCAGGAAATTTGATGATGGAGTTCTGAGTCGTGCATTGCCACACAGTCATGGGTAAACAGGGAGTACAGGAGGGGGCTAGGCACACACCCCAGGGGGGCCCCTGTGTTGAGGGCCAGTGTGGCAGAGGTGTTGTTGCCCACTCCAACCACCTGGTGTCAGCCCATCATGAAGCCCAGGATCCAGTTGTAAAGGGAGGTGTTCAGTCCCAGGGTCCCGGGTTTAGGTGAAGAGCTTTGAGGGCACTATGGTGTTGAACACTGAGCTGTAGTCGATGAACAGCTTTCTTACCTATCCAGGTGGGAGAGGGCAGCGTGGAGTGCAATTGAGATTGCATCGTCTATAGATCTGTTGGGTCGGTACGCAAATTGGAGTGGGTCTAGGGTGTCTGGGATGATGGAGGTGATGTGTGCCATGACCAGCCTTTCAAAGCACTTCATGATTACAGATGTTAGTGCTACAGGGCGGTAGTCATTCGGTAGGTAGCCTTAGAGTTATTGGGAACAGGAATGATGGTGGTGATCTTGAGACATGTGGGGATTACAGACTGGAACAAGGAGATGTTGAAAATGACAGCGAAGATGCCTGACAGCTGTTTTGCACATGCTCTGAGAACGCGCCCTGGAATACAGTCTGGTCCCGTGGCCTTGCGAGTGTTGACCAGATTAAAAACATAACCCACGTCGGCCTTGGAGAGCGAGATCACCCAGTCCTCTGGGAAGGTGGGGGCCATTGTACACAGCTCGGTGTTGTTTTTCTTGAAGTTAGTTCCAGGTAAATGTTGCAATTCTTCAGCCATTCCCGAACCTGCGACCATAAACAAGCTACATATGGATAGTACCAAAACAAATGATCTAATGATACATTTTAGCAAATGTATAAAAAAATACAAAACTGAAATATCATATTTACATAAGTATTCAGACCCTTTAACCAGTACTTTGTTGAAGCACCTTTGGCAGCGATTACAGCCTTGAGGCTTCTTGGGTTTAACGCTAAGAGCTTGGCACATCTGTATTTAGGGAGTTTCTACCATTCTTCTCTGCAGATCCTCTCAAGCTCTGTCATGTTGGATGGGGAGCGTTGCTGCACAGCTATTTTCAGGTCTCTCCAGAGATGTTCGATCGGGTTCAAGTCAGGGCTCTGGCTGGGTCACTCAAGGACATTCAGAGACTTGTCCCAAAGCCACTCCTGAGTTGTCTTGGCTGTGTGCTTAGGGTTGTTGTCCTGTTGGAAGGTGAAACTTCGCCCCAGTCTGAGGTCCTGAGCGCTCTGGAGCAGGTTTTCATTAAGCAGGTTTTCTCCAGTCCTGAGTGCTCTGGAGCAGGTTTTCATCAAGGATCTCTCTGTACTTTGCTCAGTTCATATTTTCCTCGATTCTAACTAGTCTCCCAGTCCCTGCCGCTGAAAAACATCCCCACAGCATGATGCTGCCACCACCATGCCTCACTGTAGGGATGGTGCCAGGTTTCATCCAGACGTGACACTTGGCATTCAGGCCAAAGACTTCAATGTTGGTTTCACCAGACCAGAGAATCTTGTTTCTCCTGGTCTGAGAGACTTTATGTGCCTTTTGGCAAACTCCAAGCGGGCTGTCATACGCCTTTTACTGAGGAGTTGCTTTTGTCTGGTCACTCTACCATAAAGGCCTGATTGGTGGAGTGTTGCAGAGATGGTTGTCCTTCTGGAAGGTTCTCCTATCTCCACAGAGGAACTCTAGAGCTCTGTCAGAGAGACCATCAGGTTCTTGGTCACCTCCATGACCAAGGCCCTTCTCCCTCGATTGCTCAGTTTGGCTGGGCGGCCAGCTCTAGGAAGAGTCTTGGTGGTTCCAAACTTCTTCCATTTAAGAATGATGAAGGCCACTGTGGTCTTGGAGACATTCAATGCTGCAGAAATGATTTGGTACCCTTCCCCAGATCTGTGCCTCGACACAATCCTGTCTCGGAGGTCTACGGACAATTCCTTCGACCTCGTGACTTGGTTTTTGCTCTGACATGCACTGTCAACTGCGGGACCTTATATAGACGGGTGTTTGCATTTCCAAATATTGTTCAATCAATTGATTTTACCACAGGTGGACTCCAATCAAGTTGTAGAAACATCTCAAGGATGATCAATGGAAACAAGATGCCCCTGACCTCAATTTTGTGTCTCATTGCAAAGAGTCTGAATTCTTATGTAAATAAGGTATTTCTAGTTTTTATTTTGAATAAATTTGAAAACATTTCTAAAAACCTGTTTTCGATTTGTCATTATGGAGTATTTTGTGTAGATTGCTGAAAAAGTTTATACATTTAATAATAAGGCTGTATTATAACAAAATATGGAAAAAGTCAAGGGGTCTGAATACTTTCCGAAGGCACTCTCTAACATTCTATTGGTTGCAAGAATTTGTACAATAATTTAAATAAAAAATGCGAAGTTTTAATTCGGCGTCGTTTTGTTTATCAGTTCATAAACCACGTGCCATGGAATCGGTACATCGAAAATCTCTTCCCAACTATTTTGCAATCTATATGACACAGCTGTCAATTGTTTGGTCCTTAAATGAAACTGTTCAACTTTTTTATTTATCACAATTTTCTTTAACCAATTTTGGTCTTTAAGCAGAGCAAACAGACAAGTTCTTTACTTTTCCCCCATTCCACATGTCTCTTCCATTTTAATGCTGCAATTAGTTGGTTGTAGTTTTGGGTAGAGCAGACATTTCCATATATTTTTGTTTGCTGCATATGTTACATAACTTCTCCAGTCCAATTTATGAAATAATTTACAAAGATTATACCTTTAAATAAATAAAAAAATGGTGGTTTGTTGTCAATTAGTATATTTGAGTTTAACCATAATATTTGTTGTATTGTTTGTGCTGTCTTTTCTAATGGAAAAAAACTGAAATTGCAACCAACTTTCTATGTCTTGTTTTAAAAATAGTGATATATTGGAGATTATTTCATTTTCAAACAACCGAAAGTGAGAGGTTGTAATCTTAATAAAGGGAAAAAGGCCATTCTTGAACATGGGGTGAGACATTCTTCACTAATCTGCAGATTCACTAATCTGCTAGAGAACCAGTTTGGATTTAAGTATAACTTTTGTGAGTGGTCTAATTCTTTAATATTAAATCATTTATGCCCTCCGATTTCATATGCATTTTATAAATAGGCCCGTAAAAAAATGTCTGGCTTGCCGTTCCAAATAATATTGAATATTTTTTTCTCATATAATAAAGAAAAGTGTCGCTAGGTGTAGGCAAAAGAGACTAAAGAGTTAAAAAGACTAAAGTTGATCAGGGTGATTTTTTTCACAAATAGACAGGTATTTTCATTCCATGGTTGCAGATCTTATATATTTATGCTAACTTTCTATTAAAATGGATTGTAGTGAGATAATTTCTTTCTTTTGAGACATGAATACCGAGTATGTCCACATCAACGTCTGACCATTTTATTGGTAAACGACACGGAAATGTAAACGTTTTTTTTTTGTGATCCAATATGTAATATAGTACACTTATCATAATTTGGTTGTAATCCAGAGAAGTTAGAACAATTATCTAGATCCTCTACTAGGCTGTGTGTGGAGGGATCCAAATTGTGTATTTAAAAGAAAACATAAATCATCAGCATACAATGACACATTTGTTTTTAAGCCCTGGATTTCTAGCCCCTTGATATTATTGTTGGATCTGATTTTAATAGCTAACATTTCAAAGGCCATAATAAATAAATATGCCAATAGTGGACAACCTTGTTTCACTCCTCCTGACAGTTTAATACTCTCTGAGAAGTAGCCATTGTTTACTGTTTTACACCTAGGGTTACAATACATAACTTTAACCCATTATATTAGAGATTCTCCAAAGTTGAAATATTCCAGGCATTTATATATAAATTCCAATCAAACTTTATCAAAAGCCTTTTCAAAGTTAGCTATGAATACTATGCCTGGTTCCCCAGATTTTTCATAGTGTTCTATTGTTTCCGGTATTTGTCTTATACAGTGAGGGGAAAAAGTATTTTGTACGTTTGCTGATTTTGTACGTTTGCCCACTGACAAAGAAATGATCAGTCTATAATTGTAATGGTAGGTTTATTTGAACAGTGAGAGACAGAATAACAACAAAAAATCCAGAAAAACACATGTCAAAAATGTTATAAATAGATTTGCATTTTAATGAGGGAAGTAAGTATTTCACCCCCTCTCAATCAGAAAGATTTCTGGCTCCCAGGTGTCTTTTATACAGATAACGAGCTGAGATTAGGAGCACACTCTTATTAAAGGGAGTGCTCCTAATCTCAGTTTGTTACCTGTATAAAAGACACCTGTCCACAGAAGCAATCAATCAATCAGATTCCAAACTCTCCACCATGGCCAAGCCCAAAGAGCTCTCCAAGGATGTCAGAGACAAGATTGTAGACCTACACAAGGCTGAAATGGGCTACAAGACCATCGCCAAGCAGTTTGGTGAGAAGGTGACAACAGTTGGTGCGATTATTCGCAAATGGAAGAAACACAAAATAACTGTCAATCTCCCTCGGCCTGGGGCTCCATGCAAGATCTCACCTCGTGGAGTTGCAATGATCATGAGAACGGTGAGGAAACAGCCCAGAACTACACGGGAGGATCTGGTCAATGATCTCAAGGCAGCTGGGACCATAGTCACCAAGAAAACAATTGGTAAACCACTACGCCGTGAAGGACTGAAATTATTGAGTAAGGTCCCCCTGCTCAATAAAGCACATATACATGCCCGTCTGAAGTTTGCCAATGAACATCTGAATGATTCAGATGACAACTGGGTGAAAGTGTTGTGGTCAGATGAGACCAAAATGGAGCTCTTTGGCATCAACTCAACTTGCCGTGTTTGGAGGAGGAGGAATGCTGCCTATGACCCCAAGAATAGCATCCCCACCATCAAACATGAAGGTGGAAACATTATGCTTTGGGGGTGTTTTTCTGCTAAGGGGACAGGACAACTTCACCGCATCAAAGGGACGATGGACGGGGCCATGTGCCGTCAAATCTTGGGTGAGAACCTCCTTCCCTCAGCCAGGGCATTGAAAATGGGTCGTGGATGGGTATTCCAGCATAACAATGACCCAAAACACACGGCCAAGGCAACAAAGGAGTGGCTCAAGAAGAAGCACATTAAGGTCCTGGAGTGGCCTAGCCAGACCTTAATCCCATAGAAAATCTGTGGAGGGAGCTGAAGGTTCGAGTTGCCAAACGTCAGCCTCGAAACCTTAATGACTTGGAGAAGATCTGCAAAGAGGAGTGGGACAAAATCCCTCCTGAGATGTGTGCAAACCTGGTGGCCAACTACAAGAAACGTCTGACCTCTGTGATTGCCAACAAGGGTTTTGCCACCAAGTACTAAGTCATGTTTTGCAGAGGGGTCAAATACTTATTTCCCTCATTAAAATGCAAATCATTTAATAACATTTTTGACATGCGTTTTTCTGAATATTTTGTTGTTATTATTCTGTCTCTCACTGTTCAAATAAACCTACCATTAAAATTATAGACTGATCATTTCTTTGTAAGTGGGCAAACGTACAAAATCAGCAGGGGATCAAATACTTTTTTCCCTCACTGTATTATCTCCAATTTATCGTCTATGTAAAAAAACCTGTCTGATTAGGATTAATAATATCAGACAATACCTATTCTTGTATCACAACACTGAAGTGTAAGGGGCCTACAATATTTTAAATGGACTGGATCTTTATATTTACCACTTGTGACCTGTTTCAGTATTAATGAAATCAGACCTTCTTGTTGAGTATCTGATAATCTACTATTTTGATACTTAAGTATATTTAAAACCAAATACTTTTAGACTTTTACTCAAGTAGTATTTTACTGGGTGACTTGTACTTTTAATGAGTCATTTTCTATTAAGGTATCTTTACTTTTACTCAAGTATGACAATTGGGTACTTTTTCCAAGACTGCTCTGTAGTTTCTGAAATAGCTACTAGTTCTGATATTCTGCATTAAAATGTATCTTCTTGACCCACAATTATGCATTGTAACAAGCAAGGAGAAGTTTCTGCCTATCAACATACTCAAAAGGGTTTGCCTGTTTTGGCGGAATTCCTTGAAATAGCAAGAGACCACTAGAAAAAACACAAAATTCTTCCAAGCGTTCTGTCAGTGGAGATCTGTGTGTCAGTGCTTGCATTCATAAGCTGATAGTTAAAAAAGTATTCTGCACTGTTACAATAGCACGGCCTCATTTTTCTATACACTTAGCATAATTACTTAATTGAGGTGAGAGCTCATGTGTACGACAATGATAAACTGTGTAATTCCAAACAAAATGTCCTTGGATCGCAGATTAGTGCAATTATAATACGATCAACTGGTCACAAAATCAGTATAGTTTCTGTATGGATAGGGAAACCTCCAAGCCAGGTGGAGTGGATAGAGGAGTCTATTGGTCCGTTGGGCTGAGGAATGGGGCCACTGGCTGGTATGCTGTGCAGGATCCCCAGTCTACTTATCAGAAAGTTCTCACCATAGGAAAATAAAAGATTTTCCAAAAAGACAAAGTAATTCGCCCATCTTTTGTATCAAATCCTACAAGAACTACTCAGCCCTTAATTTCATTATAAATCGGATTTACACTAATCCCTCTCCAAGTGGAGTTGCCCTTTGTCAGGTCTCTATCCCTGGGTGTCAGAAAAAGCTGAATGGTGAAAGTGCGAGTCCACTATTAAATTGGGGGTGGGGGCAGCTTGGGGATGTTGCGTGTTTATGATCATCCCAAGCCCTCAAGACTGTTTTTGTTTCCCACTTTATGAGAAAACTTCAGAGTAATCCCCTCAGGATTCCCCCTCGAGAGTTCTTTAGCTGCCATAAGCTACACATTCAACCGTCAAAACCCGACATAGTCTCTATAGAGACTGATATGATAGTATTAGAGGATGGTTGGTGGGGGTTTAATCTTCTCTTGTGCCTAACCTTTCCTCAAAATACTGAACCTACAGGTAAGCGAGCCATGGGATTGGTGGACTGGTGGCATCTCTATTTATGTACATCCGGCCCTGGGTCTCTCCAACAGATGTTGTGCATTTTAATTTATAATACTGTAGTCATTTACTCCTGTCAGATCTCCAATGTCTCCCTTTGTAAATTCTGAATGTCTGCATTATATGAAGAAAGGATGTGGGTAGCATAACATTGGCAATGAATTAGGCAACATAATGCATGGGCATGTCTTCTTTTTTTCGCAAATATTCATGTCATTTGCAAACATTGGTGGATTATGGGGTAGTTTAAAGAGCTTAAAATGAGTTCCTTTTGTATGTGATCAAGTCTGATCAGTGTGCCTTATAATGAACTGCTGAAAAGCAAAGGGCCTTCTCACAGCACCCCTCTCCTTATACTTTCAAGGTCTCTGGTACTGTCTGAATAGCTGACTATGACAGCCTTACCCTGATTTCAGATATGCCAATAGGTGTTACCATGGAAATGGCACTCAGTCCACCGTCTTTGTATGTATTAGATTCTGGGGCAAACTGCTGAAGTCAGAAAGGCATTTGCTGGTTAACGCTATGTCAGTTTGTAGTTGCTCAGATTCAGATAATGCCAATTTACTCAGAAATATGAAATATGTATCTCATACACTGAGTATACCAAACATCAGGGACACCTTCCTAATAACACCCCCCCCCCCCCCATCAGAACAGCCTCAATTCGTTGGGGAATGGACTATATGTTGAAAGTGTTCCACAGGGATGCTGGCCCATGCTGACTCCAATGCTTCCCACAATTGTGTCAAGTTGGCTGGATATCCTTTGGGTTGTGGACCGTTCTCGATACACATGGGGAACTGTTGAGCGTGAAAAACCCAGCAGCGTTGCAGTTCTTGACACAAACCGATGCGCCTGGCATCTACTACCATACCCCATTCAAAGGCACTTAAATATTTTCTCTTGCCCATTTGCCCTCTGAATGGCACACATACACAATCCATGTTTCAATTGTCTCAAGGCTTAAAAATCATTCTTTAACACGTGTCCTCCCCTTCATCTACACTAATTGAAGTGGATTTCAAAAGGGACATCAATTAGGCACCATCACCTGGATTCACCTGGTCAGTCTATGTTATGGAAAGAGCATGTGTCCTTAATGTTTGGTATACTTAGTGTATATACCCTCATTATCTGCACTAATTGTCTCAGAATCCAGCCAACCAGCTTCATAAATAAAACACATTTTCATAAAGGTCTTGATACAGATATCAGATGAGAAGTCGGATGTTCTATCATCGGTTTAGTCAACGCGTTTAGTCTTTGGTCTGTGCTCTTGAAGACATGAGACCTTCAGTTCTTGGGTTTGTAGATGTAATCCCTGTACTAATCACTTGCAGTCCATACACCATTAGTATTTTCCTCAGGTCTATACAATGCATCCCAAAGACGGTCACTAAAGAACACAAGAACACGTCATCGGGGAGCAAGCCCCATAAGTCATCAGCAACCACGCTTAGCGTAATCTGAAATTTGGAATGTCTCTGTTTGAAGTTGGCTGCGGGAGAGAAACTTTGAGAGACAATTATCTTGTATGTCCTCAAGAGGTCTGGTGTTTTGTAGGACAGCTTCAAGAGATCAGAGAAGTGGAGTACATAAATAAATACATCTGAAGGCTCTTTAGATCCAAGGTATTACCAACAGACACTTGGCAAAACAGTCCGCGTGTCATGTCTTTACAACATTTTACTGCGCCTATCAACCAACCAATATTCCCCAACGAAGACCCCTTACGATTTTGCAAGCATAAACGAGGTCTTAAGCTTCCACAGAAGATGAATGCGGAGCACTAAATTAATTTGAAGTATTTTCTTTTGTGTGTCAACAAAAGCGACCAGGTTTGTACTGGTTCCTATAGCTGATGACAGATCATTGGGCTCCAGTGTTTGCCCAGGTGTCAGGCCTCCTAACTGAGACAGCAAAAAGGGTTTGTCTAGGTCTTCAACCTGCACGTCTACACTTTTCAGTGCCTTTATTGTATGTTAGAACCTTTTTCAATAGCTCTGAATTCTTTATTTTATAAAGACGGCGAAGAACCTTTTAAACACAAACTCCTGTGACAAAATCCGTCTGTGACCAGAAAGATTTGAGTTGAATAAATAACTACCTTTGAAACTGTGTAAACATTCACAATACGTGATACTCTTCAAAAAGGTCTGATGCTTGACTTGTATCCTGTTTATATATTGTGTGAATCCTTATACTAGCTCGGTAGCTCTACTTTTCCCAACCAACATTAATCATGAAGCCCATAATTCACCTTGCACAATATGATTACATTGTGTGGCGCTGGAATAAAGTGTATAATTGCTAAGGTGTGTAAAAAAGGTATCTCCTGAGGCGGTTGGCAACATCCCGGCAGTGTACGTTAAAGAATTTCTTGATAGATAAATATAGATGCAGCAAAGCAGCTGAAACAGTGGTGGAGGACTTCATATGAAATGTGTGTATTAATTAAAAGTCCTCTAACAGTCGGGCTAAGGTTAGGTCCCTGTGTCTCGAGGTGAAGGGGCCATCCCAGGTTTGGATCCTGTCAATCAGGTACTTTGTTATGTCTGCATTCGTGAGGACTGGGCGGAGTGATAGCTGCACAGCTGGCTGGATTTATAAATTACATCTCACTGTGATAGAGGAGAGACACCAACAACCAAACCGAACTTTAACCCTAACCTTTACCTTAACATTAAAGGGACATTTCTAAATTGTCCAACTACATATTTATCATCTCCAGCACCACTCCAACATCAACATATATGAAAATGGCGCGTTTCTATGTTTTGTATTAAAAAAGATAGAGGAAGATAAGTGTTTCCAATGACATCATCAACCAATTATTAGACAATTACTATGCAATTATTACGCAATGCACATGATCACATGATGTACACCAACGATGTCATTGGAAACACGTATCTTCCTCTATCATTTTTTTTACTACAAAATGTTTTCACATGTTGATGTTGGGGTGGTGCTGGAGATGATGAATATGAAGTTTTTGACATTTTGAAATTTCTAATCCTGTCCTTAGCTTTTCTTTAAGCCAGGCCTAACTTCTTCCTTCCCCTCCTTAACCTTCCAAACCGCTTGCTTTAGTTCACATCCCCAGCTGTCTCCTGTAGCACTACTTAAGCATAGCATGGCATGTTCTACCCATTGTAGCTAAATGCTAAAGCAAATGTGCTGCTTGTCCAAATAAAATGAGCATGGTATGCATGCTTTACAGTGATATTAGTGTAATAACACTCATAGACAACAGTTTGCAGTGATGTTTGACAGGCTTTGAATGCATATTATCCTATGTGTACTGTTAAATCAAAGGTGCTTTAAATCATCCTCACTGCTTAGTCTCAGGGAGTGTCATTTACACTATTCCCTCTGTCGGTTTTACTATGATGTATTCAGCCTTTTGAAAAACTTTCACCTTGGACCACAGATCATGTGCTTACATGCTGTTCCTGCAAGTTTATATTTGTCCCCCTTTTCGACTCTTGGAAGTTGATATAAAAAAAAAAAAGAAGAAATGTACAAAAGTTGAAAAATGACTTTTCTTTATTGCCACGGCTTTACGAAACAAAAGAGTGAGCAAATTATTTTGCCACCAGAAGAAAGCGGTACAATTAAAAATCTCTGCCACTTAATTTGACGGCCGAGTCCAGCCCTGTTAAGTTTTGTTTTTCTAAGCCTCCAACATAACAGAGTGTGCCCTGCCGTCAGCACCTTGAGCAAGTAAAAGCACTTCCTTTATGAACTGCCCGCCAAATATTTGCTTTGCGAATCTCTGCGAGAAGAAAAGAGAGAGGTTGCTGCAGTGAATAACTTTTAAAACACTGTGTTCCAATGAAAAGCAGCAGACATGAAAGAGCAGGAGAAATGAATTGAATGTCGTTTTTTTCCCCCCCTTCTAACTCTATGAAAAAGGCTGCCGATGGGATCTGAAGCTCTTGGCCAGGTGATTCATCACTGATCTCTGTCAAAAGGCGCTTTCCACAACATGAGACGAACAATGACAGTGTGATTGCATACAGAGAAGCTCTGATTGAAAGATATCAGCTGTATTCTATTCTACATTCTACCCCAGAGAAGGCAGTTTGCATTCTCAGAGAAGACGATCCACTAACAGATGAAAACGTAATATCTTAACCCTACGGCATGTGTGTCAAGAGAGCTGTTTCAGGAGGTGTTGCGTAACAAAAGCTTCCCGATTTAAATTAACCAAAACAATTTAACAGCTCCTTAAACATGAACAGAGGAGCTGGCAGTCAGATTGATTGGAGAAGTAGCAAGGTAAGTAACACTCGAGGTAGTGCATGCGTTTCAGTGGCACTGAGATCTCAGCTGGGGAGTGGAGCTGAACAGATTGTGGACGACTGCCAGATCTCTTGATCACACATTCATACCTGGTTCACAACGACATACAGAGTTCACCAGGAGAAAAATACTTACCTGGCTAAGTAGTTATAGCCTTTTGCTCTCTATTGAAAATGTTGCGCAACAGGCAGAGCTCTGCAGAGCTCGCAAATTCAATTGTAACTGACAATGTTGCTTTTAGTGTCAGCCTTTACATCTTAACGCCCAATAATAATACTGATATTAGAAACTTTATTAGCCAAACCTGTGCCACTCCTGAGGTAGGTGTAATATGTAGGCTAGGGTCTTCCCCACACTGCTCCACAACAGGCCTCACCCCTGCCTTTACCCCAGCGCTCTACTCCACAGTACTCCACGTGAGAGCAGAATAAATATCACCTTAGATACTATTTACATTTAGGGCCGAGGACTACCATTACCTTCCCATCAATATCAGCACTTACAGGCCATAATACAGTGAGACAGGCCTCCAACCTGTAATTTTCATAGGCCCTAATTCATGGTAAAAGGAAATAATAGATGAGGTTATTCAACTAAACAATGATGATACTTACACATAATTGCCAGAGATGACTAGTATTGCCACTGCTAGATCAGCCTCAATCTATCATTTTCATGGGAAATTACATACTAAATTATGAGCAGTTTTACAAGCCATTTTACAGTCCAGCACCCTCAGAATGAGGGAAGCACTTGCAGAGCAAACTTTCTATTTACCAGAACTTAATATATCGTTTTATTTAATAGTACATAATAGAACTTTCTATTTAATAGAACTTAAAATAACTTTCTATTTCTATTTAATATAATGTTTTGGCATATATACAAACAAATAGATAAATGTCCCGTGACGTACAATTGTTTACTCATGAGTTAAGCATGTAGATGTTGAGTGAGATGTTATGATTTGTGCTTAGTAATTATTTGCCCAATTTCAGTTTGGAGTTGCATTTCCTTCTCTTGCCCCCAGAGGGACAGAGAGAGATGCAGACACAGTAGCCATTCTCACCCATATTTTACAGTTCCATTGAATACAGTAGTTATTGAATTTTACATTATCCAAGTCAATAATCCCCATGATTAACTGATTGGATCAGAGAGTTGCAGCAGAAGTGCCAGCAGGATGACAGTATGTATAGTATTTGAGACAGTATTTACAATAGTTAAAACCACTCCCCACATCAGAACGCCGTGGAATTCAGGAATCACCTGAACTGGATCCAGAGCCGGATAGTCGCCAGCAGAAAGACAATCCTCCTTCTCCTAGGTAAGCTGGCTGTGACCCTGGATGGAAATACACTGCAGGCTCTGACAAAGCTCACAGGAATGTCTGATTGATCCCAAATATGAACGTGTCAATTACAACTCAGATAAGAGAGGCTGATTTATATAGAGATGTATATATGCATTTTTCCTTTCCAATAAAATGTGAGTGAGTTCCATCTTGATCGAGAGAGGGTGTGGCCTCTGGCTGGTCTTGCAGTGCTGTTTTAGAAGAGAACGCTATTGGCCTATCAACAGGGCTCAATTTTTATCTGATAAAAGCATGAAGACAATTTAATGCCAGAGGTTTAGGCATAAAAGTAATAACGTAATGTTAAATGCCCAGGAGTGTTCCGGCTAAAATCATAACTTTACTTGATTTACCATTTGAATTTATTGCCAGGAAGTTGGATCAAAGGTAAATACACAGAGATGCAGTTTCCTTGAGCCAAATTAATTAAATGTTGGCCCTCCTTTACTGTCATCAATTATTATAATGTAATTAGTCAGGAGATAAATAATGTGAGTTTGTGCTGCAGGGTATTCTGTCTGCAGCAGGGTAAGGGCACTGTGAAACACGGTGAAATCAAATGAAAATTAACATATTCTCCTCAAATAGTTTGTCCACCAACCACACATTCATGTATTTCTTCATTCAAGGATGTTTTTTTTAATGATCAATGCATGCAATTCAATGTGGTTCTGGGTTGCTAAGATTTAAAAAAAATCAAAAAAAATGAGCTACATCATTTTCATTGACAATATTCAGTGATTTGCCCAGGCATAACATACATTATTGATACAAGCTTTAAAGGCATCTAATGGCTCTTTTCCCCAGACGGATGTGCAAACGGCAGATAGTGAAAATAGATGATGCAATGTTAAAAGTGTCAAACAACTATTCATGGGATGTAATTGCCTCTTCCTGCACCCCAGTCGCTCCTACTGGGAGTACAGTCATTGCATGCGTGCCAAATGGCAGTCTATTCCCTACATAGTGCACTACTAACCTATGGGCCCTGGTCAAAAGGAGTGCACTATGTAGGGAACAGGATGACATTTGGGACGTGGCCGTTAAAAGCTCCCCCCCCCCCCTTCTCCCAACTCTTCGCGAGCATCCCGAGTCGCTCTTTTTCCCCCCACACTACTTCACATAATTGAAAAGCATCTGCTGCACGATAAAAGACGCCGTCGTCGCCAAATTAGCGCCATATTCAAAAAGATCTGAAAAGCCGCTGAGCGTTTACAATGGCGCCTTCAAGAGCATCGACGGCTCAATCATCCTGTGTGTGTTTTTGTTTGCCCCGTTGTCAACTCTAAAAAGATGCCAAAGTCAAGGTTGTGTCTTTTTCCCCCTTCCATGTTCATTATAGTAGATGAAGTAGCAGATTCTTATCTTATCTTATCTTATCTTACTATAACACTATCTTTGAGTGAAGTGAGGATTACATCATTGGAACTTCCAGCTCAGCTCAAGGTGACACCGAGGCAGATAGTTATGACTCAACAACGCCCACTGCGATCAAGTTGATCCTGTATTGTCTTGCACCAGCCAGTCAGTCAACCACCCAGCCAGCCAGCCAGCCGACCTGGGAGTGGGTAGGTATGCAGGCAGTGCGACTGGAGCCATGACCCGGGTCGGGTGCTTCTAGGCTGGGCTGAAGTGCTGCCGTAGCCCCAGTGAGGACATCTGTCAGCAGCACCAACACCAGGCCAGATCCCTACTGCTGCAGCTGCCTGCTTCTCAAGATTGACCCCTCCTCCCCTCCCTGAGTTCAATCCTCTCCACCATCATCAAAGACAGAGAGAGAGAGAGAGAGAGAGAGAGAGAGAGAGAGAGAGAGAGAGAGAGAGAGAGAGAGAGAGAGAGAGAGAGAGAGAGAGAGAGAGAGAGAGAGAGAGAGAGAGAGAGAGTTATAGGGACAGGGACATAACTCTTGTAACACATTTGACAGAGGATGCTGTTAAGTCAAGGAGCTTGAAACGGTATCTTCAGCTCTTGTATCGAGTGACATCCTGGCGGGGCTACAAGAAGCTCTCACTCTCCTGGTTGGGAGGGGAGGAGGAATGCAGATCAGTGCTCCAGAGTAAGACTCCTGCTTCACACCTGCCTTCACACTGACTCCAGATCAGATCACCGAAGGAATGGAACACAGACATAGAACGTTTTTAAACTAACAAAATATGTGAAGTAGGATCAGATTTGCAACTTTTTGTTTACTATATCCTTACATTAGCCTTGGGTTTGGTGTGGCCAAGCATGAGTTATGTGCAAAATGTCTCTTCGAAACTGGTTTTAGTACGCTATCCACTAAGGTGGTGTAGCAATGGCGTAGAGAAGTCAGAAATAATTGAGATTCACATCTCTACGTTACTGTTAGGTAGAGGCGGGTATTTTTGCGATAACTCTCGTAAATTCATCGTTGTGCAAAGAGCCCCTAGCTGTGTGTAAAAAGGTTCATGAAGTATACATCCTCCCACATTACAGAATGGTAGACATAACAGTTCATATGTAAACAATATTAGAGAATCAGAATTGTGTTTCACCATTCTTCGAATGGTTCTAGTTAAGTGCACTTTCCAGAAGAATAATGATAATAATTTATGTGAGTTATAAAAACGTGACCTCTCCAGGCACCAGACGCCTAGATCGTTTTGAATTTTATTTAAGGACACACAAAGAAATCCTTCGTGATTTTATATCACTGTATTTTATATTCCTTAATATACAGTAGTCTCCCCCTCTGAGAATGCATGGCAATGGGTTAAGATGAGGCATTGGAATTGTAACTCAGTCGGGGAGGGTTTTTTAGAGTGCCTGGATCAAAACAAGTTTGCACCAGTGACCTCATGTCACCATTTAAGTAATCACTTACCGAGTCACACAACAAGCCATTTTCAATTAAGAATAGTGAAAATAAGTATTCAAAATGTAAATATTTTGTTTACATAATTTTGGAATATCATACAAACAAAAAAAAACTTTTGACACGTTTCTCGGGTTCTAGGATGAATACGGCTAAGCTCTCAGCTAATTGAGTTAAAAATCAACCCAGCAAACACATCCTGTGTTCAAAGGTTCGAGCTCGAGAACATAGAAAACGAGACATGATCTTCTATGTATAACTTCACAGCAGTCCCTTCATCTTCTGTGCCAGCCAACTGTATTTCAGGAAATCACAAGACAGTGTGTCTGACAGTGTGCAGGCAGGAGTAGTCCTGTAATTCCTCTTGATACCTGTGCATTAGGGCTGCTGCTACTCACAGGGAGAAATCAAATGGAGATTCCCCACCAAAAAAATACAACTCTTGAAAAGTCATATGAGTATGTAGGTAGATTTCTGTCAAAATGAATGATATATATATATTTTGACAGAAATCTACAGTATCTCGGGCCTCCTGGTTGGCGCAGTGTGCTACCAGAGACTCTGGGTTCGAGCCCAGGCTCTGTCGCAGCCGGCGCACAATTGGCCTAGCGTCGTCCGGGTTAGGGAGGGTTTGGCCGGCAGGGAAATCCTTGTCTCATTGCGCACTAGCAACTCCTGTGGCGGGCCGGGCGCAGTGCACGCTGACCAGGTCGTACTGTGTTTCCTCTGACACATTGGTGCGGCTGGCTTCCGGGTTGGATGCGCGCTGTGTTAAGAAGCAGTGCGGCTTGGTTGGGTTGTGTTTCGGAGGACGCACGGCTCTCGACCTTCGCCTCTCCCGAGTCTGAGTGGGAGTTGTAGCGATGAGACAAGACAGTAACTACTAACAATTGGATACCACGAAATTGGGGAGAAAAAGGTGGGTAAAAAAATAAAGAAATCTACAGTATCTCCATATATCAAGCCTGTGTTTATGGCTGATGATTTCTTCCAGAAACTCAGGACACATTAGAAAATAGGATATTCTCTACTAGTTGTTGCAATCTCACTATTGAATTACAATAATTTGATTAGCATAATACCAAACTACAAAGAAGGCAATGACACACTGGATTATTATTGAGTCATACAGTAAACTGATATCAGGTTATTACCACAATGTAAATGACACATCCAATAAGGCTTTGCTTAGGATGATGACAATCTCTACACAAAAGGTTTGTTCGGCTAGCGTTCGTCACTCACTTAGACGAAAATGGACCGTCCCTTCGTTATGGGATAGCGGCTGTTTTCTGGACTCACAGAAAGAATCATTGTTTTGATTCTGAATACATGAATAAAGAAGATGTAACAGCTTGGATCCCAAATGGCACCCTATTCCCTATGTAGTGCATTACTTTTGACCAGGGCAGTTGTGCACTATATAGGTATTAGGGTGTCATTTGGGACTCGATCTTCCCTGGGTCTACTAAACACTGTAGACAGACAAGTAAACAAGCCTGGTCCTGTGTTAGACCTCAAACAGCAAAAAATCCCTACAAATTATGAAGGACAAACAACGTAACATGCTGCCACACCGATAACCCAGACAACGTTTAACCGCACGGCGTATACTTAATACACTATTTCCAAGCAGTTGCCTTTTTTTAAGAGGAGATGCAGGCTAGATGACCTGAGATTGAGAAACCACATGTGAAGAGAAGGGCATAGAAACAGAGTATCATGTTTACCTTATAACATATATGGTAATCCCCCATTCTCCTCCCCTCCTTCTTTCCTCCCCCCATCAACTAGCAATTATATCCAGTTAGAGATTACGTGTGCTGCTCTGTTGCACCCCTGTCTTCTTCACAGGAACCCACCGAGTCAATTTGGACTGATAATAATAATAACGGTCTGCTGTGTTTTAGCCATTCATTTGATAAAGTGCTTTTCACCTTTTAGCTTTAATTATGCCCAGACATGCCAGAGGGAGGGGGGAGGGGGGAGGGGGGAGGAGGGGGTGAGGGTGGAAGAGAGAGAATCAGAAGGTAGGAAGCAAGAGCTGTGTATCAGTCTTAGAGGATAGAAAGAGCTGAGGGAGAGGGAAAAAAGAAGAAGAGAACGTCTTGAAGCGTCTATTTTTTGTTTTTCGAGACAGATATATCCTGTTGACTGAAAGGGCCTTGGTTCATAACAGAGCATGTCTGCTAGCAACAGCTTAGCTGGTCCACTGAGGTGTCTGTCCACACGTCTTATGGAGGTTTCTTTAAAGGAGATGACTAAAGCAGTATCTCCCAAAAAGCAGAAAAAATATGTTTATTTTGATGACCCCGCTTGACACTGTGGTGCTGCCTTCGACTTACAAAAACACGCTACTCCAAGGGTTGACTTTCAGACAGCCAGGCAGAGGGAGATATGTGAGAGACTGCATTTTGAAAGTCCAATTATCCACATTGATGAAATTTCTAAGAGTAACAATCTATCTTTTTTCTTTCTTTTTTTCTTTCTTCAAGCATTGTAGTTGTACAGTCTGACCGTGTGTTATAGGAGTGACACTTGGTCGACAGGGTTTCCTTGACGAAATGTCTGACTGCATCCCAAATGGCACCTTATGTGCACTATACTGTATAGTAGGGCCGTCACAATAACCGTATAACTGTGTAACTGACGGTTATGGATAAAGACCGTCATGAAAATAAAATAACCGGGCGGTTTTGTGCGTGTGTGTGTGTGGGGGGGGGGGGGGTTAACGAACAGCTGACTGAAAACGGGACAGCCGAGCATTAGTGCGGTTGAGTTCGCTTCGTGGTAACATGGACTCGTAAAAACCTGATAAAAGTTTGTTACTCATTGCTGAAACAAGCAAAGTGTTGTAGCAAACGAGCACAATTTGAAAGGCGTGGCAAGGTGCAGCCGCAGCACACAGAAATATAATATATTATGGACAATAACCATAATCCAAAATCCCATGACCGTGGTTGGTGCCGTTTAAGATGAGGGAGGACAAAAAAAATGTATGAGCATGGCCTTACTTCTATTACAGCACATTGGATGACTCTCATTCATATTCCATTCACCCAGCTCAATGTAACATCAATAGGTTTATGCTACTATATGATACTCAGATTTTCCCTATACCCATCATGAGGTTGCTACAACCTAGCCTATGAATGAAAGTTTGCAATGTAGGTGCACAGGTCGAGAGAAATTTCAGTAATCAAGGTGACAGACATTGACACATTCAATACCGCATTGCACACTCTTGCCTGCATCTAGCTGATCTAGGGTGTAATCATTAGTCCAACACTTGTAAAGAGAGTTTCTATTGGACAAATTCAGGTGTGTTTATCCCCGTTTTGTTCCGTTTGCTTCTGTTTAAGAAACATTTTCAGCAGAATCGGCGGAATGAATACACCCCTGATCACACGCAAACACAGTTCACTTTCATAGCAGCCACATACAAACAGCATGATCACTTTGCTCGTGAATTTTTTCTCGCATCTATAGGATCTCATCCTCTCACCTTCTCATTTCACTCCTTTTAGCTGTCTGTGACCAGGTGAAAAACTTTTCCAAGCCAAACCTTCATATCATAACGTCATAGTCAACATAGCTACTCAAACTAACGCATTAGTAAAACCGCTACAATCATGCAGTAAAGTGTACAGTCAGCAGCAAGCAGTTTAGCAGTTACGCCGGCGGCCCCCGGTGGCAATACATTTGTAAAACCAAAACCTTACCTTGACTTGGAAGAGTTCCAGTGTTGGAAAGCCATAGTCAGCTAGCTAACATAGCATCTCTCTCTGTTTGAGCTGGGTGTTTGAGTAGGCTAAACTAGCTAGTTGCATTCCGTAGCTAAGTAATTGAAGTGAAATAAAATACAACAAATATAGCTATCTCTCTCTCTCTCTCTCGCTTCTCCTTCATATGTGAAGAAATTACTTTGTTCAAAACTATTCAATCGTTGTCTTTCGCTCACTTTGAGTGAACTACTCACAACATGTTATGCACTTCAGTGCTAGCTAGCTGTAGCTTAGGCTTTCAGTACTAGATTCATTCTCTGATTCTTTGATTGGGTGGACAACATGTCAGTTCATGCTGCAAGAGCTCTGATAGGTTAGAGGACATCCTCTGGAAGTTGTCATAACTACTGTGCAAGTCTATGGAAGGGGGTGAGAAGCACGAGCCTCCAAGGTTTTGTATTGAAGTCAGTGTACGAAGAGGAGGACAGGAACTAGCTGTCCTCCGGCTAAATCATGATGCTACCCTACAGAGTGCTGTTGAGGCTAGTGTAGACCTTCATTTAAAACAGTGTGTTTTAATCAATTATTTGGTGACGTGAATATATTTTGTATAGATTTATCTAAAAAGCATAACTTTTTTAATGTTTCACTATTTAAAAAAAATAACAAAGTCACTGAGGAGGATGGTCCTCCCCTTCCTCCTATGAGGAGCCTCCATTGGTCACAGCCCTACTACCTTCTAGCCCTAATACAATCATGCTATTTTTTTTTTTTTTTTGGGTTGTTTGTAACTTGTCTTGTACATAATGTTGCTGCTACCGTCTCCTATGACTGAAAAGAGCTTCTAAACATCAGAACTGGGATTGCTCACCTCAAACTGGACTTAGAGTTTTTCTTCAATGAGTCTGACGCGAGAGATATACTGTTAACACCTGACCAGGCCCTGTTCCCCGTGATTCACTGGAGAAGGAAACAGCGATTGTCACGTCCTGACCAGTAAAGGGCTTATTTGTTATTGTAGTTTGGTCAGGACGTGGCAGGGGGTATTTGTTTAGAGTGTTAGGGGTTTGTTATATTATGTGTTTATGTAGAAGGGGTATTTGTTTAGAGTGTTTCGGGGGTTTTTGGGCTATGTGTTTATGTAGAGGGGTGTTGGTTTAGAGTGTACCGGGTTTTAGGTTTAGCTTCTAGGTTAGTGTATTCTATGTTAGTTCTAGGTTGTTTACATCTATGTTCAGTTTATTGATTTGACCTTCAATTGGAGGCAGCTGTTTCTCGTTGCCTCTGATTGAAGGTCCTATGTATAGGGGTTGTTTTGTATGGGGTATTGTGGGTAGTTGTAGTTGCATAGCTTTGTGTTTAGCCTGCATCCTGTTCGTTCGTATGTTTTCTTGTTTTCGTGTTCAATAAAAGTAAATATGAGCACTCAACCCGCTGCACCTTGATCCAATACCTACGAAAGACGTGACAGAACTACCCACCACAAACGGACCAAGCAGCGGAGGAAGGAGCAGCAGCAGAGCTCCGTGGAATCATGGACATGGGAGGAAATTCTGGACGGGGCTGGACCATGGCACCAGGCTGGGGAATAGCGTCGCCCACCGGAGGAGATAGAGGCAGCTAAGGCGGAGCGGCGCCGGTATGAGGCTTTGTACGCGCCGATGGGGAAGCACGAGAGGCACCCCCAAGAATATTTTGGGGGGGGGCACACGGGTAGTTTGGCTGGGCCAAGGGTGAGCCCTAAGCCAACTCCCCGTGCTTATTATGGGAAGCATTTGGAGTGGAGAGTGCCGGAGTATGCGGTAGTGCGCACGATCTCGCCCGTGCGCACGCACAGTCTGGTGCGAGCGATCCCAGCCCCTCGCAAGTGCCATGCTAGAGTAGGCATCCAGCCTGGTAGAAGGATGCCTGCACAGCTTATCTGGCCACCAGTGCGCCTCCTAGGCCCAGGCTACCCTACGCCTGCTCTACGCACGGCAACCATCAGGCCTCTGCACAGCCCAGTTCGCCCTGTACCAGCACTCCGCTCGTTCAGGGCTGCTATTACCATCCAGCCAGGACGGGTTGTGCAAGAGGTGCACTCCAGACCTCCAGTGCTTACCCATGGCCCGGTGTATCCAGTTCCTGCTTCTCGTGCTAGGCCTGAGGTGTGTGTCCCTAGTCTTGCGTCTCCTAAGCCAGCACCACGCACTAGGCTTCCAGTGCATCAGCCCAGTCCAGTACGTCCTGTTCCTGCTCCTCGCACTAGCCCTGTGGTGCGTGTGCTTAGTCTGGCGCGCCCTAAGCCAGCCCCACGCACCAGGCCTCCAGTGCGTCAGCCCAGTCCCGAGATTCCGGCAACAGTGCCTCGTCCAGAACTTCCGGCAACAGTGCCTCATCCAGAACTTCCGGCAACAGTGCCTCGTCCAGAACTTCCGGCAACAGTGCCTCGTTCAGAGTGTCCGGCAACAGTGCCTCGTTCAGAGTGTCCGGCAACAGTGCATCGTCCAGAGTGTCCGGCAACAGTGCCTCGCCCAGAGCCTCCGGCGACAGTTCCCCGTAGAGAGACGGCCCACTGTCCGGAACCAAGAGAGACGGCCCACTGTCCGGAACCAAGAGAGACGGCCCACTGTCCGGAACCAAGAGAGACGGCCCACTGTCCGGAACCAAGAGAGACGGCCCACTGTCCGGAGCTCCCAGAGTCGTCCTACAGTCCGGAGCTCCCAGAGTCGTCCTACAGTCCGGAGCTCCCAGAGTCGTCCTACAGTCCGGAGCTCCCAGAGTCGTCCTACAGTCCGGAGCTCCCAGAGTCGTCCTACAGTCCGGGGCTCCCAGAGTCGCCCTACAATCCGGAGTTCCCAGACTCCAGTCCAGGGTTTACAGTGACAGGCTTCAGGCCGAGGTATTCAGTGAGGGTGGACTGGTCAGGTAGGGGACTAAGGCCTAAGCCTAAGCCACCTCCACTGTAGGAGGTTTGGGGAGGGGGGGGGTGTAGCACGGGAGCCGTCGGTTGACGGCAGCCACCCTCCCTTCCTTCCCTTTATTTGGGGGGGGGGGTTATTTTTTGTAGATATTTTCTTTGTGAGGTGCATCCGGGGTCTGCACCTTGGGAGGGGGGGGGGGGGGGGGGGGGGGGGGGTACTGTCACGTCCTGACCAGTAAAGGGCTTATTTGTTATTGTAGTTTGGTCAGGACGTGGCAGGGGGTATTTGTTTAGAGTGTTAGGGGTTTGTTATATTATGTGTTTATGTAGAAGGGGTATTTGTTTAGAGTGTTTCGGGGGGTTTTGGGCTATGTGTTTATGTAGAGGGGTGTTGGTTTAGAGTGTACCGGGTTTTAGGTTTAGGTTCTAGGTTAGTGTATTCTATGTTAGTTCTAGGTTGTTTACGTCTATGTTCAGTTTATTGATTTGACCTTCAATTGTAGGCAGCTTTTTCTCGTTGCCTCTGATTGAAGGTCCTATGTATAGGGGTTGTTTTGTATGGGGTATTGTGGGTAGTTGTAGTTGCATAGCTTTGTGTTTAGCCTGCATCCTGTTCGTTCGTATATTTTCTTGTTTTCGTGTTCAATAAAAGTAAATATGAGCACTCAACCCGCTGCGCCTTGGTCCAATACCTATGAAAGACGTGACAGCGATTCCGAGGCAAAAGATCAGGGTGCCTTGTGAGGACCAGGCGAAGAGTGGCTAATCTGCCCTTACCCTCCGTTCTGCTAGCTAACGTTCAATCACTATTAAATAAATGGGACGAAATGAAAGCATGTGTATCCTACCAATGGAACAAAAAACGGTCATATTTTATGCTTCACCGAGTCGTGGATGAATGACGACATTAAAAACATAGAGCAGGCGGGTTGTACACCATATCGGCAAGACAGAACAGCAGCATCTGGTAAGACACGGGGTGGGGGACTATGCATTTATGTAAACAACAGTTGGTGTACGATATCTAAGGAAGTCTCAAAGTTTTGCTCACCTGAGGTCAAGTATCTTATGATAAGCTGCAGACCTCACTATTTACCCGGAGAGTTTTCATCAGTTTTTTTCGTAGCTGTCTTTATACCACCACAGAGCGAGGTTGGAACTAAAACTGCACTAAATTAGCTGTATTCCGCCATAAGCAAACAGGAAACGCTCATCCAGAGGCGGCGTTCCAAGTGGCGGGTGACTTTAATGCAGGGAAACTTAAATCAGTTTCACCGAATTTCTATCAACATGTTAAATGTGCAACCAGAGGTTAAAAAATTATAGACCACCTCTATACCACACACAGAGACACGTACAAAGCTCTCCCTCGCCCTCCATTTGGCAAATCTGACCATAACTCTATCCTCCTGATTACTGCTTACAAGCAAAATTAAAGCAGGAAGCACCAGTGACTCGGTCTATAAAAAAGTGATCAGATGAAGCAGATGCTAAACTACAGGACTGTTTTGCTAGCACAGACTGGAATATGTTCCGGGATTCTTCCGATGGCATTGAGGAGTACACCACATCAGTCACTGGCTTTATCAATAAGTGCATCGAGGACGTCGTCCCCACTGTGACTGTGCGTACATACCCCAACCAGAAGCCATAGATTACAGGCAACATTCTCACTAAGCTAAAGGGAAGAGCTGCCGCTTTCAAGGAGCGGGACTCTAACCCGGAAGCTTATAAGAAATCACGCTATGTCCTCTGATAAACCATCAAACAGGCAAAGTTAAAATACAGGACTAAGATCGAATCGTACTACACCGGCTCCGACGCTCGTCGGATGTGGCAGGGCTTGCAAACTATTACAGACTACAAAAGGAAGCACAGCTGAGAGCTGCTCAGGGACACGAGCCTACCAGACGAGCTAAATCACTTCTATGCTCGCTTCGAGGCAAGTAACACTGAAACATGCATGAGAGCATCAACTGTTCCGGATGACTGTGTGATCACGCTCTCCGAAGCCGATGAGAGTAAGACCTTTAAACAGGTCAACATTCACAAGGCCGCTGGGCCAGACGGATTACCAGGACATGTACTCCGAGCATGCGCTGACCAAAAGGGTCTTCACTGACCTTTTCAACCTCTCCCTGTCTGAGTCTGTAATACCAACATGTTTCAAGCAGACCACCATAGTCCCTGTGCCCAAGAACACTAAGGTAAACTGCCTAAATGACTACCGACCAGTAGCATTCACATCTGTAGCCATGAATTGCTTTGAAAGGCTGGTCATGGCTCACATCAACACCATTATCCTAGAAACCCTAGACCCACTCCAATTTGCATACCGCACCAATAGATCCACAGATGATGCAATCTATATTGCACTCCAGACTGCCCTTTCCTACCTGGACAAAAGGAACACCTATGTGAGAATGCTATTCATTGACTACAGCTCAGTGTTCAACACCATAGTGCCCTCAAAACTCATCACTAAGCTAAGGACCATTGGACTAAACAGCTCCCTCTGCAACTGGATCCTAGACTTCCTGACGGGCCGCCTCCAGGTGGTAAGGGTAGGTAACAACACATCCACCACACTGATCCTCAACACGGAGGCCCCTCAAGGGTGCGTGCTCAGTCCCCTCCTGTACTCCCTGTTCACTCATGACTGCACGTCCAGGCACAACTCCAACACCATCATTAAGTTTGCTGATGACACAACAGTGGTAGGCAACGATGAGACAGCCTATAGGGAGGAGGTCAGAGACCTGACCATGTGATGCAAGAAAAACAACCTCTCCCTCAACGTGATCAAGACAAAGGAGATGATTGTGGACTACAGGAAATAGAGGACCGAGCACGGCGGGGCTGTAGTGGAGCAGGTTGAGAGCTTCAAGTTCCTTGGCGTCCACATCAACAACAAACTAACATGGTCCAAGCACACCAAGACAGTCGTGAAGAGGGCACGACAAAACCTATTCCCCCTCAGGAGACTGAGAAGATTTGGCATTGGTCCTCAGATCCTCAAAAGATTTTACAGCTGCACTATCGAGAGCATCCAGATGGGTTTCATCACTGCCTGGTATGGCAACTGCTCAGCCTTCGACTGCAAGGCACTACAGAGGGTAGTGCGTACGGCCCAGTACATCACCGGGGCCAAGCTTCCTGCCACCCAGGACCTCTATACCAGGCGGTGTCAGAGGAAGGCCCTAAAAATCGTCAAAGACTCCAGCCACCCTAGTCATAGACTGTTCTCTCTGCTACCGCACGGCAGCGGTACCGGAGTGCCAAGTCAGGTCCAAGAGGCTTCTAAACAGCTTCTACCCCCAAGCCATAAGACTCCTGAACAGCTAATCAAATGGCTACCCAGACTATTTGAAAACCCACCTCACCCCACCCCCACGCTGCTACTACTCTCTGTTATTATCTATGCATAGCCACTTTAACAACCCTACCTGCATGTACATAATTATCTCAATTACCTCGACCCCGGTGCCCCCACACATTGACACAGTGACTCTGTACCAGTACCCCCTGTATATAGCCCCACTATTGTTATTTACTGCTGCTCTTTAATCATTTGTTTTTCTTATCTCTTACTTTTTTTCTTAATTTTAATTTTTTTGTTATTTTCTTAAAACTGCATCATTGGTTAAGGGCTTGTAAGTAAGCATTTCACTATAATACAACACCTGTTGTATTCGGCGCATGTGACAAATACAATTTGAGTTGATTCTTTGATTTGATACTGTATAGGGAATAGGGTGCAATTTGGAATGCGTTCATTGTGTAGAAGTGTGGTATTTCAGAGAATGTGTTCACCTGCGTAAGTCCCAGGGCTCTGTAAGCAAGCTGATTCACCTCTGCTTCATACTATTGGCATACATGTGAGTGTCATGTTCAATGTGAAATATCACATTTTTAGATGCCAACACACGCCCACAGGTATGAGAAGGTGGGAAGAGGTGAAAGAGAGAGTGTGCGTGTGTTGACTTCCTCTTGCTGGAAAGAAGTAACACCTCTGTCTGGCAGAGCGCATGATTATGAGAACTGAAAATAGGAAAGAAAGAAACACGAAAATGGCTTAACATTTTTCCTGACTACTTATGGGGTTTATAGACAATCTGGATTTCTTCCTGACCCGGCCTTTGTTTAGTAATAGGAAATACGGGGCTTTGGAGAATGGGATCAGTTTGCGGTGGTCAGATCTGTGTGTGTGTGTGTGTGTGTGTGTGTGTGTGTGTGTGTGTGTGTGTGTGTGTGTGTGTGTGTGTGTGTGTGTGTGTGTGTGTGTGTGTGTGTGTGTGTGTGTGTGTGTGTGTGTGTGTGTGTGTGTGTGTGTGTGTGTGTGTGCGTGCGTGTGTGTGTGTGTGTGTGTTGATTCTACCATGATTTTGCATAAATATCATACCGCCTGTTATTGGTAATGGTGAGAGTTTAGCATGTCTTGGGGGTATGTATGACCTTTGTGCATCTGTAACGTTCTCACTCATCATTATTCATGATTCATTCATGAATATCCGTAATCATGGTAGAATCCACATTAATGTATAAGGGTTCAGAAACATATTCAATTCTTATTTCAAATAAAAGTGACTCCACAAAATTATCCAAAATACAACAAAAACTGCGAATGCATCCAACAAGTTTGTAGAGTCACAAGCGTGGTGTAGTCATTGCGTGCTAGGAATATAGGACCAAATACTAAACGTTTTACCAAATGTAATACAATAGTGAATTTGTCCAAATACTTATGACACCTTCAAATGGAGGGACTAGACACAAAAACTGCTCTAATTTCTAAATGGTAAAACAGATATGCATGAAAATACCCTAAAACAAAAGGTTACATTCTGTACTGTAGCCTCAAATCCAAAATGATGGAGTAAAGAGCCAGATCAAATGTTTCAACATTTTTGTCCAAATAAATACGTAGGGTAGTGTATGTGTGCGCATGGTGATCATGTGACCAGTAAAGGTGTGTGTGTGTGTGTGTGTGTGTGTGTGTGTGTGTGTGTGTGTGTGTGTGTGTGTGGTGTGTGTGTGTGTGTGTGTGTGTGTGTGTGTGTGTGTGTGTGTGTGTGTGTGTGTGTGTGTGTGTGTGTGCATGCGTGCGTGCGTCTGTATGGCTGGCTGGCTGGCTGGCTGCTTGTGTTCATGTCTGTTGTGAACATTTGTATGAATGAAAATGTATCATTCTATGACAACCCTCCAATACAAATGTCACATACACACATCTCACACATATCTGATATTTCTCCTGCACTCCTACACTACAGTGGCACGAGTTAGCAAATAAGGCGCATTTTCGGAGGAGGTAGCTTTTAATATGCTTAGGGAATTGTAATCTTTACTTTTAATACGCTTCTGACCTTCTTGCGTCTGCGGTCTATAATTGGAAAGTCTGGTGGTGAGTTAGATTGACAGAATGCTGTGTCTTAGGGAGGTAAAGCCTTGTCCCACCGTCGGTCGCTTGACCCTTCTAAATCACCATGCGCCTGCATGAGAAATGTTTAATCTAACAAATTGGTTCCTGTTTTTTTCACTCTTTCATTTCACCAATCCGTATTCAGACTGGAAGGTGATGTCATAGTCTTGTCCTTTGAAGAGTGACTGTGGACCATATATTTTAAGAGGAGAGCGAGAGCAGGGAGAAGCAAACGTAATGATCTCCAGCCAAATCACATTGTGCCCCTTTCTTCTCAAGTTCAAGTATCCCAAAGAAGACATGATGGAGATGATTTAGCTATGTATCTCTGTGTGTTTGGACTTCAATATAATTTATACAATGGAATTGTTGAATACTTGTTTCTGATTGGCTTGAAGGTCATTTTAGAGTGTGCATTATTTCCCTATAACACACAGTATATTTGCACGGTAGAATTCAATGGCTATAGTTCATTCTTACATGGTCTATGTTTGAGTGTCAAGGCTTAGGAGAAGACCCAAATGCAGACAGTTTCGAAGTAACAAAAGTTTATTACTCAAACAGGGATGCAGGCAAACGACAGGTCAAGAGCAGGCAGAGGTCGGTAGTCCAGAGCAGAGTCCGAAAGGTACAGAACGGCAGACAGGCTCAGGGTCAGGGCAGACAGAGGTCAGTAATCCAGGGTTGTATGGCAAGGTACAGAATGACAGGCAGGTTCGGGGTCAGGGCAGGCAGAATGGTCAAAACAGGGAAAGCTAGAAAACAGGAACTAGAGACAGATAGGAGCACGGGGAAAAAAGCTGGTAGGCTTGACGAAACAAAACGAACTGGCAACAGACAAACAGAGGACACAGGTATAAATACACTGGGGATAATGGGGAAGATGGGCGACACCTGGGGGGGTGGAGACAAGCACAAAGAAAGGTGAAACAGATCAGGGTGTGACATTGAGCTAGTTTAGAAACCAAAAGTTGAATTGAAAACATTATTGGCATTGTTGAATTCAATTTTCATAATGGATAGCTAGGACTGATGGTCTGTGTGTTTGGTTACCACGGCAACTACTGTAGCTATCTTGTATACTTGCAGGCTACTTCAGTGGATGAACATTTATTTAATTTTTCTCCTCAATTCTGTGATTACGATCTTGTCTCATTGCTGTGACTCACCAACGGGCTTGGGAGAGGCGAAGGTCATGCGGCCTTCGAAACATGACCCGCCAAACAACGCTTCTTATCACCCGCTCGCTTAACCTGGTAGCTGCACCACTGTATCAGAGGAAACACCGTTCAACTGACCACCGAAGTCAGCCTGCAGGCACCCGTTACGCCACAAGGAGTCGCAAGAGCGCAATGAGCCAAGTAAAGCCTCCCCGGCCAAACCCTCCCCTAACATGGACGACGCTGGGCCACTTGTGCACAGCCCTATGGGTCTCCCGGTAACGGGCGGTAATGACAGGGACACCGCAACACTGCGATGCAGTGCTTTAGACCACTGCAACATTCGGGAGACCGGATGAACACATTTCTACCGGCCAATATATGCGTTCTCTGGAAAATAATGCAACTCCGTGGAAGGTCAGCTCCAAGTCGTTCATTATTTTCCATAGAACGTATTGCCCCCCGTTGTTTGTCTCTGTGGACGGTTTGTCCTCTGACAAGTCAATGGTATGTTTCGGTGTTCCTCAAGGTTTCGTTTTAGCACCACAATTGTTTTCACTATAAATTCTACCTCTTGGTGATGTCAATGTCAACTTTCACTTCGATGACACACAGCTGTACATTTCAATGAAACATGGTGAAGCCCCAAAATTGCTTACCCTTGAAGCCTGTGTTTCAGACATAAGGAAGTGGATGGCGGCAAATGTTTTTCTTTTAAACTCGGACAAAACAAAGATGCTAGTTCTAGGTCCCAAGAAACAAAGAGATCTGCTGTTTGATCTGTCAATAAATATTGATGATTGACTATCCATGTGAGAGACACATATTATGTCTCAACCTTAAAGTCTTTACTGAAGACTCATTTCATCAGTAAGTCCTATGATTGAGTGTAGTCTGGCCAAGGGGTGTGAAGGTGAATGGCAAGGCACTGGAGTGACAAACCGCCTTTGCGGTCTCTGCCTGGCCGGCTCCCCTCTCTCCACTGGGATTCTCTGCCTCTGACCCTACTACGGGGGCTGAATCACTGGCTTACTAGTGCTCTTCCATGCCGTCCCTAGGAGGGGTGCGTCACATCGTGCCAGGCTTTTTTCTCTATACTTGACTTGAGTGGGTTGAGTCACTGACATGATCTTCCTGATCTACGTGATCGAGAGCATCCTGACTGGTTGCATCACTGCCTGGTATGGCAACTGCTCGGCCTCCGACTGCAAGGCACTACAGAGGGTAGTGCGTACGTCCCAGTACATCACTGGGGCGAAGCTCCCTGCCATCCAGGACCTCTATATCAGGTGGTGTCAGAGGAAGGCCATAAAAAGTGTCAAAGACTCCAGCCACCCTAGTCATAGACTGTTCTCTATGCTATCACATGGTAAGCGGTACCGGAGCGCCAAGTCTATGTCCAAAAGGCTTCTTAACAGCTTCTACCCCCAAGCCATAAGACTTCTGAACTGCTAATCAAATGGCTACCCAGACTATTTGCATTGTGTGTGTGTGTGTGTGTGTGTGTCGTGTGTGTGTGTGTGTGTGTGTGTGTGTGTGTGTGTGTGTGTGTGTGTGTGTGTGTGTGTGTCCATCCGCCACCTCCTCTTTGACTCTGCTGCTAAACTCTGGTTATTATCTATGCATTGTCACTTTAACTCTACCTACATGTACATATTACCTCAATTACCTCGATTAACCTGTACCCCCGCACAATGACTCTGTACCGGTACCCCCTGTATATAGCCCCGCTACTGTTATTTTACTGCTGCTCTTTAACTATTTGTTATTTACACATTTTTACTTAGCAATTGTTTACTTAACAATTCGTTTTTATTAAAACTGCACTGTTGGTTTTGCGCCCCCTCAGGTTCGTGCGGTGGAGGAGATCTTTGTGGGCTATACGCAACCTTGTCTCAGGGTAATAAGTTGGTGGTCTGTTTATATCCCTCTAGTGGTGTGGGGGCTGTGCTTTGGCAAAGTGAGTGGGGTTATATCCTGCCTGGTTGGCCCTGTCCGGAGGTAGTTTCCCCCGACCCCACCTGTCTCTGCCTCCAGTATCTATGCTGCAATAGTCTATGTGCTGGGGGACTAGGGTCAGTCTGTCCTGTTTGGTGTCCTGTGTGATCTTAAGCATGCTCCCTCTAATTCTCCCATCTTTCTCTCTCCCCTCCCGGAGGACCTGAGCCCTAGGAACATGCCTCAGGACTACCTGGCCTCATGACTCCTGGCTGTCCCCATCCCCAGTCCACCTGGTCGTGCTGCTGATCTAGTTTCAACTGTTCTGCCTGCGGCTATGGAACCCTGACCTGTTCACTGGACATGCTACCTTGTCCCGCGAACCAGCTGTTTTCGACTCTCCCTCTCCCTCTCCCTCTCCCTCTCGCTCTCTCTCTCTCTCTCTCTCTCCCTCCCTCTCTCCATCTCTACCACACCTGCTGTCTCAACCTCTGAATGCTTGGCTATGAAAAGCCAACTGACATTTACTCCTGAGGTGCTGACTGGTTGCACCCTCTACAACCACTGTGATTATTATTTAAACCTGTTGGTCATCTATGAACGTTTGAACATCTTGAAGAATGATCTGGCCTTAATGGCCTTATACACTTATAATCTCCACCCGGCACAGCCAGAAGAGGCCACCCCTTAGAGCCTGGTTCCTCTCTAGGTTTCTTTCTAGTTTCCTGCCTTTTTAGGGAGTTTTTCCTAGCCATCGTGCTTCTACATCTGCATTGCTTGCTGTTTGGGGTTTTAGGCTGGGTTTCTGTATAAGCACTTTGTGACATCTGCTGATGTAAAAAAGAGCTTTATAAATACTATTGATTTGATTAGATACAGGCGGCAGTAAATTTAGCGCTGGTCGTTTATTTACTTGATGTCCTTGCTGGAATGTCCTTGGTAAATGAAGGCAAACTATCCAGAGCAGCACGCTGCACATTGCCCACTCACAAACACACACATGCATGCGTGCATGCACAATCATGCACACACATGCATGCACGCATGCACACAAACACACACCGTCCTTTGCAACCTCTACGTCACAATCCCGTCCAGGTATGTACGCTATCAACGTACTTCGGAGCCAGTGTGTTTGAAATTGTTTTAGTGTAATTTGTGGGTTTGTTGGCGGTGGAGTGGTGTTTTATGTGTTGTGGTAGTGTTGAGCGCACAGCTTCCTTATGGATCAACGCATCTCTATGGTGCTCCTGAGACATCCCTCTTGTTCGCGCGGCATTCCAGGTCCGTCCTTCCTGTCGCTCCCCTTGTATGGCGCTGATTGACAAGCGTCCGCGCCTCTCAGCCGCGTAATCAATCTGCTAATTGGTGTCGGAGGGTCGGATGCTGTTGAAGCGTCCCCAGTCTTTCTTTGCCTAATTAATCTTTGTCACCACTGAGGAGAAGGAGAGGGAGTTAGGAACTGGTTTTTTTTCTTCTCTTCTCTTGCCCTCTCTCTTTCTCTCCCCTTTCTCTCTCCCTCTCTCTGGCTCTCTCTTTTCGAGCTTTGTCATGACTCTCCTCAGAGACGAGTATGTTATTCCCTTCATGGTTTATGCATGTTACTGTGCAGGGTTCATTGTGTCTGGCAGGCAGAGTCTTTGAGGGGAAGGTAAATGTTAGGCTTGCTGTTTCCATTAGTAACAAACAGGCCTGGAGGAAACAGAGGTCAACCTGCCAGGCCTTAGTTCACTCTGTTCACCTATTGCGTCCCAAATGGCACCCTATTCCCTATATAGTAATAGGGAATAGGGTGCCATTTGAGATGCACACAATTTCTAATTTCACAGACAGTATCCACATGCTTTTGTTACAGCTACCCTTATAGCATCATGACTATCCATAGCAGTGCATTGAAATGTCATATTACAGCTATACCTTCAAAATTAATCATTGTCTTGTGGGGTCGTGGTGATGGGAAGAATTCACATTGTGTGTGTGTGTCCCAAATGGCATCCTATTCCCTATTTAGTGCACTATTTTTGACCAGGACCCATAGGCCTCTTGTCAAAGGTAGTACACTATATAGGGAACTGGGAGCCATTTGGCACGCAAGCTATGCATACTCTTTGATGGCAGGGGCCCTGGAAACAGCCCACTCCACTTCTTCACCTCCTGATTATTTAACTGGCTTCACCGCCTAAGGTGCCAATCAGTTGCTGATTGGATGTCAAAGACCTGCAGGAATTTCAATGGACCCTGGGCACAGTCAGCACTGTGCTGCGTAGAACATGAGGACAAAGTGACATCAACAGCCTCTTTTACACCATATATACATTTCTATACATATAAAAAGAGGCAACATATTTCACTCTATTCTCTATTGCCCAGTTTAAGATGATAATGAAGTCAAAGGAGTGTGTCCATCTAATTCAGCACATTTCCCCAATCTCATGGCTTGGCCCCCCAGTGCCCCCTATTGGCCCCCCACTCATCTGTTGCCTCCATGGACCTAGTTTAAATTACTCTAAATGATGAAATCCACTTTGATTAGAGAATAAAGAAAACATTGCAATTGCAAATTTTTACAGATTGTGGTTTTCACAAGAGCAAACATAAAAGCAGGACGAGTCTCTCTCCTCCCCCTCCCCTCTCTCTCGCTCTCTCTCTCTGAGAGGGATGCAGGTTGATACAGGAGTGAGCTGAGGTGTTCTGATGAGAGTGATTATTATGGGAAACAGCGAGAGCGACGGTCCAATTCTACCCCTGTCTACCTGCTCGCTCCCTCACTATCCCCCTCCCTCGACAATAACACCGGTTGCAATTCTCACAAATTGATCGCAGACCCATTAGAGTTATTCCGTCCCTTTTATCTACGCATTTTTTTCCCATGAGCAATCTTTGCTCTATAAGGGCTTGAACCGCTGCATCAGCCTGCCGCTGTGAGCTCAGAATGCATTTCTCAATGCTTTTGACAGCAGCCATTATTACGACAACCTGCCCAGGAGGACACATCAGGCTAGGACTGCATCCCAAACGGCCCCCTATTTACTATTCCCTATATGGTGCACTAGTTTTGACCAGAGCCCTATGAGCCTTAGTCAAAAGAAGTGCACCATATAGGGAATAGGGTGCCATTTCGGACGCGGACTAGGACATTATGCAATGGAACCTTTTCAGTTAATGTCATGTTAATAGAACAAAAAAACGTACTGTATATTTATGGCCTGATTTGACATTATTGCTTGTGCAAGTAAGTTTTTTTTCAGTGCAAGTAAGGCTCTTAACATAGTTTGGGGATCAGAAACTAGCTTAGGAATCTTATAGTCATTATAATCCTAACGTTATAAATGTAATGTCCAATTCTCAACATGTCCTTTCAAAGCATGTCCACTGAATGTGTTGAGATCTCCATTACTCCTGAGACAGTGTTCACGAATGAAAAATCGCTGAGATTCAGTGGGAGAAGTTAATATGTCTCAGATTCACTGTGGGGTACATATAATGGCCATTCCTACAGCAGTGATGACAGTAACACAATGACAAATAAATAATGACGTGTGAAAATGGATGGAAATTAGACATAACTAAGTAATACTATTTTGGGGAGCTGTTGGTGCCCGGTGACGTGAACTAAGGTCATAAAGGTCATCAAACCTGTTTATCAAAGGAAGTCAAGGTGGTTGGAGGCTCACATCAAAGTTCCCTGGGAGGAGATACAAATTGCCTGTGACTCTCAAGGATCATGTTCAATGCCAGTCAGTTGGATGGTCTCTACAGTCACATATAATTGGTCTGTCTGTATAGCGCCGCTTCCTGTCCGCCTGCACATCATCGTGGCGCACGTTATTTAGGGATGTGTTCTGTCCATCTCCACTCTGACCACTCAAATGTATCGAATACCCTCACCCCTCCTAAAGTACTCTACAACAATTAGAAATCGTATTCATTTCCCATATCTTTTTAACTTAAACTGTAAAAGTCCAAGTCACTAAATGAACTAAGGCGTGGTATCTTAAACACGAGCAGTAGTCACATGAACTTGATTATATTAAGTCAAACAAATTAAATTCCTCAATGTGTCTCTCTTGACTAACAAGGAGTTGTTGAAGTATAAAGTATTGAGAAAACTCTGTCAAATCAGTTGTGCTTAACCATAGACATTAAAACCAGTATTTAGTGATAGCTCTGACGTCATCCACGTATTCCTATGGAAAACTCCCGATGGCATATGAAGCCGGAAGTATTTGAATTTGAAGTGCACCATTTTGCTGAATGGGTCTGAATGGCACCAAAATAATCACTAAGGATCATGGTGAAAGTGGCCGTAACTAGCAAAAGATCCTGGTTGTTGTTTTCATCCTGCCTGAGAGAGTCAACCTTAATGTCTGTGGAGCTTCCTCGTAGTCTGTCGGCCCGTGATTGGTCCGTGTCAGCACGTGGTCCTGTGTGGCGACAAATGTAGTAGTCAGAACGGATCACTATTTTATTAAATATCACGATTTGTAGCGAACTTTAAAACAATTCACTGTGGGGATCTAACTTAATCATAATTAACACATTTTAGAGCCCAAAGCGGACGTCCCCCTCCCAAAAAATCATACGTTCTGGCGATCGTAATTTACATAGGCTTTCCAGGGCAGACTAGGGCTTTTGGCACCGCTAGGTTGCTACGCAGTAGCCGACCAGCAGAGCTTGTGACTTCACGCTCCTGCCTAGACACTGTGGCCTGCGCTTAAACAGTGAGTTTCATGGTCTGTTCCCAGCCCAGTTCACAAAGGCAGAGATGTTGGTCAAACCGAGTCCAGCTAGATCTAAATGTGATGAGAGGTACAGTATAGTGCCCAGGATCACAATCATTCAAGTGAAACGCTAAGAGTTCACTCATTTTTTTTGTGTGTGTTTGAAATTGCAAGAATCCCTCTCCTCGACTCCGAGGCATTTGAGGCAGTAAATTCAACACGTTTTTGATCGCCGATGTCCAGTCTGGTCAGGAGCGTACTCTATAATGTAGCGAGTAGGTGAGTTTTTACACACTTTCCTGTCAGTTTTCAGGGCGCTTTGCAAGCAGAGGAAGAGGCGAAGTCTGACGGGTCGGTCCCAACTGTAGCACCGCCGGAAACCGGACTCTCTCAATCCACATCGCAGAAGTTTCACGGAAGATCCGCATTATAGCGTTACTGAAATTTAAAGACAATGTTCCCCCGTTCACAGAGACTGCATTCATGGTGAACACTGCATATGTCAGCTTAATCCAAAATTACATTTACATTTTACGCAGCCCTTACTTTGTATGAGTAAAAAACCATAGCCAAAGTATGAGAAATATGTGATTCTCGTTAACCAACATAGCAACGTTCCCGAAACCTTTAGGGACCATTAGGGAACGTTCTGTGCTCTCTGGGGTTAGAGCACGTTGGTGTGTGAATTGCTAAGCTTCTTAACAAACTTTCACATTACAGTCATTTTCAATGATTCTACATTGTAGACACTAACAATTACAGTTTATACAGAAACCCTATGATTATCATAACGATGACGTGTCTTTACAAAGATGGCGTAACTCATATGATGTGTTCAATGGTTTAATGGTCCACTGCATCGGAAAGGCCTCAATCCCTTTCCTCAAACAGGTAGCACCTGTCTAGTCCCCCTGTGATCCCCCTAGCCTGTGATCTGGGCCTTTTATAGACTTTACTACCCACAGTAGCCTACAGAAGCAGCGCACAAAGCTTTAAACCTAACCCCCCACCTTACCTGATGAAGCACCTACCTGCTGCAAGGCTGTAAAGATAAAGGACGGGGTGTTTTCCCACCTGCACAAAGAGACCTGAGATAAGCACAACTTCCGCTATTCCTGTCAGTCACACAGCACACAACTGTTTCTCCGGTAGTAGTATACACCATGCTTCACCATCTCACTATTCCAATTTACTGTATGTCTGATTTGTAGAATAATTGAAGATTTATAGCACTGGCGGTTGTGTACTTTATTGGCTTGATCGTGAAGTTCGTCTTTATGACGACCGTCTAAAATATTTGGATGTTCGGAACTCCTAAATCTACATGCTGTGTTAAAACATGTCTCCCAGCTAACAATTCTAGGAGGAGAGAACGTTTTTGTAATGTGACCCGCAATGTTCCACTGATGTTTGAGGGTCCAGTCTTCCGTTATTTATGGGGAAATTCTATATATGTTAGCAAAAACCTCTTGAGAAGCATCTAATATTGATGTTCTAAACATGTTTTATGGGACGTTGCAAGAACATTAACGTGTCCAGTTTTATGAGGGTTAGGAGAATGTTCTATCAACGTTACACCAAATACACACGCAACATGGTTACCATGTTCTCACAATATAAGATATGAATGTTCTAGACACATTTCATTGGAACGTTTCAAGAACATCCCTGTGTCCAAGGACGTTTAAAACATAGGACACTCTGTCATGGTCCCCTGGAGGTTTTTGTCTAGTTCCCTCCTTGTTCCGGGGATGTCCCTAAAGACCATTTTAGGACGTTGCCTATTGGTCCCAAAGAAACGTTCAACGTTTTTTCATTCAAAGCTCTTTGTCTGTTGGCAAGGTTAGGGACACCCACACACAGTTTTCAAATTACATATATTACACACTATGACATACATGATTCATTTATACAGTACTTATTATTCAACATGTCCTCACAACCTCTTGGTTCACGGATTTCCGATCTTCCTGCTACTCCAGCTTGTCTATGTCAATGACTGATTTCACCTGTATTACTACACTTTACATTTCGAAGTAAATCTCAGCTCTATTAAAAGTACACTCAAGAATAAACATTAGACTACTACAGTATATAGAAAACCCTAAAATTGCTAAAATAAGTCAATTAAATCAATGATGAGAGTATAGTCAGATTAACTAATATCTGACACAGACAGGGTGGCGTAGCAAGAAGATTGGACTACAGTAAACCAAGAGGTTGTGAGTTCAAATCCTAGATGAGGAGATGTTGAATAATAATTACTGTATAAATTAACATGTACAATGTAATCATGTGGGTCAAATACGTAAGTTAAAAGCACTGTGGATGTCCGTAACCTTGCCAACAAACAAATGAATCAGTGGTTCACCAATCAGGGCCTTGATGTGCTCGGCAACAGTAACCTGGTGTGGAAAGAAACTTTTTTTTGGAGAACGTTTCTTTGGGACCATCAGGCGACATCCTAAAAATGTGTTAAGGGACGTCCCTGGAACAAGCTGGGAACTAGACAAAAACCTCCAGCGGACCATGACAGAATGTCCAATGTTTTAAATGTTATTGGACACAGGAATGTTCTTGCAACGTTCCCATGAAACATGTCTAGAACATTAATATTGAATAGTCTGAGAACACGGTAAACATGTTCTGGGTCAGTTTTGTTTCACATTAAGGGCCCTATTCAATCTGTAGTGCTGAAGATCCGCTTTATAGCGTGATGCACAATTAAAGGCAATGTTCTCATGGTCGCGGAGACTCCATTCACGGTTAACACTGCATTCACGGTACGTATTCACGGTAAACACTGCATTCAAATATTACCTTTGCATTTTAACACGGATCTTCCGTGATACTTCGACGATACGGATTGAATTCAGCCCTAAGGGAATAGTCTCTTGGAAACAATCCTTGCACTTCACAGGAACATTCCTATGAAAACGTTATGTAATGACCTAATGAGACTCTTAAGGGAACGTTCTCTAAAGTTTGTCGTTAGCTAGGCTTTTACACACATATTCTAAACGTCTGAAACAATGTTCGCATTTGTTTTTTGAATCTTTGAAATGTATTTCATTTTTTCGGTGTGGTCTTGTTTTCCTGCCGCCACAGGATTAGTGGCAGCTTACTGAGTTTACTGCCAGACTTTAGTCGTCTGTAAGGAAGGAGGGGCTCCTTCTTGCTCTTTGGACTATGATCCCAGCAGGCTTGAGTGTCAAAGAATTGGTATGGTTTCACTTGGAGGTAGTTGAACAGGACTCAGAGTCAACATCACAAATGGCACCCTATTCCCTTCATAGTGCATTACTTTTCACAAGGGCCTATAGGTCAAGTCTGTCTCGCTGGTCAAAAGTAGCGCACTACGTAGGAAATAGGGTGCCATTTAGGAGAGTACCAGAGAATCAGAGTCAGACACTGTCTGGCGAGACAGATAACGAGGACAACATGATTACATCACAGAAGGGAATGGACGATCAATGGCAGCAGCCTGCGATCGATAGCCATGCTCTTTAGGTTGGAGCCGCTGTAGCTGGGCTTTGTCTACTCCACAGCAGTTTATCCCGGCACTAATCTAACACGCCAATTTTATATCTCTACTAACAGCACTATAATTCACAGACAGAGCGAGTGAGAGAGGCCCCCAGAGGAGAGAAACAGATAGAGATGGAGCGGCAGAGAAAGAGACAGAGACAGATTTCCTCTGCTCCTTTCATAGGGGTGGTATTATCAGTGTGGTATGTGAGGTGTGGACTTACAATGTAAAGGACACACCTAGAAGAGCTGGTGCAAGTCCATCTGTCTGTCATTCCAGCAATAGCGTCGATTTGAGTATGTCCTCTTCCCTGAAGTTAGTTTGTTTACCTGAAATGAGGTACCGGAATAGGATAGAGTTTAGTATGGAACATCCACAGGTATGTATGACACATTAGACACAGGTATGAGAAGATACATTTCTACACAGTTACTAACCAGACATGAAAGCCGTTTTAATAGGGGTCAAACCACAATCGTGTGCGCAACCACTACAGAAGGTACATAAACACAAGTGTCTTCAATATATCACTTGCATGTGCTCTCAAACATTAAAAAAATGACGAGATCCGTGAGCAATAAGCACATCTTTTTAACAGGGGCCTGATTGGTTATTGTCAGAATAGTCATGTGTTGTTTGAAATGTCTACGAGGCTTCAGAGCTGAAAGTCTGTGAAAGGGAAGGTGAGCTTGAAGGTCTGAGCTTGATCTCAATGCTAACACACCGTGCGCATCCCAAATTGCACCCTATTCCCTTTTGGGTTCACTACTTTTGACCAGAGCCTGTCCCTGGCAATTCCCAGCCTTACCTCACACTATTCCCATTATAGTGCACTACTTTTGACCAGCGCGCGTCAAAAGTAGTGCACAACATAGGGAATAGGGTGCCATTTGGAGAGACACGACAACGCGGCAGCAATACGCAGACACGACAACAACAGAAGTGATAAGACCTTTGTTAAGGTGCCTTGTTTGCGAGGGAGATTATATTATTCTGGGAGGTGGTGAGGGGGGGGGGTGAGGAAGAGGGGTGGGGGGGGTGAGGTGGAGAGGTGAGGGGGGGTGAGGAATGACTGGCAGGGGGTCACTAGAAAGGTGTGACTCAGAGGTGCAGCGCCGGTCGAGGTCTAATCAGCTCACTACTATCCAGGCTCATCCTCCAGAGCGCCGTTTGACATATCCCTTCAACGCCGCTCACAACTCTGCTCTCCTCACCTTGGTTCTCCAGTCTCCTCCACACTGGGCTGGTCTCTCAGCATGCTTCCCAAATGGCACCATATTCCCTATATAGCGCGCTACTTTTGACAGAAAGGGCTCTGGTCAAAAGTAGTGCGCTATATAGTGAACAGGGTGCCATTTGGGATGCAATCTCAGTCTAAGCCCCACTGCCTGTCTGCCTGCCTGCCTGCCTGCCACACTCTATTGACATTAACCCACTCCGCTATCAGTCCCTCGCCTCATTAGCTTCTGTTTAGCTGTTTTTTCTGAAAGCTAGTCTAGGCGCACACGCTCACAAACACACGAACACTCGGAAAGCTCACAATTCTTCCCAGGAGTAAGTCAGTTTGACGGTTTGGCGTTTTGGAGGTTGATTGTGAACTATGTAGATGACTTTCACTCCCGGTGTGATGTCCATGAAGAGAAATGGTCATCAAAGTCGCTAGCTGGTTCCGGTTGACTGAACTGTGTCTGTGTCGGTTGTATTGGTATGAGGTAGTTGTCTACTTTTGACTCGTTGGCTTTATGATGTCTAAGCAGACATTACAAATATGCAGCCTGTGACTCATGAAGTTAATGGTTACTTTACCTTTGGTTAATATCATAATCAATTAGGAAATAGGCACCGACTGTATCTTCAGACAGCATGAGCAGTACTTTGGAATCAATCCAGGACAACATTTCCTCCAAGCTTACTTCTGACAAAGAACCAACGAAGTGAGAATCTGATGCATTGTTGCTCCAAGGACAGAAATCATTAACTTAGATGGTAAAGAGCAGATTGAGAAGACGTGTGCTTGGCTAGCATGTTATCATACCATAATAAGTAGCAGATACTGGCGTGGTTAGTGTGGTTGGCATGAGGAAGCGCAGTAGCCTGTTCCTGTGGCATAATTAAGCTATATTGGCGTTTGCAAGGTTCCTGGGTTAATTTATAGACTCTATTCGATAGGCCTGAGGTGAAATGGCACACACTTGAAGGACTCGGGATCATTACACAGATAGTATCTGTGTCCTCAGGTTTCGAAAACCGCAGATTGAACAGATCATGCCGAAGCAGAGTTTTCTCACCATAAACATTGATCTTGCATATCCAGATTTGTCACGTCAACGCAATTATCATTTGTTTGTTGTCTGTTGCTGAAATGGCCATTACGGTTTCACAACAGAAGAGGGCCTTGATTTCATGCACATGAGTCATTGTGTTTTTAGCTATGATTTCAGCACATTTAAACCCATATGTGTGACAAACCACTCTTATCACAGAAACACAGGATCTATTTAGCCATCCTCTAAAACAATCTATAATTTGGTATTTGTGTGACTACCAGTGAAGGAATTGGGACTGATGTTACACACGGAATGTGATATGTCAACAGAAGTGGCATGAGACTCTCTCCTAATCAAGCATTATCCCAGTTAAGGCCTGGATGTTCTAACCATGCCCCTCCACCCCTCCACCCCTCCCCTGCGCGTTGGGTTCACCCTACTCCGTAGTTCAAAGTGGTTTTGCCTGTCTAGCCTTGGCGCTTAATGTTGAAGTACTGGGAGCGGCTGCAGGGAGCAAATAAAACATCTTTACAGACTCTGTGACACACCGAGAGCTACAATCCCAGGTACTGTTATTGTGCAATCTCCATTGTAACTCAAAATGAAATGCCTTCAGGACATATCAATCCTTTCAATACAAATCACGACCGATGTTCTCTAAAAGTGTGATTGTACCGTCTTAAGTGATTCAAAGATAGAAAGATAATTCCACCTGGGGAAAGGTTGTGGGATAACTGGCGTAAGTGTGCCAGTTTCACCTTTTGCAGATTGGCAAAGGTTCAGGCCAGGATGAAAGCCCTCAAGCCCTGAATCGGGACACCTGCCATTTGAAACTCTCAACCTTGTCCTTGGTGATGGTTTTCTATTGGGTCGAATAAAGGAACTTCCTTTTACCAAACAAAAAGAGAACTAGCTGGCACAGGGTGTGTGTGTGTGCGTGATCACTCTGCAGCATTAATCCATCAAAACCTCAGACAGAAGGAGGACTTAGAACAGTCATGGAAGGACTTAGACCAGCAAAAGCTCTGTTCAGCCCCTTTCTTTCTGCCTCGCCACATGCTTGGTTAACACTGTGTTGTGCAAAATTAGCCACCTGGTTAGCTTTGATCAGATCAGAGGCAAATCGAGATCCTCCATGCCGGCTCAAACTGGTGAGGGGAACATGCTCGAACAACCAATGAGTGCTTTATTTGGGTATGGCTGAGGTGGATGGGTGTTTTCAATCAAGGCCTATGGAATATGGCCCCAATCACGTGGCAGAAAAAAAGGATTGCGAAGGTGGTGTAGGCTACATCCCAAATGGCACTCCATTCCCTATATAGTGCACTATGTAGCGAATAGGTTGCTAAATAGGACATACCCGTAGTCACCTGGAAGGGAGATGGCCATGGAGAGAACTGATGAGTCATCCATCTCACTACTCCTCACAGTGGATTATCCATCACATGCAACAGGCTCAGAGGTGCTACGCAATTCATAATGCCCTCAATCCCCCTTTAATGATTTCATCAAACAACTCTTATTGTTGCTGTGTCACTCCTGGTAGCAGTTAGCATGGCTCTCTGCTACTGCTCTGCTGGTCCCTGGTGACTATGTTCTACTATTTATGAGAGCTTTCCCTAAATGGACTAGTCTCTAGCACTGTATAAACATTATGCTGTTGAGACTCTGCCCCAGTGTTCAGATCCTCCAGATATTTCACATCCCCTCCCCCACCACTTTATTTTACCTTTATTTAACTAGGGAAGTCAGTTAAGAACAAATTCTTATTTTCAATGACAGCCTAGGAACAGTGGGTTAACTGCCTTGTTCAGGAGCAGAATGACAGACCTTGTCAGCTCGGGGATTTGATCAAGCAACCTTTCGGTTACTAGTCCAACACTCTAACCACCAGGCTACCTGCCGCCCCACCCTCTGTCCATGGCCTCAGAGTAGGGTGAAGTTGCCCATAGATGCTGATCTTGGGTCAGTTTTGCATTTCCCCCACTAATAGGTGAGGATTGGGGGAGGGGAAGCTGATCCTAGATCTGTACCTAGGGGAAACTTCACCCCGGAGGCTATGGCTGTGTCAATGCTGGAGAAGAGATGCTTGGCTGGGCTGTGTTCTTGTTGTCAGCTGTGCTTCCAGTGGACTGGTTGGTTCCCTCGGAGCCCAGGCAGCAGCACAGCCTCCTAGTCGTCTGTACAGGTTGCATTATTCATGGCCTCCAGTCTGCATTATTTACATTGCTTACCATTTTTACATTTCACACATTTAGTTACCAATTTACAGGGAGACCTTTTTCTCTTCTCCTCGTGTGATGGAGGTAATGTACCCAGTCGGTTCGTTGGCACAAGACATCATGGCGTCAGCCACCAGGGCAGAGCGGAGGTGGTGGTGGGTTGGTGGAGTCTGAGGGTAAGGGCTCCACCTGCCTCACCAGTCCCCACCACACCGTGTGGCAATCCCTGTGGTTTTGAGGCACCTGGGTGACATCACTGGCATGTCTGCCTGGGTCTACATCTCAGAGTAGTGATACCTGAACTCCTGTTCACTGCCTGTGACCTCAGCCCGAGCACTGCCCTTGGTTTTTGGAACGTCTCCTGCAGCTGCAGGCTAGTCCTCCCTGTGTTTACTCAGGACTTCCACGTTGACGGCTGCTGAAATGTACCTACTGCCGAGACAACTGAGATTCTCCTGTCACTCTGGAAACAAAGAACATAGAGGCATTTCAAGGGTGTGTGCACAGCTATACGTAGATAATCAAGTTATTTTTCTTGTACTCTGAACAGAGGGGGACTCTCGGTTTGGCCTGACGCTCTGCTAGCTAAACTGGTCATCTTTTGGCAAGGGTTTCATCATGTTCCTGCGCACATTAAGTGACATGTAGCCACCTGTCCTAATATCACCTGCCCTAAGCTGGCATGAGCCTGGCACGTGCCACGGACACAGGGCTGGCAGTGCTGGAGGTCAGCCAGGGCAGGTTTAAATTAGACCTAACCCGTCTCTCCTGTGGTGGCAGGATCTCCCCCGCTCTCGTGCCACATACAAATATAGGTTCATCATAACTATTAATATTTCTGCATGATCACTATGATATGGAATACCAATGTTAACCAATAGTTCACCCAGAATACATTATTTTTTACTTATAGCCATTTTTAAGAATAATCTCCAAATGCTAAGTAATCCATTGTTTGTTCGACCCAAATCAGCACCTCCTTACTGAACAAAGGGTTTTGTGATTACATACAAAGCTCCTCCCATTAGACTTTTAGTCAACCAAGCCCCAGATTTTTTCCCCTGTGATACTTATTTATGTAGTAATATGCATATGCAGTATCAGAGCAGAGAAATACTACAATTTACAATATGAGCTTTTCCAGAGCAACTTACAGTAGTGAGTGCATACATTTTCAAACTGGTCCCCCGTGGGAATCGAACCCACAACCCTAGCATCACAAGCGCCATGCTCTACCGACAGCCTCACAGGACCACTATTGCTTCTACAACGGTCATTCACTGTGGCAATATCTTAAAGGTCTCTGCTAATGTTTTCTATTGTGTCAGAACAGAGTGGTTCACTCATTACCAAGTCCTAGATAAGGAGTTTACTTAGGTAAACCCAGAAAATATTGATGAAAGCAATCTAAACAGATCACAATCTCTTTGTGAAGCTCAGATATGATCTGCCATACAGCATCAATTGGATACTGATGAACATTATATGCATACATTGAGTTTTGGTCATCTCCAGAAGCAAAAAAAAGGAATCATTATCCGCAATGGGGCCTGCTAACAAAGGCCTGACCATCGAGGAGCAGAGGCAGAGCGTTAATATGTCTCCCAAGACAAACAGACACCATCTTTGAGAGCGGTCCTGCAAACGTGTGAAGACAAGAGAAAGTAAGACAATTAACGCACATACCTCGCCTGCTGCTATGGGCCAGTGAATACAGTGGTTACCATGGCTTAATCTGTCAATGAAGTGGACTTTGGGGGACAAGCTTTGTGGTCTGATCCCTGGCCCAAACAGACAGCAGCGTGTTTGTGTACACTTGACAAGCCATTTCCAATAACCAATGGCCCAGGATGTGGAGGAAGGAGAGGCCTGGGATAACAACCTCAGAACACCCCAAGTCTCTTCCCCCAAAACACCATTCAAACCAGGACACCTTTTTATGCTGATCTGGTTTTATCCATATTTTGGGGATTATGGTTCCATTCATTTGGGGGAATTTATTAAGATAGGCCTAAACATAATTATATTCCATAATAGGCCTGGATGTTATTAGTTAGGAGAGAGACTGAATAATAAAATATGTTTAAAAGTTTAAAATTCGTTTTTAAATGTTTAGTGCTAAGGAATTCCCTTAGTTCCAAGGCTGAACGTCTGACCCTATAGGCTTATATGCTTCCACACAACATATTTGTTGGCCTATTGTAACAATAAAGAAAATGTAATTCAACATTTGTATTAAAAGGTGTTACACAAAGTAACAGAAAAGTGTTGGCTACTCTTAGAATTTGTGTTTGCACATGGTATTGCAGTGTCGTTTCAATAATTACCATTTGGCGAATTTTGGAAAGGCTCATGTACAGCGCGCATTACGCATGTATCATTAACATAAAATTTGAATTTGAGTTAGACCTAATTTGCCAGTTTTGTCCATTTAAAAAAAGCCTGCTTCCTTGCAACGCTGTATCTGAAGAAAAATTGGATGGTGGCTCCTAAACGTGACATGCATCCACATAGCATATGTGTGCTCCACGGCCAATGGCAGTGTCATGCGCATTGATATGTTTTATTTATTTTTATGCAAGAAAATAAACGCAAGGTTTTTCACATAACATAGGATGTTCTCTTTTTATGCAATATCAGACTGAAACGCAATTTGTCCTGCTACTTTCTGTTCTGACTGAAAACGGGTCTAAAATGCTTAAACTAAAATGAGGGGTTTCGTGCCCGAGTCAAATTGTATAGTTGGATAGGTGTGCATGCATTAGTTTAGTCTAAATTATATTTCCTAATAGCTGTTTTAAAAAGGTTTATTTTTGTTCTCTGACCCGTCTAGTTTCCAACCAGCGGCTATGAGATGCAATACTAACACTGGGCTGTATGGTTAACCAATTGTACAACTTCTTGACAACTTCTGGCTTATTCATGCAGCCTTTCCACCCAGACACTCTAACATAGACGTACTCTTACACAGTGAGGAACACCCAGTCAGTCAGAGACATGCGCACCGGTGCGTGCACACGGATTTTCAAGCTATTTCCCACAAGTGGGGAGTCAACGTGTACCAAAGTTTATCTAATAATTCTAGACACAACATTCGAATCACCCACACTAAGTCAAATAACATAACAACATAGGCCTATAGGCTACTAGGTGGGTTTTCATCAATTGGTTCGTTTCAGGAACAGAGGAAGAGAGAGAGAAAAAAACTGCAATTGATGTTTTCCCATGGAGTACAGCCCCTCCCCTCTAACCCACCCTTCAGGTGGAAAAAAATCTTTAAAGATTGTTTTACTCTTTGTGGGATAACATCAGAAGGGTTTGTCTGGGCGAACCAATCAGGTCCCTCCCTGCCATAGATCGGTGCTATAATACATAGCAGTAAAAGCGGTCTGCTCGCACAAGCGGCTGTAGCTCGACTACGCAGAGATTCCGTGGCTAATTTTCTCACTTTTTACCCACGCAGCAACGTCTTTCCTTCGATGTGTTCCGTTATTCTTTTAAAGAGGCGTTCATTTCCGCACCTGCCACGGTAGTGATCGGGGGGCACGGTAGCCTACAGACGAACTAGAGGAGGAGACAAGGACATTGTGGAAGCAGCGGAGCGAGAGGCAGGAGAGACAGAAACCGCCGCCGGTTGACAACATACTGAGGCTCCGAGTAATTTAGATTTTTATGGACGAAATGCTGCTGTTGACAAGAATCGTTCTGGTCGGGTTGATCTCCTTGTCCTTGGTGTCCTCTGGGATGGGTTGTGGACCGGGCAGGGGCTACGGGAGGAGAAAACATCCGAAGAAGCTGACACCTCTTGCGTACAAGCAGTTCATCCCAAACGTCGCGGAGAAGACCCTAGGGGCCAGTGGAAGATACGAAGGCAAGATCACGCGGAACTCCGAGCGATTTAAAGAACTGACTCCCAATTACAATACTGACATTATCTTTAAGGATGAAGAGAACACCGGTGCGGACCGGCTCATGACTCAGGTAAAACGGATACATGTTTTAATGCGGTGCATCTTCTAGCACACTGTCTAACACAACCTTTCACATAAGGGTGAAGATTGCGCACCACAAATAAGGACATATTTAGGTCTCGGGTCTGTTCTTTTCAAAGCAGATGTGTGAAAAGGTTCCGTTTCAATCTCAGAGCATTGCACTTTTGATTAGGTCCTGCATGGGTAAGGCTTTCATAATCAACCCGGAGACATGACTTAGGCTCTACTGGCATTTCGGTAAGACGCCCGGCCTTCATGATTGTGGCAGTTTATTTGAAATATTTATGTGGTTCTCTCTCCACATATCTATATTTGTATCAAGGCCTTGTCTTGTACAGACGCACACAGGCTGTTTATGCATTAGCCTACTAGACATCATTTGGATATTCAGCTATCGCACCGTTAAGATTTAGATGACATCTTGTCTTAAATCTTAATTTCAGTCATCTGATCTGACATCTATGACTATAGCAGCGGTGTTGTTTATGCGTGGTTGGCGCATTCAGATATATTCTTGCATAATGTTATTCACCCTTTCGCAGTATAGTGTTTATCGGCGCGGGAGACTGACATTTCTTTGAGAATGTTCTGAACACTGTCTCTACTTCATAAATGGGTGGGCCGCGGCCAATTAGTGCAATGATATAGCAAGGCGCACCGACTGCGTCTTGCGTAATGCATTTGCTTTGGAAAGGCTAAGTGGCAAATAAGCATTGTGGTTTCTGTGAATCAGATTTCCCTTAGCCGAATGCTAGTCTGTGATGTCTTCATAAGATTCTGGGTGGCTAGCTTTCATGCATTGTCCATAAAAATATGGGTCAGAAATGCACAGTCTGGATAGCATGTCTCGCGCCCATAAGGTTACTTGATTTCCAGCTACTGTTAGGCTAAATTGGGTGTTTATTACGCTTATGCCGCACTTGCTGTGCTGCTATTTTAATAATAACCGAATTACTTCAGTCCGGCCACCTTAAAATGCGACTGAACCTGAAGTAGTGTGATAGAGGTGCGCGAGCCGGACTCCCTGGACAGTCTACAGCGACATGGGCACGAGCTCTGATTAAATATTCACCCTGGGTGCAGTCTCAACATCTCTCTTAAACGCTCCCTTCCCTTCCTCTAATATATACGTTATCACACTTTAAATGGAGGCTAGAGTGAGATTCAACCATATATTCTGTCTATAGCCCTCGGCCACTACCCGTTAAAGCTGTGGTTGAACAGGGAACTGTGCCAAGGACTCTGCTTTTTGGACACACCATGCGCGTTCATCTCCATTTACCTGCCTTCTTTATCGATCTGAATAGAGTAGAGGATGTATTTTGGGTTTTGTTCTGTTATCACTGCATAAACAAATGCGCAAAACCATAAAAAAAAAAAAAAACATGAATTCCATTGTGAGTGACAAAATAAGATCATTGCTCTCTGTTTTGTGCTAGACTGTAATTCAAAGAAAGGACATGTTTGCATTAGATCAACCAGGCAAGGCAAAGGAGGCTCATAAACATAGGCGGGGGAATTTGAACGCATGACCTTTGGTCAATGAGAAGAGGAAGCATAAACAAAGTTCAGACAAAACATGTATTAAGTATGGAGTGCTCAGTATTTAATTGCTGTTTAGTGGCGCACTGCGTAGCCCTAATGTATAGATGCACCTGCAACAACAGCACGAGTTAGAGATAAACCAACGTTCTATCTGAATAATATTTAGAGCTAATGCTTAGCATCTAGAATATGTTTGCCATCTTCTATATTGGATGGTTGTTGTGCGTAAAGGTCAATCCAGTGGGCTGTCGTGGGGACCGCGCGGACGCTCTGTGGGTGCACAGGCGCACTGAAAGTTATAGGCTATACGATCGATTCCTGGAATAGTCTCACTGTTGTTTAATCAAACTGTCATTTCAACTGAGATTAAACGTGTGTCTGTTGTGGTTTCCTAAATGTAAATAAAAGTCCAGTTAAAGTGATGACAACTCATTTTGAGTGAGCGGCTTAACCAAGCCGCTCCATCAACTACAAAGACAAGTTCGTTTCGAGGAAAGTTAATGACGTCCTCGCTTTACAGACATTTTTTTAGCGCGCAGCCCCCGAAGAGTCTGTCGCGAATAAAAACATCACATGGTCGTCTGTAGCAAGCACAGCTTAATGTGAACGGAATATTGCCACGCAAACGAGGCGATATTGAGACGGACCAGTGGGTTGTTTGCACTGACAGGTAACTGATAAGTGTTTCCTCTAACCAATTTATTTGTGAGAAGGTTAAGAGGCAGGCTGCGGGCTAGGCTTGTTGAACAACTTTAGTCTGAGCACAAAGCGCCGCTGAGGGATCCTGCTGGGCTTCACGGTGGCTGAACATAATTTGGCTTGATTTGCGGCACACGACTCAATGAATTAATAAATAGTTTAGTCTTCACGGCTCTTGACTCCGGCTATCGTACTCAGAATGTTTTTTTCATCCACTGCATGCTACAAGTGCGAGTATAATGTTGGTTTGTTTTGACCTCTCGCAGGAAAGACCGTTTAGGCTAATTGAGATACCACTGGTAGACTAACCTTATGACCAGCATGTCTTGGGGATCGTTGCCTACAAACGGAAAAGAATTGTGTGTGTGTGTGTGTGTGTGTGTGTGTGTGTGTGTGTGTGTGTGTGTGTGTGTGTGTGTGTGTGTGTGTGTGTGTGTGTGTGTGTGTGTGTGTGTGTGTGTGTGTGTGTGTGTGTGTGTGTGTGTGTGTGTCCACCTCCAGTTGAGTAGTCCTGTCACATCCCAAGAGCTGTGGCGACAAGACTAATTCAACTTTCCCTCTGGTTGCGGTGAAAATACGCTTTTGGGATGTTTTATTTTACATAGGCCCTATTTGTTAAATGTGAAGAAGAGTTGTCTTGGAGAAGGCCAAGCATCTCACAAAGGGTCCCGATATAGGTTAGGAAGTGCAACGTTCCAATTACAGGAAACTATTTTATAACTCAGCTATTTTTGAAGATTATCCTCAATATCAATTATTTATTCAAAGAAAACACACATCTTAGCCTACTAAAGATTCTTGGTTTCATTAAGTGATATATTTTTCTCATTCTAATGCGTTTTTAATATGTCATTAATTACAGCATTTCGTTTTTATTGGAGTCTATCACATCTTATATAATCTTGGGAGAGAGTACAATTAGGCCATTGAGCGGTCGCACCTGTCCAAGGACCAGATCTATATATTTTAGGCCAGTGAAGCGAATGCAATGCCTTATCAATTTTTCATCACAAGCTTCTCTATCTGAGATGTGCCCCTCTGACGCTGCTCTTCACGCAGAACATTCGAGCTTAGGTAATTCAAACAAACCATTCACATGGTTGTGAGTAGGCATATATCCCATCACATAGGCTATATCACTCCATACAACATCATGATGGACGGTATTGACTGAATCTCAGTTGACGTTTAGTGTGGTGGAATCTTGGAGATATTCAGGTTTACCAGATGTAATGAAATGTTAACTATTTAATGATTTGTACTTTAGAAAGACCATTGAAGACCTTGAAATATAGTAAAATGGCAACTCTATAGGACAATGGTTTTGGCCTCGAACCATGCATCTACAAAATCGCCCATACCTTCAGGCATTGAATTAAGATTATGAGCTTAATATCATAATATCTTCATTTATTACTTAGGCTTAAGGTCTGATACACATGAAAGGGTATTAGCATCTAGTGAATCGTGAATTTGATATATCTTAATAGACAACTGGTCCATTTTCCTTTCCCCAGAGATGTAAAGACAAGCTGAACTCCCTGGCTATCTCCGTCATGAACCAGTGGCCAGGGATAAAGCTCCGCGTCACCGAGGGCTGGGACGAGGATGGGCACCATTTCGAAGAGTCCCTACACTACGAGGGAAGGGCAGTGGATATCACGACCTCCGATAGAGACAAGAGCAAGTACGGCACGCTGTCCAGACTTGCAGTGGAGGCTGGATTCGACTGGGTCTACTACGAGTCCAAGGCCCACATCCACTGTTCTGTCAAAGCAGGTAGGGTGTCAAGTTAAGAAGCCGTTCGTCACCATCACTGACATTAAAAACGAATGTGAATGGGAAAGATGGTAATAACAGGGAATATAGCCACCCGCCCTCCCCTTCAAAGCATTATTATGTCCGATTTAAACTCGCACATTTAGCTTGTCTAAATTCCAGTTACTGACATTAGCCTACATCAAACCCACAAAGGAAGTTGCACGGACGTCGTATAAAGGCCTATTTCTCACCGATGAACGAATAAAGTTATTGATGATAAAACGTTTTTTTTTTTTTTTAACAATATGCTACTCCAGCTAGACAATTAATCAACATAGATGATTGGATAGAAATAAACAACGTTTCTATAAATAAATAAAAACGTTTCTAGGATATTATCTGATGCTTCCTCGTTAACCAACCTTCAGCTCTCCACAATGTGTCCTCGCGCTATTCACTTGTTATACCGTGATCTCTTATCCTTTCATCTTAGGCCTATCAGTTATATTTCTTCCAGATTTATAGGCCTATTTAGATTTCAAATAAGTAGGCCTACTCCATCTTTATAGTAGTTGTGTTGTGTATGGGTCATTTCCTGTTCCTGTTTAATGCATAGACCCTACCAGACTTTTTTTTCATGATCTTTTATTGCCCCACACCGTCTCTTAGATGGAACCACGACCTTATATTTTCACAAAATCTATTCCCACACTCATAAAATGCCTTGACCTATACTTTCATGTTGTGCCCTGTTCCTGTAAGCTAACTGATAGGCTATGGACTCCAATATCATTGCACGCCAAGAGAAGGCTATTCGAGTTAACTAACCACATTACAGCTTTAGATGTGTAGATTTGTATTATTTTCCGAACGAATCAATCAATTCTAGGCCTATGTTTGGATCAGTGTTAGCCATCCAAAATGTAGATGAATTTTACCAAAGTACTTCAGACAAATCTTTCGGGTTGATATCATCTCTTTGAGTTTCCTAAAAAACCATATGGAAATCGACTCAGCCCTATTCTTCCTGAAGAGCACATTTGCGTTTTGAATTGAATGGAACATCAATTTAAAATTCAACACACTCGTTTGGACATCATATATTCCGTGTCATTAGGGGTCATGTGACTTTACCAAAGGGATTTAGACTTACAAATGTTGAACTCGTTTGGGGCAAATCTAGTTTTCAATTGTCACCTTATTTTCATGCCACGGAATCTTAAAATAAGATTAGATCCAGAAATTCAGAGCGGGTCGGTTCTATTCTGTGGATGTGTGTATTTACTGACAGTGTGATCCTGGAGATCGGAATGTAAAGAGTTCTCCAAAGGCCCGAATTATTGTCATCAAGATTGACAACAAAGCGGGGGGAGAGGTGGTAAAAAGAAGGGACATTGATGTTGGTCGACTGCAAGCATTTAGAGTCTTGGCCCTCATTTAAATTCAAATCTGCATCTTGAGAGGCTTGGAAAAGTGGCTCCACTGGGTAAATAGTCTTTGCGGCGCTCATGTTTTTTTTCTGAGAGTACTAGGCTATGTGTGTGAATTGTCACATAGAGGTTTCTGCACCTGAGCAAATATGGGAAGAGAAGCTGGGAAAGGCGCAAGTGTTCTTTTCCAAGAATGGCTCGGTCCACAAGCTGATTTAGAATGACAATGTTCGCTCTTTATTGGTTTTTAATTAACGTCAACAGACCCAGGGCTTTCGGTTTTCTCATCTTGTGCAACAAGAAGCAGCCAATAGGTCTACGTTAATGTGTGAAGGGGGGGTAATGTAACCTATAGGATATTGATAAATGCGCCTAAAATCACAATTGTCATTCCTCTTTCCTTTAAAAAGTATGGATGGAGACAATAGGCTTATGTGACAGTGGTTCATTCATAGGCAGGCCCATGCGCTATATACATATTCCACAGTGCTGAGCTCAACTCGCCCTGCTCTCATGGGTAAATCAAATAATTGATGGATATATATTCACAATCACTAATACAATCTCTTCTATTTCAACAGAAAACTCTGTTGCTGCCAAATCAGGAGGCTGCTTCCCAGGCACCTCTTCGGTAACTCTCAAAGATGGAAGCAGGAAGGCAGTGAAAGACCTCAGAGTTGGCGACAAAGTGCTGGCAGCCAACAGTGATGGGAACCTCGCATATAGTGACTTCATCATGTTCGTGGACCAGGACTCTGCAACCAGAAGAGTGTTTTATGTGCTAGAGACTAAAGAACCAGCCCAGAAAATCATCCTTACTGCTGCACATCTGCTCTTTGTGGTCAACAACTCAACGGATGATCTCCACAGCATGTCAGCAGTATTTGCGAGCAAAGTCAAACCTGGACAAAAGGTGGTCGTCTTTGATGATTTGCATAGCCAACTGAAGTCGGTCACCGTGGAACGGATTTACACGGAGGAGCACGAGGGGTCATTTGCGCCTGTGACGGTTCAAGGAACCATCGTGGTAGATCAGGTGCTTGCGTCATGTTACGCGGTAATTGAAGACCACAATCTAGCGCACCTGGCGTTTGCACCTGTCAGAATGAGCTACTGGCTGTCCTCGTTGCGATCCCCGAAAGACTACTCCATGCCCAACGCCACCTTACACGAGGACGGAGTGCACTGGTACTCCAAGATTCTATATCAATTAGGAACGTGGCTCTTGGATAGCCACGCGCTTCACCCACTGGGGATGTCAATAAACTCAAGTTGAAACCTCATATGGAAAAACAAAATGAGACTAATGTAGAACAATAAACAATAGTAGAATAAAAAAAAGACAGGCCCCAGCGGAGTTGGGATATTTATTTCAGTGACTTTTACATGTGTCCCTTTCAAAGAATGAATGGAGCCTTAAAAGTTTTATTTGAATAATTTATTCTTATGTGAACTAGCTGGTATCACACGGATGGATTCTAAAACTGTGTGACCAGCAAATTGTGCAGAATCTATTTTTGTATATCTCAAGTAAACCGCAAAGAAAAAGAAGACCATGTAAAAAGCAGCAAACTTCTTGACAGGTTGCAATGTTCTGTGCATATTATGTGCAGCTGACTGTTATATTTTGGGGATAAACAAACTTCGTGGGGGTCCATAAATTATATATTTTTATACACAGAATTGTAAATTAGATTTTGACAGATCGTTACCGAATCACATTTCGTTATTTGAAATAGTGTAAGATACGAGAATATATTTTAATTTAAATAGTTGGGAAACGACTTGGAAATCTTGTACTGTTTTGTTTATTATTAAGAAATCAATTATTTTGGAAACGTTTCGTTTAAGTTGTCAGAGTGGGACAGATATTCTGCCTCGTGTATATTTCCTCTGCTTTTGTTGTATTTCTTTTTTCTATTTCTTTGAGAAAATGTGAAATGCACATTCTGACAATTCAGTAACAGTATAAGTAGTAGCCTATAGAAAAAACGTTTCGTTTAATAAATGAATAAGTAACTCCTGTAAATTTACTAAAATGTATTTTTCTTTTCATATTTTGTAATAGGGAAATAGTTTTATAGAAATTACATGCGGCATATGCACAGTTTGGATAGTTTATAGCGTTCCAGTTAACTTTCATAACAGGGCGATGTGTCAAAAATGTCTAGAGTTTATTATTTATATGTTTATTACAAAATGATATAAAGAAAATATTCAAACCTGCAGTTGTTACATGTCTTTTTCTAATAGCTCTTGGAAATTGACATTCTGGGTCCATAAGGGAACATAGACTACCAAAATTAAAATCAAAATTCGAACTGTTGCTTCAATTGCATAACTTTGGCGCAAGTCTCCATGCTTGTGTCAAAAATGCGAGTTAAGCGCGTTTTTTACTCAACCCATGGAATAGTTTGGTGTTTAGCTATGAATACATTAAATGTGAAGTTTAACGTATCGAGATAAAATTGCAGGAATTCCGCTCTGCTTTGAACCGCATAATGTCTGCTTGTGAAATGTAGAGACCCCATGTCAAATTTAACGAGGTTAGCCTTTCGCAAATAACTTCTGAAAAACTTACAGACAGAACCGTGTTTGTTAGCCCTAAACCTGCTTGAAGACTCTGTGAGCAATTCCATTTACAGGAAACGTAGTTAAATCAAATATTTGCTCAATGAAGAGCTCACTGCCACATAATACACAAATGCCTGTCCATCCAAGGAACAGCGACTGTTGCGCTAAGATAATGGCGCAGTATTCCAAGTCCTGCTGGATGCATGCCCACCAACGCATGGAATACGGTCTGTATTTACTTCACACATTATGGTCATACAAATGAAAGATAAGCTGGCAAATGATTAAGCTTCTATTTACATTTGAGTAATTCAGCAGATGCTATTTTCCAGAGCGATGTGCCTTTCCTCAAGGGCACATCGACAGAGTTTTCACCTGGTCGGCACGGGAATTCGTTCCAGAAACCTTTCGGTTACTGGCCCAGCGCTCTTACCCGCTAGGTTACTTGTCGGCCTAAATCTATTGAACGTCTGTGTTCTGGTCATCACGAACCATTCGATTATCGATACACATCAAATCCATTTGATTTTAACTCAACAAAGTGAAAACGGCGGCATCAAGTCAATCTGTTAACATGTACAAGCGCGACACCATGTGGTTCTGGCACTTGACATGTTTCCTTACTCAGGCGACAGAGCAAGAGGGCGACACAAGCATCAACACCCATGACGTTCTATCTAGGGTGCAATTGTCTGAACGTTCTTTAACCTTCCAATTAAGAAGTGACTAGACAAAACGGACCAGCAGCAATAATAGGAACACCACTTTTGGTAAATTGGTAGGATGTCCCAGAAGACAATACTGTTGATGAGATTGCTGATGCTAAATGTTTGGTCGTGTTCTGTAAAAGGCTCTAGCTGGGAAAGTGGTGCAATGGTATTGGACACATAAAATATTACATTTATTTGACATACAGTGCATTCGGAAAGTATTCAGACCTCTTGACTTTTTCCACATTTTTTTACATTACAGCCTTATTCTAAAATTGATTAAATACATTTTTTAACTCATCAATCTACACACAATACCCCATAATGACAAAGCAAAAACTGTTCTTTTTATTTCAGAAAATGTATTAAAAATTAAAAACAGAAATACCTTATTTACATACGTGTTCAGATCCTTTGCTATGAGAATCGAAATTGAGCTCAGGTGCATCCTGTTTCTATTTATTATCCTTGAGATGTTTCTACAACTTGACTGGAGTCCACCTATGGTAAATTCAAATGATTGGACATGATTTGGAAAGGCACACAAATGTCTATATAAGGTCCCACTTCTGCAGCATAAAAGGTCCAACTGAACACAATGCCCTCCATCATTCTTAAATGGAAGAAGTTTGGAACCAGCAAGACTCTTCGTAGAGCTGGCTGCCTGACCAAACTGAGCAATCGGGGGAGAAGGGCCTTGGTCAGGGATGGTCGCTCTGACAGAGCTCCAGAGTTACTCTGTGGAGATGGGAGAACCTTCCAGAAGGACAACCATTTCTGCAGCAGTCCACCAATCAGGCCTTTATGGTAGAGTGAGCAGATGTAAGCCACTCCTCAGTAAAAGGAACACGACAGCCCGCTTGGAGTTTGCCAAAAGGCACCTAGAGGACTCTCAGACCATTAGAAACAAGATTCTCTGGTCTGATGAAACCAAGATTGAACTCTTTGGCCTGAATGTCAAGCGTCACGTCTAAAGAAAAACTGGCACCATCCCTACGGTGAAGCATAGTGGTGGCAGCATCATGCTGTGGTGATGTTTTTAAGCGGCAGGGACTGGTAGACTAGTCAGGATGGAGGGAAAGATGGAACGGTGCAAAGTACAGCAAGATCCTTGATGAAATCCTGCTCCAGAGCTCCCAGAACCTCAGACTGGGGCAAAGGTTCCCCTTCCAACAAGACAACAACCCTAAGCACACAGCCAAAACAACGCAGGAGTGGCTTCGGGACAAGTCTTTGAATGGCCCAGCCACTCAAGGACAAAAAAAGAATAAGGCTGTAACGTAACAAAATGTGGAAAAAGTCAAGGGGTCTGAATACTTTCCGAAAGGACTGTATACATCAAATACACACCCCAGGTAAAAGGTAGTTAACACTTTACATGAAGGGGGTATGTTTAAGGCATTTATAACACCTTTATGTATGTTGCAGTAGCATTCATACAACATTCTTAACACATTTATTCATTCATAAGTGGTCTTCAAAATAAAACTCAGTTTTTATTTTAATACAAAAAGTTATGCTAGTAGAAAAATCTGGTGTGAGTAAGCCAAATGGTTATTGGTGTTACTGGCTGGCTGGGTTAAAATCTTGGTCTTTTAAAGTCTAGGGCTAAGCATTAGTTTGTCAATCTATTACAAGTCTTCAGGTCTCAGTTAAGATTGCTTAGCACCACATTTCAATGGCAAACAATTGCTCAGGTGGCATCCAGGCATCCAGTTCAATAGTATTTAAAATCTTTCAAATACTGTGAGCTTTCCCATGAGCCTGACCTGAAGTGCCAGATGGTCAGGTGGGGTTTTCACTTTTGGGACTATTCCATTGGGCCAGGCAAGCTCAATCAAGCACAGCTAGCTTATATATTTAAATATTTACACTGAACAAAAATATAAACACAACATGTAAAGTGTTGGTCCAATGTTTCATAAGCTGAAATTAAAGATCCTTGAAATGTTTCATACACACAAAAAGCTATTTAGCTCAGATTTTGTGCACAAATGTGTTCACATCCCTGTTAGTGAGCATTTCTCCTTTGCCAAGATAATCCATCTACCTGACAGGTGTGGCATATCAAGATGCTGATTAAACAGCATGATCATTACACAAGTGCACCTTGTGCTGGAGACAATAAAAGGCCACTCTAAAATGTGCAGTTTTGTCACACAACACAATGCCACAGATGTCAAGTTTTGAGGGAGCGTGCAATTGGCATACTGACTGCAGGAATGTCCACAAGAAGTTTTGCCAGAGAATTGATTGTACATTTCTCTACCATAAGCCGCCTCCAACATTGTTTTAGAGAATTTGGCAGTATGTCCAACTGGCCTCACAACAGCAGACCACGTCTAACCACACCAGCCCAGGACCTCCACATCCGGCTTCTTCACCTACGGGATCGTCTGAGACCAGCCACCCGGACAGCTGATGAAACTGTGGGTTTTGCACAACTGAAGAATTTCAGCAAAAACTGTCAGAAACCATCTCAGGGAAGCTCATCTGCATGCATAAACTACGGACAACGAACACAATTGCATTTTATTGATGGCAATTTATATGCACAAAGATATCGTGACGAGATCCTGAAGCCTATTATTGTGCCATTCCTCCGCCGCCATCACCTCATGTTTCAGCATGATAATGAACGGCCCCATGTCGCAAGGATCTGTTCACAATTCCTGGAAGCTGAAAATGTACCCAGTTCTTTCATGGCCTGCATACTCACCATACTTGTCACCATTGAGCATGTTTGGGATGCTCTGGATCTACGTGTACGACAGCGTGTTCTAGTTCCCGTCAATATCCAGCAACTTCGCACAGCCATTGAAGAGGAGTGGGACAACACTCCACAGGCCACAATCAACAGCCTGATCAACTCTAGGCGCAGGAAATGTGTCACGCTGCGTGAGGCAAATGGTGGTCACACCAGATACTGACTGGTTTTCTGATCCACGCCCCTTCCTTTAAAAAAGTTATCTGTGACAATATTCAATCCATCAATTAGGGCCTAATTTATTTCAATTGACTGATTTCCTTATATGAACTGTAAGTCACTAAAATCTTTGAAATGTTTGTATGTTGTTTATTTTTTGTTTGTTTAGTGTATTTAAAAGATACACCCAGAGCTGGTGCCATCCCCTACAGCCATTGTGGCCTTTAGCAATTAATTTAACCCTCAAAACTGTTACAAGGGTAATGCCCTTAAGGCTGACCTTGTGCTTTCTCCGAACATGCTGTGTGAATAGTTTCTCAGAAGGTTTGCTACTGGGACACTAAGAACACACATTTCAGTTGTAAAATGGATGAATCGAGTTTTATTTGAGGGGACTTTAATTTTGAATAGTCCTTATAAAGTATGTTGAATTCATGTGTTATGAATGATACTGCAACATTCAAAGGTGTTACGTATACCCCCTTCATATAAAGTGTTGTCGAAAGGTAAACAAGGAATGATGACTTTCAGAGACCGATCGATCACAAATACTAAGACTTAGGCTTCACTCTCTTGAATACATTGCGGTAGGATTATTAACCTATTACATGAATGAACTGTGATAAAAAGGTCTATAGAGCCAAGGTATGGTTGGTCAATGTTTAATGCTGTACTACGGAGTAGCTCTCTACATCTTATACTGAGCAGAGTGTAAGAGCAAACGAAGACTAGAAGTACAGAGTAAATGGCCCCCACAAGTCTCGAAAAGAGGTAGGGCCACTGCAAGGTTTCTGAAGTCTGAACATTGTTGCAACACGACTAGGAATTCCACTTCCTTCTCTAGAGTCACCTACATTGTGTATTGTTGTTGATATTGTGAGGTGGAAACTTGGGAGAGACAAAGCGGCACGTCTCCTCCAGAGCGTTGACCTTGAGTCTCTGGCAGATACAAAAGCGGCTGAGAGAAAGCATTCCGCAGTGGAGGTAAATAAAGCTCTGGCTAATCCCTGTGGGGGCCTTGTGTTTGACTGCTGCAGTTTGAACAACCATTTCAACAATTGGGGACATTTGCAAACATGAGCAGTCATCTGGCATTTTGGAAAACACAACTTGGGTTTCTTAGGGGGTCAAGTTGCTGCAATGGCAGGGACAATGATGGCTGCTTGAAAATGAAAGTTTGCATAATTTATTTTGTATTGATGTATTGCATCTGCTGTCACCAACAACCATTAGGTGTGTCTGCAACACTGTAAATGGTTGGTAGTAAGAAGGAAAAAGCTACAGAGGCTCTTCCTCAAAGAGCACATGTGCATGAGTACATAACTCCAAATGTTCAAAGGAATTTACAGTTGAAGTCGGAAGTTTATACACTTAGGTTGGAGTCATTAAAACCCGTTTTTCAACTACTCCACAAATTTCTTGTTAACAAACTATAGTTTTGGCAAGTCGATTAGCACATCTACTTTGTGCATGACACAAGTCATTTTTCCAACAATTGTTTACAGATTATTTCACGTAATCACAATTCCAGTGGGTCAGAAGTTTACATACACTAAGTTGACTGTGCCTTTAAACAGCCTGGAAAATTCCAGAAAATGTCATGGCTTTAGAAGCTTCTGATAGGCTAATTGACATCATTTTAGTCAATTGGAGGTGTACCTGTGGATGTATGTCAAGGCCGACCTTCAAACTCTGTCTCTTTGCTTGACATCATGGGGAAATCAGCCAAGGCCTCAGGTAAAAAACTTGTAGACATACACAAGTCTGGTTCATCCTTGGGAGCAATTTCCAAACACCATGGGACCACGCAGCCGTCATACCGCTCAGGAAGGAGACGGGTTGTCTCTTAGAGATGAACGTACTTCGGTGAGAAAAGTGCAAATCAATCCCAGAACAACAGCAAAGGACCTTGTGAAGATGCTGGAGGAAACAGGTCCAAAAGTATCTATATCCACAGTAAAATGAGTCCTATATCGACAAAATCTGATAGGCCGCTCAGCAAGGAAGAAGCCACTGCTCCAAAACCGTCATAAAAAAAGCCAGACTACGGTTTGCAACTGCACATGGGGACAAAGATCGTACTTTTTGGAGAAATGTCCTCTGGTCTGATGAAACGAAAATAGAACTGTTTGGCCATAATGACCATCGTTACATTTGGAGGAAAAAGGGGGATGCTTGCAAGCCGAAGAACACCATCCCAACCATGAAGCACGGGGGTGGCAGCATCATGTTGTGGGGTGCTTTGCTGCAGGAGGGACTGCTGCACTTCACAAAATAGATGGCATCACGAGGCAGGAAAATTATGTGGATATATTGAAGCAACATCTCAAGACATCTGTCAGGAAGTTAAAGCTTGGTCGCAAATGGGTCTTCCAAATGGACAATGACCCCAAGCATACTTCCAAAGTTGTGGCAAAATGGCTTAAGGACAACAAAGTCAAGGCATTGGAGTGGCCATCACAAAGCCTTGACCTGAATCCTATAGAAAATTTGTGGGCAGAACTGAAAAAGCGTGTGCGAGCAAGGAAGCCTACAATTCTGACTCAGTTACACCAGCTCTGTCAGGAGGAATGGGCCAAAATTCACCCAACTTATTGTGGGAAGCTTGTGGAAAGCTACCTGAAACATTTGACCCAAGTTAAGCAATTTAAAAGGCAATGCTACCAAATACTAATTAAGTGTACATAAACTTCTGACCCACTGGGAATGTGATGAAAGAAATTAAAGCTGAAATAAATAATTCTCTACTATTATTCTGACATTTCACATTCTTAAAATAAAAAGTGGTGATCCTAACTGACCTAAGACAGGGAATTTGTACTCTGATTAAATGTCAGGGATTGTTAAAAACTGAGTTTAAATGTATTTGGCTAAGGTGTATGTAAACTTCCAACTTCAACTGAACATAGGCATACTTTTATAATCATAAGAATGACTTGAGTATAATTCGTTTCTACCTATAGTTAGCACATCATACTAGGCATCAATCGCACTGTGATATTTCACCTGGTTAAATAAAGGTGAAATCCTTTTTTTTTTTAAATCAATCACACTGCCTTTAATTTCAAAGTTAATTCAAGAAAACCAAAAGACAAAATACATTGGTGTTTATTTAGGTATGGAATCACTTAATTATTCAACAATGTACATTGTATCTTGTATATTTTGTAAAACTAATAGCATATTTCAACATGTTGCATCTCAGTTTACAAAGGCATCTCAAGCAAACATTTCACAGACAAACACTGAAATTCTTGAACAACGTTGGTTTGTACAATCTTGATTGATCAACATTTCTTTCAACACAAATGTGAAACATACATTTTGGTATATTTTCAACAATTCAAGTCAGTTTTGTCAGTGCTTGACAATATCACACCGTACACGGTATAAGAAATCAGTGGTGTCTTTTTTATGATCCAACCAAACATTTGAATGCCGAGCATAGCTGGCATGACTTGGGTGGAGCGGAAGCGTGTGGCTTTAAGCGTGTCTGATCTGTGAACCCGGGTGTCGTCACAGATGTTAACCTCCATCCATTGGGCTAACAAACAAAGGTAATCCAGGCAGGGCCCCTGCTTGATACAGAGGGTTAAGAGCAGCAACAACCACAATAACAACACACCTCAACTGAGTCAATGCCAACCTTGGAGGTTGGGAGGATAGGGTTACAGGAAAAGTTGTTGATGGAAGAAGCGTAAGTCTGACCAATGGGGTTTGAGGCCCAAAACCATGCTGCAAAATCAACTGAATTATCAAGAGGAAAAAGTAGTCAATCGTGTTCTCACAGGACCTGCAAACAACCAAATCGTGCTAACATTGAGAGGCAAGCCGCCAGTCCACGGGATCACACCTAAAAAAGAAAGAAGAGGAAAGGAGTCAACTATGGATATTCAGCCGTGGTCCTGCAACAAAAAAACTAAGCGCTTCAGGAGCCCATCCAATACACCTAAGTGAAGAATAAGAAACGTTAGTAGTTTCAAAGTTCGGAGATCTTTTAAACGTCAGGCGCGTCTTCAACCCAACGGCCACGATAACATTTTAAGCAGCATGTACAGTAGTTGTATCTTAGAAAGCCATTGACATTTAAAATAATCAATAGGAAACAATTAGATGATGTGAGCAGATCAGTCAATCAGTAGATGTAGCATCCTGTTTAAAACCTAAATTAGTGCAGTTTTCCCAAAAAATTATCAACATTGAAACAGCTAAAGTGGAGTGCTCCAAACCTGATGACACAAAAAGCATAACGTTCATCGTAAAGTACATGCAAGTACAACGGCAATAAAAACCTTTGAAACAAGGTACAAAAATAGGTCCAATATGAACCTGGTTCTCTGTTACAAGACATAACCTTCATGTCTTTTACTAATGGGACTTAAATGGCATTGCCAATACTTTTCAAATCCATAGGATTCAAATTCAATACAAAAAAACATTGAACAACGTGCAAAGAAGCGGCCAGTTCAAACATATAACAAAACAAAATAAAACCTCAGTAGAGTCAGAGAAAGCACAAAATGGGAACAGTGACAAAAAAAACAAAAAAAAACTTTAAAATTGTACTCAATTGTAACATGTAGCCCTTTGCGACTTACAAGGAGTACAGGAAACCACTAGGTAACACATGAGTCTTCCTCTGCTCCTTATGCTTACAGCTAATACTATGGCATCGCAAATAATTAATTATCAGTGCTGTGTGTTGGGGAGGATGGGGGTAATTAAATGTAAAACTATGAATATATACACTATGAATAAAGATACTCAAATACTTGACAAAAAAAAAAAAAGATTCATTGCCAGAAATAATGGCATATTGTACCCAATTAGCATGTAATGGAACTATGTAGCCTACATTCAAACTACGTAGCCTACATTCAAAAGCACAAGTTACCTAATCTTACTGATACACCTAGTTCCCAAATTGAATTGTGCAACAGGAAATTGTTAAAGGATTTGGTAAAACAGCACAGGGAGGGGAGTCAGTATACTGTAAGAGACAATAACCAGGGAGGATAAAAACTAACCAATACCTTAAGAAAAATATTAAATTACAATGAATGACAGCTGGCATCCGAATTGAGCTACCTCACCGCAACGACAAATAGACATCAGACACACAAAGTTGCGGGCTAGAATAGTTCAATCGGCTTCACATAACCATATTTCCATGGTATATATAGGCCATATTTTATTTTCCCTTTAAAACGTCTTCAAATATCTACAAACAGAAACAGGGTCCAGGCTCTCAAGTTTTTGTTCAACATACAAATGAAATACTTGTAGAATAATGAAAGTCTGGACACACATATCTATATATAGATATATATATATATATATAAAAATAAAAAAAAAGGTTAACGTGATACAACAAAGCACATAATGAGAACTCAAAACGTTTGGAAAAGTGATAAACATTCAGTGAAAGTTATAATTGTTTGATGTTATGTACATGACTACTAATACACTGACAATGGTTGCCCCCACACCTTCCCAAATGGAACAGGTATTGCACTAAATTATACAAAATAATGGAATTATACTGCAACTGTTTTATTCTGATATCTTATTATGGGAGGTTGGTCACTTTTGGAAGCAAAATAAAAACCTAACCAAGCTTTGATCCAGCAACACTGAAAGGTACTATGTTGTTCACTGATACAAATATGCATTTGTTGCACCAGATACCAGGTTTCAGTAAACCTGAAATCCATCATTAATAAATAAAATACACCATGAAAAAAAATATGATGTATATATGCGTGTGTGTATATATATATATATATATATATATACACACGTTCATTACCTAGATAATCACTCAGGTAGAATGAGTTTGTAAATATGTTTTTTTTCTTTTAAGTAAAAAAAACAAGTATGAGCTTTCCTTTTGCAGCTTGGTGTTCTAATCAGAATTATAAACAACAAAAACATAGATTGGCAAGACTGCTAGAACATTCTGAATTGTGGCCAAATGCAAAAACCAGTATCCTTGTTTAACTATTGAGTCAAAGTAAAATGTACTATTAAATTAAAGTTTACTATTAAATTAAAGTAGAAGTTGTAGCTCAGGTTAGAGTTCTATATGATCAGAAACAAAACTCAACTGTTTCTAAATGACCCATATCAAAAATCTTCTGAACGTATCAGCCAACAATAATCATATCAGCAATACAATACAGAATCTAAATTTATGGCAACTAAAACACATCTGCTGCAATGTAAAAATTGTACCCTGCAAAAATTGGACGCTTCAAAAAGTTTTTTTCCCAATCAATCTGTAAGAGATTTTGTTGACAAACTATAAAACTACCAACCATACTCAGCATTTGAATCATTATACCAATGTAGCATGACAATCTTAAACCCAGTGTTTCCCCTGTATTCATTTAACAGCGGCGCACCGGTGCGGCTAAATTGTTGCCGCCACACCAAATATATATATAAAAAAGTGGAATGGAAAAATGTTTTGTGTAAACTTAAATGACAAAAACCAGACAAAGTACTTAGAAATGATCATTTAATCTTTGAGAACTAGAAATCCACAAAATAAAAGCTAGACAGTTCATATTTTACATTTTGGATTCTCCCTATGAATTTATGAGTATTCTTTGGCCTGGCTGGATTACCTACCGGGCACATACCCAGGGGCCCGATTAGGGTACCCATTGCTTTTGTTATGTGTGAGCATAACACAGCCATGGCAAAACGCGATACATAGAATTGCAGGACATTTTGCTGAGAAACCCGAAATTTGTCTCTCCGCCGCCAATTCTGAATCGAATTAAGCTGCGCCAACGGGTTGACCACGCCTATTACCACGCCCCCCCCCCCAACACGAACACCAGATAAACCCCTTTATGATCCTTGCCTGACCCCCCACCCCCCTTCTGCGACAGTTGCCACCACTGCTAAAACAAATTCTAAGGGAAACACCGATAAACCATTAAAATGGAACTTTAATGACGATTTACTATGGAGCGAACACACACCCACTAAACTTGACATGTACCAATGAAATAAGAATATGCCAACAATACACAAAACTAAAGTTGAGTGCGTTGCAAAAATGTAAATAAAGTCTAAAACGGATTCCGAGATCACACAAGCGTAGACGCCCTATTCATGTTTACCCAGTTAAAAGACAGAACTAACGGCTCCCTATTCAAGTACACGGTTTTTCCGATGGTCAAGTAACGCTACTGGTCAAAATGGACACACTAGCATCATAAGGGCAATTAAACCAGTCTTTCCGCGTAACGTCAATGAACTTAAATGTAGAGAAAACCTAACAAATACACACTATTTATCCATGTCATCCAGCCTAGTATTCCTCCAGAAGTGAAAAGTGAAGACATGGTGGTCAGTCAAAAAGGGCTTTCTTTAACAGAACTGTGTAAAGGAATAGGTTAAGAACGTCCTGTATTTTGCATGGCTAATCAATCGAAATTCTATTTGAATAAAAATCCTTGGAATCGTTACCTGATGCAAGTGCAAGTTTGAATCACCATAATCATACCCTCAAACCAGATTTTTAAAAAAAAAATGTTTAAATGGCTTAAATTCTCCACTAGGCTGTGCCCTTTACTCAGAAACAAAACACTACTTGAGGAAGGGCTCTACCCAAAAAGTCAACCCATCGCATCCAACCCACAATAATTATGAAATGCTGCCATCTGTAGAAGGAAAATGGCACTGCCAGAAAGGAAAATATGTTGTGGCAAGCTTCGCACCTATTCTACACCGGTTTCTTTCAGTCAAGACCTACATCAGCAGCTTGCCTCGAATCAGAAACACCTGTTCAGAAAATGTGTAAAATCTCCAGGTACAAGTTAAATGTCCTAAACTCTTTTCCCTAATCGTTGATATAGATGGTGTTCACAACTGAGCTGAGGGTGGGAGCAACCATTATCCAGTGTTAACCACTACTTCTTGTTGTCGTTAGATGCAAACCTTTTACTCAAACCTTTTCCCCATCTCAAATTTCTTCTGTCAAAGTTTGAAAAATCACAGACTATCCAGCATCTTCCCTCTAGTCACGTCTGTCCAAGTGTCCAGACCAGCGACCATAAACATATTTGTCATATGAAACCGGCATTGAACCTCCCCCTTAACGGCAATTCAAACATGAGCAAAACATGCTGCTTTGTGTTGACGTTTTCCCACAGTAGATAGTCAGCAGGCAAGGCGGTCGGGGGTGCTTGTTGTGAGGAGGATGAGGGTGCTGTGTAGGTTCGTGTTCCATAGGGCTGTGGTTACATATAGCTGAAGGATTTGTACACCGTAGTCTCCAAGCCACATGAGCGTCAGGCGTGACGTCCTGCGCTGGGCCCTCGCCGCCACCTTCTACCGCGCGCTTCAGACATCAATCAGTGACACATCAATATGGGACAAATCTATCATATGCCTGTATGGTTCCAAAAGAAAGATGCATCGATGAGTAAGCGTTCTAATTTGGTGTTAGGTGTAAACCCTTTTCATAATGATACATTTGGGGGGGGGGGACACACTACATTTTCAGAGTAGTGACAGAGGATTGGGGTGTTTTAAAAATGGAGAGTGAAACAAAGTGGTTTATTTACCTGTTGAAGCTGACTTGGAAACTCAAGGCATGCTGTGGATTGTGAAATTTGGCAATGGCTTTCCTCTGCTGGGGCAGCATTTTGAACATCTGCGGCAGCATGAGCAGAACAAGGGGAGAGCAGGCGTGTTTACAACAGAGCAGTTGCTGCTACCCCCATCGCAAGCTTCTCTCATCCACAAGAGGGCGCAGGGGTGGATGGGGCAGCCAGGTGTGGTTATATTACATTCTGTAGCTAGGGGGTGCTAGCAGACCACAATCGGATCCACATTAGTTAAGAGTCCAACAATATGAGAGGGAGCATAGAAGACATTCTACCGGTGGAGCAGGGAAGCATGGAGGGAGAGTAGGGTAAGCGTCCCAAATGGCACCCTAGAATGCCCTACTTCAAAAAAATTATAATACATGTCATTTTTTATTTAAAGTTGAGCATTCTAGGGTGCTATTTGAGACGCAAACACAGATGGAGACAAGGAAAGCAGGCCTACCTGGATGGGGCCGATTGAGTTGAGCAAGTTTCGGAGTTGCGCGTCGGTGGTGGATGTGGAGAGGCCGTCTATGGACACAGTGCAGGCCTGGCTGTCCCCTGCCCCTCTCTGGCTCTGTCTGGTAGGAATCAGGCGCCCACGGCCCAGCTGACTCACCCCTCCCGCCCCCGCTGCCCCTCTGGCTCTGCCACACCCCGGGACAACCACCTGCACCAGGCAGGGAGGAAAGAAAGGGGGAGGGGGGAAAGAGAGGAAACTGCTTGAACCTCTTATGCAGGTATGTTGTTTTAATACCGCATTCAGCCGAGTGGCAACGAGATGCGTGATATCTACAGTGCATTCAGAAAGTATTCAGACCCCTTGACTTTTTCCAGTTACATTAGACTTATTCTAAAATGGATTAAATAGTTTTTATTCCTCATCAATCTACACACAATACCACATAATGACAAAGCAAAAACAGTTTAGAAATCTTAGCAAATTTATAAAGAATAAAAATGAAATATCACATTTACATAAGTATTCAGACCCTTTACTCAGTACTTTGTTGAAGCACCTTTGGCAGCGATTACAGCCTCAAGCCATCTTGGGTAAGATGCTACAAGCTTGGCACACCTGTATTCTTCTCTGCATATCCTCTCAAGCTCTGTCAGGTAGGATGGGAGTGTCTTTGCACAGCTATTTTCAGGTCTTTCCAGAGATGTTCGATTGGGTTCAAGTCCGGGCCCTGTCAGAGTGACGATCGGGTTCTTGGTCACTTCCCTGACCAAGGCCCTTCTCCCCGATTGCTCAATTTGGCCGGGCGGCCAGCTCTAGGAAGAGGCTTGGTGGTTTCAAACTTCTTCCAATTAGGAATGATGGAGGCCACTGTGTTCTTGGGGACCTTCAATGCTGCAGAAATGTTTTGGTAACCTTCCCCCAGATCTGTGCCTCGACACAATCTTGTCTCGGAGCTCTACGGACAATTCCTTCAACCTCATGGCTTGGTTTTTACTCTAACATGCACTGTCAACTGTGGGACCTTATATAGACAAATCATGTCCAATCAATTGATTTTACCACAGGTGGACTCCAATCAAGTTGTAGAAACATCAAGGATGATCAATGGAAACAAGATGCTCCTGAGCTCAACTTCAAGTCTCATAGCAAAGGGTCTGAATATTCCTATTATAAATTGACAAACATTTCTAAAAACATGTTTTCGCTGTCATTATGGAGTATTGTGTGTAGATTAATCAGGAAAAAAACTTTCATACATTTCAGGATAAGGCTTTAACGTAACAAAATGTGGAAAAAGTCGGAATACACTGTACATTTACATCCTTTAGCAGTCTTATCCAGAGAGACTTACATCTACCAGAGTCTACTGTTTTCAGCATGACTGAAAATTCAAAAACCTGCTGTTTTTTTCTCCATTTTCTCATAAACACCTCCAGGCTGCTGAGCTGGTGCTTTAGCTTGATTGACTTATTATATTTCTACATACAGTGTCAACGTCAAAACATGACTGCTGCCTACACGCATCTGTTGTATCTTCATACGAGAGCGAGGGAGGGAGTGGTGTGTTCGTTCGTCAGCCACCGCGGCGGAAAGGGGGAGCGACCCCAGAGTACAAAGAAGGAGAGAGCCAGCCAACCAGGCGTCATGGTGGCTGCCTTTCCCTGTCAGTGTCGCCGAGCCAAGAGCGTCCGTCCTGTCCGCCGAGACGGCGGGCTGGTGACAAGCGTGCAGAGGCCAGGGGACCCCATGTAGCAGTCGTGTCACGCCGACTCTCAGCTTGTCAACATTACTACACCTGGCATACTGTCCTGTCTTAAGTTATTACCAGACCTGCTCCAAATGGTACAGCTGCTAACATAAACGTCAGGGGAACGCCAGAGGCATGAAAAACATAGCGAATAGCAATGTATTAAGAGAGGATTTTCTTACATCTATATTTAAAAGATGAGTTCTAGGTAGCTCTCCTGTCAAAAATACACCTGCCCTTAATATGACAGTACTGGCTGGTGGACCAAAAACACAGTTTCAGGCCCTGGTAAGTAACGCTATAGCGTGTTAGCTCGGCCCTGTTTAGAGTCCACCGGTTCCGTCCCAAATGGCACCTCAAATGGCTATGTAGGGAATAAGGTGCCATTTGGGACACAAACACATTTTTTTGTGTAGTGCTCGTAATGGTGATAGGTGTGAGTGGATATAACCTACCCTGTTGCCCATGCCCCCTCTGCCCCCCTGTGTGACCAGGCCCTGTATGGGCTGTCCTCCGGGGGGGCTGGCTAGGGTTACCTTCCTCACTGGGCCCTGGCGGAGCTGGGGGGCTGGCCTGGTGGCCTGCTGCTGGATTGGGGCGCTGGCACCACTCACATCTCCTCCCTAGAGATCACACAGTACAGGGAAAGTAAATAGACTGCAGGGCTCTGTCCTAAATGGCACCCTATTCCCATTATAGTGCACTACATTTGACCAGAGTCCTATGGGGGGCTCTGGTCAAAAGTAGTGCACTTTGTATGGAATAGGGTGCCAACGTAGTGCACTATCGCAGGCCATAGGGTGCCATTTGGGGCGCATTCGCTAACCAGACTTTCGACTCATTTCTCGGTTTTAACTGTTACAGTGTGGTCCGGATGGAGTCCTTCGATTGGATGCAAGGGCCTGGCGACGCAGAGAACACAAGACCGATCACGGATTCCAGACATCAAATCGAACATCAAAACGGTCAAAAAAGGTCCTGTTGAAATGAGCCAGTCTGGCTTTCCTGTTCTCACACCACAATACCCATGAAGACATTAGCTTTGAGGCGGAGCACTGTGGGCCTCATGCTGAGAATGGATCCAACATGGTTACGCTCTCGTTATTAAATAGTTAGATAGCTAGGGCCGTACAGCCTACACACATGCACACCCACACGCGTAACGAGATGAAGGCTGTCTCTTCTCTCCTCCTCCTCCTCTTAATGTGACAGATCAATACTAGGAAAAGAGAGAAAGACAGCAGAGCTATCTGACTCGGACCGGTCTCCTGCTGTCATCCCACAGTAAATGGATTAATCCTCCTATAGAAATCTACAGCTGCTGATTGCACCCATCAGATGCTAAGCTGCATTACACCCGAGTGACACCGGCTTCACATGTTCCCCGTCCCTTTACCCCACCCCGTCTCCTCCCCACCCCCCTGGCTTTTGTAGCGCATGTTGCATTGTAGGGCCCTATTCTGCCTGATTAAACCCCCCCCACCCCTTATCTGCACTGCCTAAGCTATACAAATCCAATTCCCTCAAAAGTGGCGACTCTTTCTTACACAGGTATTATGGCGCAGAGCCGCCCTGCTAAGGGAAGATTAATTGACGCGAGTCGTGGGTTGACGTTTCTATGGCTCACACACCTGAGAGGCGGCTGCTGGAGAGAGGGAGGGAGGGAGCGAGATAACATTGTCAGGCTGCCGATGACAGCGGAACAATGTGTGGCGGAGGAGAGAGCATCTGGAGAATCTGCTTTTTCAGCACAGCTATGGGCTTCCTCTCTCCCTCGGAGATGCGGCACTTCAGATAGCTAGGAACAGGTTTCTATTAACGTGGCTGACACTCCGTTATCTTCATTTAGGGCATCAGAGAGAGAGAGAGAGAGCCTGCGATGCAGCCTTTACAGCCTTATCCTCTGGGATGTGAGCAAAGCAGCTTACTCCAAAATACATCACATCTCACAACTGCCTCATCAACGACAGATACGAATGTTTATACACAAAGCCTTTTCCAATTTACAACCGTGATTAATTCATAATTAAGGCGGCGGCAGTAGTGATTTGAACCAACGAGAATAAAATGATCCAACGCTGACAAAGGAGGGATTTCTGAATCTGGACCGAGTTGGCTCATAACCGTCTGTTTTGCACTTAAAAGTTCCGCCGTTTAGATCTTTTAAAAACAATATGGGTATGCCTTCAAAAAGGACAGTGGTGTCTCAAACACCAAATACATTTAATATATGTCAGAGAAATGCCAGACAGTTCACATTAATGACTGGTTCCTATTAGTATTTTAAAGCTAAGATGGGTGTGGAAGCGCCTCATTTTCAATACCACCACAAAAACAAAGGAAATGGGACACTTTATGGATACATCTTGCCAAAATGACACAGAGAGCCATATAGCATTCCAAATAGGTTACAAAACCTGTGGTCCGAGGGAGTGGGTGACATTTAAAAGTATCTGGAAATTCTTAGGTTGAATTCACTTTCAAGGAAACAATAGAGGGTACCGAACGAACCGCAGGACAAAGGCAAAACGAAACAAAGATGCTGTTAATTTAGGATTGCAAAATTCCGGTACATTTTCCCCAAATTCCCAGGTTTTCCTGTTTATTCCCTTCGGATTCGGTAATTCTCCCGGAATTTTGCAACCCTATTTCTGTCAGTCCAAAAGCAAATCACTAAACCAGGAACTCACCCCTCCTAGAAGCTTGACCACTCTTACTTTCTGTGGGACTTGTGGCCCCGCTCCGTCTCCACTGTTGGCTCGCTGCATCACAGTTCTCTTCACCCCTGATTTAGGCCCCAGAGCCTGGGCCTGGCCTGAACCCAGACCCGCCATCGGGACTCCCTGAATGGGCATGTTCCCCATGAGAGGGGCCCCACCTGGTCTGACAGGGTTCAGCTGGGTAACGTTCCTCCTCTGCTGCCCGTGTTGCTGTTGCCACTGGACCTGCTGCTGAGGGTTGGGACCAGGGCCACGCCCCTGCTGGCTGCCCTGCCAGCCTGGAGCCAGGGCTTGCTCACCCTTGGTCAGGCGGGTCTTGACGTTCTGGCGGAGTGCGGGGGGCGTCTGTGGGGTGCCGTTGGGAGGGAAGGCAGAAGTGCCTTGCTGGGGCTGTTGAGGTTTAGGAGGAAACTGCCTCTGCAGTTGTTGTTGGGGCGGTTGTTGATGTTGTTGTGGGTCACCCTGGCCGTTGATGCGTTCCAGTAGCTCCTTCTTGCGGACGCTGGCCTGCATCTGCCTCCTCATCTCCTTCCTCTTCAGGATCTCTTCCCGGAGACGCTTCTGCTCCTCGATCTTCAGACGGTACTGCCGCGTCTCCTCGTCCTCGTCCGGATCCTACAACAAATCGAACAATACGAGAAAAATCACAAAGACACAAACTCACAATGTGTTAGCAACACAGACTTGCTTCCCCAATGGAACCCTATTCCCTATATAGTGCACTACTTTTGACCAGAGCCCAATGGGCCCTCAGACTAGTGATGGGGAAAGAAATCGATATCTTTCTGACAATATTGCATTGATATTTTTGCGCTAGCTTGCTGTACCTGCACCAAAACTCCAGTGTTTTTCCTTCATATCTTGCTCTTTTTAAATAGAGAGCACATTTTGTTTTCAGCACTTTTATTTCCACGATTGATCAAAACTGGTTCTCTCATGGCTCTCTCTTGTCCCTCTGCAGCAACCTTTTGCACTCAGAACCTGGACTCTACAAGGTGTCGAAAGCATTCTATAAAGGATGCTGGCCCATGTTGACTCCAATGCTTCCCACAGTTGTGTCTAGTTGGCTGGATGTCCTTTGGGTGGTGGTCTATTCTTGACACACACGGGAAACTGTTGAGCGTGAAAAACCCAGCAGTGTTGCAGTTCTTGACACACCCAAACCGGTAAGCCGGGCACCTACTACCATACCCCGTTCAAAAGGCACTTAGATCTTTGTCTTGCCTATTCACCCTCTGAATGGCACACAATCCATGTCTCAAGGATTAAAAAAATCCATCTTTAACCGGTCTCCTCCCCTTCATCTACACTGACTGAAGTGGATTTAACAGGTGACATCAATAAGGGATCATAACTTTCATCTGGTCATTCTGTCATGGAAAGAGCAGGTGTTCCTAATGTTCTGTACCCTCAGTGAATACATAGAATCGTGATAATAGCAATACATAATCGTATTGTAAGGTCCCTGGCAATTCCCAGCCCTTCCTCACACTATTCCCATTATAGTGCACTACTTTTGACCAGCGCTCGTTAAAAGCAGTGCACTATAGGGAATAGGGTGCCATTTGAGACGCAACCATAGAGTTATACAGTGTTTACCATTGGGACCGTCTAAATTGGAGTGACATTCACAGTAGCAATGAGAAGCAATACCCCCCAGAGAAATATACTACGATGGTATTGATTCATCTTCTAATGGACTCCTCTGTGAACGAGTCTCATCTCATTTCTAACCTTATGATTGGGCCATTAAATAAATAGAACTACCTCATTTAGGATCGCGGCGGGCTTCGCTCGGCTTATCTCAGGTTACTGAATTTTACAGGCACACCGTCTGTCAAAATAATAAAGCATTCTCAAATTAGCTTCATGCCTTGAATATGTGATAAAACAGAGAAAATGATTAACAAAATAAAACTTAAAGCCCATTTTCTAAATTCTTCCAATATTGCAAATGAGTCGCACATGGAAATCCCAGCCGTTTCCCGTTGTTTTCCCGTTGTAGCCATAACACTGTTTAATTTAGACAGTCCTTTTAGGTGCGTCCGAAATGGCATCTTATTCCCTACATAGCACACTACTTTTGACCAGAGCTTTATTACATTATATAGGGAATAGGGTGCCATTTACATGTGGTGCAGAACTGACCTGTACTGCTGTGTTTGGCCGAGTGCTTGTGGAATCCCTGCGAACCACCGTTCTTCCAGGTGGCCCAGGGAGCTGTGCTGCAGCCATGTTGGCAGCAGCAGGCTGGGCTCTTCCTCTGCCACCGCCGGGTACCGGCCGAGGGTTCAGGCCCGGTCGCGCCCCTCCTTGCATTGCCCTGGAAACGGGCCTGACGTTGGAGGAGTTTGGCGCAGAGGCGGGGCGGACGTTGTTCGCGTTTTGGTTGCCAGGTGCCACGGGGAGCTCGCGGAGGTTGCTGTTGCGCTGGGGAATGACTTTGGGGGCAGGAGGGCTCTGTGGAAAGGGGAGGGATGATTTGTATTGACATTTGCTTGATATGCGTAGCCTATATAACCAATGTGATTTTCTTTTTGTGCCCGTTTGGGTTTTTGATTAGTAAGTAAAGCATGTCAATTCATTCAAAAATCGTTTGGAACTTGCCATAAACCTAAACAGTCCTATGACCGATTGTGAGCACAATCATTTCACAATTCTGAAACGAAAAGGGAAAAACTAAAACGCGGCTCCTCACCATCCTCGGCCTGATGGGGGCGTTACGCTGCTGGAGGTTCTGGGGGCGGGGCCCGCTAGGGTGCATCTGTCTGGGGCTGCCGTGCTGCTGCATCTGCTGCTGGTGGAAGGGGGGCTGGCCCTGCCCGCCGCGGTGCATCATGGGGCCTTGCCGCTGCTCATTGGGATGGGGGTGAGAGTGGTGCTGAAGGGGCGGCTGAGACAGGTCCTGTCTGTGGTGCTGCTGATGTTGTTGCTGCTGATGGGATAGAGGCAAGTCATGATGCTGGAGCTGCGAGTGGAGAAGGCCGTGCTGCATCAAGCCCTAGTTTAATTTTTTTTTTTTTTATCAAAAAAAGACAAAGCGGGCAGAATGAGTGATTTTAAGACGTACTGTTTTGACAAATAACTTGAACATGGAAAAAGCCACAGTTCTGAATTGTCGTACGCACACGACTCAAGCTTCAAGGAGAAACTGTTACATGCATTTGATTAACCTCCAATCGGTGTCCTCATATAGCCGCGGTAACCGAGGTAGAACTATGAGTCGTACACTAGAGGGCACTCTTGTCTGTGGCTCACCATACATACCACATGGGAGGGAGGTCTCAGAAATACGAACAGCTTTTATGACTGCTTCACTAACAGGGAATATTCAACGAGCTTGACTTATTTATGTGATCATTACTCGGGTTTCCAACATTTTAATAATCCAGTGAAAACTGGGTGAAATACCCGATTGGTTTATAAAATAAGAAAAGGCCCATATTTCACATGACATGCATCTCAACAGGTACTGTTTAATTGCGGATCGTGAAGAAGCCTGGAAAAAGCCAGAGTTTACAATACAAACTGAACAAATTCCCTTTCATGCAGAGTAAATACTAAACAAACGAATTAACAAAAAGATAACATTCCCATTTGTGGACCAACGCTTTAATCATTCCGCACGCCTCTTGCACAGGCAGAGTGCAGGCCACCACCACACATGTTATTGGTAGTAGATTCACTTACTCTCATCCGTACCTGCATCCCAAACTGGAGCTGCTGTGAGGGGAACGGCCCGGGAGTCCCCTGCTGCTGGGGGAAGCCGGGCTGACGGTGGCCCATGAAGAGCCTGGTGTTGGTGGGTCCGCTGTGCCCAGTCAGGCTCTGGGGGTGGCCCTGGGGAGGCAGGTTAGGTCTGGGGGGCTCTCTCTGGAACATCCCTAGCTGGCCCCCTGGACCCTGGCCTGGCTGGTTGAACCCTCCTGGGCTTGGCTGGTTGAAGGCCATGTGGCCCTGGCTGGAGAGCTGGTGGTTATTACTGTTCATGAGCAAGCCGGGGTTCTGGTGATCGAACATGAGCAGCTGCTGCCCTGGGAACCGCCCTGGCTCTATAGAACAGGAGGGGAAATAGGAGGGAGGAAAGAACCACAACTGAGACGTCAAGTTGTTTGCCGCATCTCCACTCACTTTCAATACATCAGACAGCGACTGCCAATACATAGACACGACACAAATATTTGATGGTATTCTCATTCCACATAAGCAGTAAATGGAGAAGTGATACGCATGTACATTAGGAGCCCCGACTCATTTCGAATGCATGCATGAGCACATGCATAACATTAATTGAGTTAATGGAACTCCGCAATTACCCTTGCAGCGTACCCTGAAGGTGTACTGCTAGGGGTTAATACCCAGAAGGGTTAGATATGCTAAGAGAGAAGACGTAACCCCTTAAAGGCAGGGAAGGAGGCATGGGTGGGTGAGTTGGGTGTGTGGGGCTAGGTAAGCAGGGCGACATCCCAAATGGCACCCTGTTCCTTATGTGGTGCACTATTTCTGACCAGAGCTCCCTGGTCAAAATTAGTGCACTATGTAGGGAATAGGGTGCCATTTGGGACACACTAATAGTGCACTAAAAAGGGAATTAAGGTGCCGTATGGGACGCAGAGCTGTGGTCTCACCCCCGATGAAGAAGGGTTCTCTGTCCTGGGGGGTGGGGGGAGGCTGGTTCCTCCAGGGCTCCATGTGATGGGGGGGCCTCTGGGGCGGCTGGCCGAAATTACCCGGCACGTGCTGTTGCTGGAAGTCCCCCTGTCCCTGTGATGGGGGGAGAGGAGCACACAAACGCTCATGCATTTAATTCCACATTGGGAACCACTGTAATCACAAACTAATTAAACCCCCCCCCAAAATGGACATTTCGGGTAATAATATTATACTAGAAAGGGAGTGAGTGCTCAAAATGTAATGGCTAGGATTATTCTCATTAGGCACGATGTTGACTTGCGTGAAATGTATATTTGTGCACACAAATATTCAGAGAAAATACCAAATACCTCTAATTCACTAGAGTAGTCATTGGATCATAGCAACATGACAAATCTGCCATTTTGGTCAGGAAAACGTCCATTTGAGAAACAGTTCCAATATTGTAAAATATCGTATGAAACAATGTGAACTACAGGATCGCTATGGTAAACCTGCACTAAAGCCAACATATACATTTAGTTGACGTGACCTGCTCGCGTTCCGGGAACAAGGATGGCAAAGCATTTTGGGCTTGGGTTAAATCAGTGCTAATTTCTTTGTCCCAGCCACCCATTTTGTATGTACAACAGCTTTCCACACAGCACACAATCCCCCCCACCGTGCTGCGTCTAATCTACCTTCAAGGAAAAGCAGCAGATAACGATCCTCTAATCCCTCCTTGGAATAAGAAGCCCCCCTTACAGCCCGTCTCTCCTTTATCCTCTTAAACATCAGTCTCTGTTGAAAAATTAACCTTCAACTCAACATGTGGCACTTCCACAAATGCGGTGATTAGACCTCCCTCCCTCCTTGCCGCTTTATAAATGACTTAAGATGCTATCTAAGCTTAATCCATCCTGATTCGCCGGTAGACTGACGGCATTTAGAGAGGGATCGAGGGGTGTTTTTGAATGCTGGACTGGCGAGAGTCGCCAAAGTTGCTTAACAGAAAGTTAATCAACGAGGCTTAACGAAGCAGAGGAGGAGAGGGAGCGGATCACATTGTTAGTTTGGACGTTAAAGCTCTGTTGCAAAGGTCAGTCCGGTATACACAATGGAGGCTTGGGTGTCTACATAATACCTCTGGAAATTTGTATGAATTTGATAACGCAGCTCATCCTCTGAGTGTTAATCCTCGATAAACAGGCTGAGAGGTGCTCAATGTGTAACTGATGCTGCAGATATCCCCCTCGGAAAGAGAAGAGGGCTAGCTAAGACAAATGTCATACAATGGACCGGGCCAAAATGTCAAACCATTCAATGAGAAATGGAAACGAAGAGGATTAGAAGTGACATTTCTTTTGGTCGTTCCCTCTTTGGACATAGTGTTTTGTACAAATTGCATATTGTTGCCACTGATGAGGGAGGGATTTCACCTTTCTAAGGACAATGGTACTGTTGACCAATGAGTCTGAAAGACATGTTAGATAAGTGCCTCTACCGTCGCACAGAAAATGTTCCCGATGGAACTTCAATGTCATCGTTTAAAGTTCTTTGTAGCTTGGACAATGTGGAACCAAGGCTACTTTCATGTTTTCAATATCTAACCTGATGATATTACAATGTATTCATACTTGGAATAAAATGGCTAAATATAATGATACTTTCACCACAGTGTTTCCCCTAGGATTTTTTTCAGCAACGGTGGCAAAGTTAGCATGGGTGGTGTGATAGCGGGCATGGCCAATTGCGCGGTCTCTGACCAAAGATTTTAAAGGCTATCCTCTTTGGCTGCTTTAAAGTAAATTTCCTGCAATTCTACACATTTTGCCAGGGGGCAGAGACCACGTTAGTTTATAAAAAACACATTTCCTGCAATTCTACACATTTGGCCATGGCTTATGGCGTTTTATGTTATCTGAGGGACTAAAACATAACAAAATCAATGGGGGCCCCCATGCCATAACATTTTTATTTTAGATTCTCTGACTAGTTTTTATTGCCGATCATTAGTTCTCAAAGACATATAGCTCCTTTATCTTTTCTATATACTTAATATCTGGTTTTAGTTTTACCGTCGCAATTTAAAAAAAATGTATATTTCTTGCCGTGGCTGCAACGATTTAGAAGCGGTGGCCAGCTACGGCTAAATTAATATACGGTACGGCACCACCAAGCACTTGATATAATGGATACTATTTCAACTACATGCAAATTACAAACATAAAAATATATTCTTGACTAGCAGTTTTTTCATCATGATAGCCCCCTAATGAGCTCTTAATTGGAACCCCTGATTAACAATATTGTTCATATAACGCTATTACAGGGGCATAATCTCATAATCTCCGCCGCCTCCTTGAACAATTACATTTGATAATCATCTGTAATCTGGTGCCCAGTCGTACATGGATATTGCAGGTCTTTTTGTCACATGCATTTCAAATCACGTCTGTGGCAACAGCAGCCTAAAAGTGATTGACAGCTGGGGAAACCAACACTATGCTTGGCGTCAGCTTAGCCTCTCCCTCAAACTCTGACAAATGTGTATAACAGCTCTGCTACACACACTGAAGCACTCTCTCTGCTATCAATGTCCACCGCCATCACAGACTGATGGAAACTGGCACTGGAAAATTGAAATGGAGAGGAGACGAGGAAGACTGAATAAAATGTAGGCAATTTCCAAATAACAGACTAACGCGAGACCCTGGCTCATTTGTAAACCTTTTGCCAAATGCAATTGGACGCAGCCATTTTTTTAATGTTTAAGCTGATTTGCATAAATCCATATAAAACGCTCTTCCCGGGAAGGTGTCAGTCAGCACCAGCGCCACCTGATGCCTAGGCATCATTAGCTGGGAGAACTGAGTGTGCATTCCAAATTGCACCCTATACCCTACACAGTGCACTACTTTTGACCAGAGCACTATGGGCCCTGACCAAAAGTAGTGCACTATGTAGGGAATAGGGTGCCATTTGGGATGCAGCTGAGTAACTTGAGGCATATTTGGCTGCCTAGCCAATCCACTTCCCCCACAATGTTTGTAATCACTTTTTTAAAAAGCATTCCTTTCCTGCTATCTCTGTAATGGGTTCTAGTTTACTCTGAGGCTCTTCAATGACTCCATATTCCTTTCTTTGACTACCTGACTATCTTTTTAGCTCAGAGTATGAAACAAAAACTGTGTTTTGGCCATGTTTTACCCATTCAAACAGCCTTCTAAAGGACTGTTCTGCTTTGGGACAAACTTGTCCTAAAAAGTGGTATTTTCACTGGCAAAAAAAAGTGGTATTTTCACTGGCGGTGGTAGGCTTTATCCCGGGCTGCGTGCCAAATGGTACCCCATTCCCATAGGGCTCTGGACAGATGGAGTGCACCATGTAGGGAATAAGGTTCAATTTGGGAGGCCGCCCTGATTTCAGGATTTCATTATGATGCCAACCTCAGAGTCTGAGCCCTAGCGCATCCATGAAGAGTGCAAACTAAACTAAGCCTGCCACCATAGCCACTGCCTAAAGCCCCTATCAACCATTTCCAGTTGTGCAGACAGACTTGGTATCAGAGTTTACAGATTTGCTCTAACAGTATTTGGACCCGAGTGGGCATCTAATTGCCATAATGACATTTCTCTCACAAAAAGGTCCACACTGTTAACGGAGACGGGGGAGCAGCTGCTACTCACAGGGAACCTCTGAGGACCCACAGCAGGTCTGGGCTGGCTCTGGGCAGGAGACAGCAAGGGCACTGCAGACAGAGAAAGATGTAGAAGATTGGGGGGGGGGGGGGGTCGAGAAAGAAAATGGGAATAGGAAGAGAGAACGAGTGTGGGGAGAAGGAGAGGCAGTCCATTAGACACCCCTTTGTGAGCTGTTTACACAGGCACGTTTTAAGGCTCTCACACGTCGCACCGAATGTGGATCTGGCGTTCGTCTGAGAACCGTTTTTATATTTCACCTCCAAAATGAGGCAAAAAGGAATTAAAGAATGAACATAGTAAAATCATGTTGTAGTTCTCTTAAGGACCACAGGTTAAGGTAGATAGGTACATTTGGCTCTGAGGCCACTTCATCATACACTATTAGCTAGGGTTTTTTGACTTTAGTAAATATTACATGCATCTTCAATTCATAATCAGTTTGTTGTAACTGGTAATAGGGATTAATTTAACGGCAGAAATTGTAAAGGACAGTATGTTGTATATACAGCACATTCGGAAAGTATTCAGACCCTTTCCACTTTCCCACATTTTGTTACATTACAGCCTTACTCGAAAATTGATTAAATAATTTTCCCCCTCCTCATCAATCTACACACCATAGCGACAAAGTGAAAACCGGTTTTCAGAAATTTGTGCAAATGTATTAAATCTAAAAAACAGAAATAACTCATTTACATAAGTATTCAGACCCTTTTCTATGAGACACGAAATTGAGCATCTTGTTTCCATTGATCATCCTTGAGATGTTTCTACAACTAGAAGTCCACTTGTGGTAAATTCAATTGATTGGACATGATTTGGAAAGGCACACACCTGTCTATATAAGGTCCTACAGTTGACAGTGCACATCAGAGCAAAAACCAAGTCATGAGCCACCGGGACAGGATTGGGGAAGGGTACCAAAAAATGTTTTCAGCATTGAAGGTCCCCAAGAACAAAGTGGCCATCACCATTCATACATGAAAGTGGTTTGGAACCAACAAGACACTTCCTAGAGCTGGCCACCCAGAGAAACTGAGCAATTGGGGGAGAAGGGACTTGATCAGGAAGGTGACCAAGAACCTGATGAACTCTGGAGCTCTTTCACTGACCCTCTGTGGAGATGGGAGAACCATCCAGAAGGACAACCATCTCTGCAGCACTCCACCGATCAGGCCTTTATGGTAGAGTGGCCAGACGGAAGCCAGGCCTCAGTAAAAGGCACATGATAGCCTGCCATAAAGGCACCTAAAGGACTCACAGTCCATGAGAAACAAGATTATCTGGTCTGATGAAACCAAGATTGAACTCTTTGGCCTGAATGCCAAGCGTCACGTCTGGAGGAAACCTGCCACCATCCCTACAGTGAAGCATGGTGGTGGCAGCATCATGCTGTAGGGATGTTATTCAGCGACAGGGCCTGGGAGATCCATCGAGGGAAACATGAACGGAGTAAAGTAGTAAGAGATCCTTGATGAAAAGCGCTCTGGAGTAGGTTAGGATCTTAAGACTGGGGTGACGGTTCACCTTCCAACAGGAAAACGACCTTAAGCACACAGCCAAGACAAAGCAGGAGTGGGACAAATCTCTGAATGTACACATCTGGACAGAGGCAAATAGGAACTAAAGAACGAGGTTGCAATCACTGCCAAAGGTGCTTCAACAAAGTACTGAGTAAAGTGTCTGAATACTTATGTAAATGGTTATTTATTTATTATGGGATATTGTGTGTAGATTGAGGGGGAAAAAATGATTTAATCCATTTCAGAATAAGGCTGTAACGTAAGAAAATGTGGAAAGAGTCAAGGGGTTTAAATACTTTCCGAATGCACTGTATGGGTTCAGGGACATTTGCCAACCTATTTATAACACTCCTGTTGTCCTGTCCCCCTCCACACACACACTCTGTCACACACACACACTTTAATGGCAGTCTGGAAAGACAGGGCAGATAAACAGATTGAGGAATGGTGATGCTGCCGAAAAAACAACAAACCCATTACTGGCTTTGAGAAGTATCCTCATGTCATTCAACCCAAACATGACACTTTTCAAAGCAGTGCACTGATAACTGCCAACGAAATTGCATCTTATGCCTTCACCTAAGTTGCAAATACAACATCCAACAGAAGAGGCACTATCAATAATAAGTCAGAAGCCAATGAAAGAGGACCAGGTGTGCATATCAAATGGCACCCTAATTCCCTATATAAAGCACTACCAGGGCCAACAGTAGTGCATTATCTAGGGAATGGGGTGCTATTTGGCCCTGCAAACATGCGGAGCAGCCCAAAGTGCAGACCTACCTTGTGCAGGGGAGGATGCAGGGCCCCTGAAATGGGGGTTGATGTGGATGTTCTTGGGCTGCTGGTGGTTGTGTGAGGGAGGGGGACTCATCATGCGGTGTGGTGGGTCCATCTGGGGCCTGACTGGTGCCCCGCGTTGGGCCATGTGCAGGGGGAGGAGGGGCTGCAGGGGCTGCTGGGCCAGCAGGCCGCCACTGTGCTCCTGGAAGGAGGGCCCTCGAGGGCCACCCTGGCGATGGTGCTGCTGATGAGGATGATGACGTTGGTGGTGAGGTGGAGTCATTCTCGAGGGAGACTGCTAATTGGAGGTAACGGGAGTGATGGAGAGAGAAAGTGATGGAGAGAGGGAAGACCGACAAGTCAGATATGTCGAGTAACAGAGGCTATATACGGCTCAAGATTAACGGCTCAAGGCAAGTGCCCAGAGGGACAACGCACTGTACATATCTGATATTAGAGAAGCTTCCATTGAAGAACACACTCCGGGTTCTATTGGATAAATAACTCTCCAACCATGTGATGGCAAGCAATGTATGAATTTAGTTGTCAATAACAATTTATGATCAATAACAAAGGCTGCACTGAATTCTAACAATACAGCTCCAACTATCATGTTATTATCCATTTATTTGAACCAAATCAGTCATCTGAGTCAGTGCAGTACTGTTGAGTGCCCTATATGCATGTTGAAAGGCAGTAGTTAACTTATTTGGGCAAACAATTCTCTCCATCAGTTTACTAAGAACAGGTAGCAAACTGATTGTGCAGCTGTTAGAACCAACAATGAGTGCTTTACTATTTTTAGGTAGTGGAATTACTTTAGCTTCATTCCACACCTGTGGGGACACACTCCTTTAGGCTTTGGTTAAATATATACAGTGGCTTGCGAAAGTATTCACCCGCCTTGGCATTTTCCTTATTTTGTTGCCTTACAACCTAGAATTAAAATAGATTTTGGGGGGGATTGTATCATTTGATTTCCACAACATGCCTACCACTTTGAAGATAAATATTTTTGTGTGAAACAAACAAGAAATAAGACAAAAAAACTGAAAACGTGAACGTGCATAACTATTCACCCCCCATACTTTGTAGAGCCACCTTTCGCAGCACTTACAGCTGCAGGTCTCTTAGGGTACATCTCTATAAGCTTGGCACATCTAGCCATTGGGATTTTTGCCCATTCTTCAAGGCAAAACTGCTCCAGCTCCTTCATGTTGGATGGGTTCCGCTGGTGTACAGCGATCTTTAAATCATACCACAGATTCTCAATTGGATTGAGGTCTGGGCATTGATTAGGCCATTCCAAGACATTTAAATGTTAATCCATAAACCACTCGAGTGTTGGGCCTTTCAGTGGGGCCTTTCAGAACAGGTGTGTATATATACTGAGATCATGTGACACTTAAATAAAGTCCACCTGTGTGCAATCTAACTAATTATGTGACTTCGGAAGATAATTGGTTGCCCGTGTCTTATTTAGGGGCTTCATAGCAAAGGGGGTAAATACATATGCACATACCAGTTTTCCGTTTGTTATTTTTTCAATTTTTTTTTGAAACAAGTCATTTTTTCAATTTCACTTCACCAATTGACTATTTTGTGTATGTCCATTACATGACATCCAAATAAATGTATATTACAGGTTGTAATGCAACAAAATAGGAAAAACACCAAAGGGGATGAATACTTTTGCAAGGCACTGTAGCAAATAGGGGTGGGAATAAAGTCTGCTACCATTCTCAATAGTTTCCCATTAAGGTTTTCTATACCTGGTGGCTTATCATTAATGATGGATAATAGTTTTTCCACCTCTCCCACACTAAACTTGACCAAATTGAAAACAGCAATCCTAGTCTTTCATTACTACATATTAGAGGTCAACTGATTAAAAATCGGAATCGCCGATTATATAGGGCCAATTTCAAGTTTTCATAACAATTGATAAATCGGCATTTTTGGACACTGATTATGGCCGATTACATTGCACTCCACGAGGAGACTGCGTGGCAGGCTGACTACCTGTTACGCGAGTGCAGCAAGGAGTCAAGGTAAGTTGCTAGCTAGCATTAAACTTATCTTATAAAAAACAATCAATGTTAACATAATCACTAGTTAACTACACATGGTTGATGATATTACTAGTTTAACTAGCTTGTCCTGCTTTGCATATAATCGATGCGGTGCCTGTTAATTTATCATCAAATCACAGCCTACTTTGCCAAACGGGTGATGATTTAACAAGCGCATTTGCGAAAAAAGCAAACATCAATGCCTTTCTTTAAAATCAATACACAAGTATATATTTTTAAACCTGCATATTTAGTTCATATTGCCTGCTAACATGAATATCTAGGGAAATTGTGTCACTTCTCTTGCGTTCCATGCAAGCAGAGTCAGGGTATATGCAGCAGTTTGAGCCGCCTGGCTCGTTGCGAACTGTGTGAAGACCATTTCTTCCTAACAAAGACCGTAATTAATTTTCCATAATTGTACATACTTATGACATAACATTTAAAGTTGTGGAATGTAACAGCAATATTTAGACTTAAGGATGCCACCCACTAGATAAAATACGGAACGGTTCCGTATTTCACTGAAAGAATAAACATTTTGTTTTTGAAATTACAGTTTCCGGAATTTGACCATATTAAATGACCTAAGCCTCGTATTTCTGTGTGTTATGTTATAATTAAGTCTATGATTTGATATTTGATAGAGCAGTCTGACTGTGTCCACATCAACGAACGATCATGGTCCAAACACACCAAGACAGTCGTGAAGAGGGCACGACAACACCTATTCTCCCTCAGGAGACTGAAAAGATTTGGCATGGGTCCCCAGATCCTCAAAAAGCTCTACAGCTGGACCATCGAGAGCATCCTGACTGGTTGCATCACCACCTGGTACGGAAACTACCCCCTCACTGTTTATCATCTATGCATAATCACTTTACCCCTACCTAGATGTATAAATTACCTTGACTAACCTGTACCCCCACATTGACTCAGTTATTGCTATTTTGTTACTTTTTTCCTTTTACTTCAGTTTATTTAGTAAATATTTTCTTAACTGCATTGTTGATTAAGGGCTTGTAAATAAGCATTTCACGTTAAGGTGTACACCTGTTGTATTCGGCGCATGTGAGACATAAAATTAGATTTGATATTGCCAATCATTTCAATCACTATTTCACTAGTAAAGTGGAGAAACTCGGAAGCTGATGCCGATTTAAAATCGGCCGACTTTTATACATATATTTGTAATAATGACAATTACAACAATACTGAACGAACAATGAACACTTATTTTAACTTAATATAATACATCAATAAAATCAATTTAGTCATAAATAATGAAAAACATTTCAATTTGTTTTAAATAATGCAAAAACAAAGTGTTGGAGAAGAAAGTAAAAGTGCAATATGTGCCATGTAAAAAAGCTAACGTTTAAGTTCCTTGCTCAGAACATGAGAACATATGAAAGCTGGTGGTTCCTTTTAACATGAGTCTTCAATATTCCCAGGTAAAACGTTTTAGGTTATTGTAGGAATTATAAGACTATTTCTCCATGCCATTTGTATTTCATATACCTTTGACTATTGGATGTTCTTATAGGCACTTTAGTATTGCCAGTGTTACAGTATGTCCCGCTCCTTGCCCCTACCTGGGCTCGAACCAGGAACACATCGACAACAGCCACCCTCGAAGCATCATTACCCATCGCTCCACAAAAGCCGCAGCCCTTGCAGAGCAAGGGGAACAACTACTCCAAATCTCAGAGCGAGTGACGTTTGAAACGCTATTAGCGCGCACCCCGCTAACTAGCTAGCCATTTCACATCGGTTACACCAGCCTAATCTTGGGAGTTGATAGTCTTGAAGTCATAAACATGCTTGAAGCATTGCGAAGAGCTGCTGGCAAACGCACGAAAGTGCTGTTTGAATGAATGCTTACGAGCCTGTGGCTGCCTACCACCGCTCAATCAAATATCAAATCATAGACTTAATTATAACATAATAACACAGAAATACGAGCCTTAGGATCATTAATATGGTAAAATCCGGAAACTATCATTTAGAAAATAAAACGTTTATTCTTTCAGTGAAATACAGAACTGTTCCGTATTTTATCTAATGGGTGGCATCCATAAGTCTAAATATTCCTGTTACATTGTACAACCTTCAATGTTATGTCATAATTGCGTAAAATTATGGCAAATTAGTTCGCAACGAGCCAGGCGGCCCAAACTGTTGCATATACCCGACTCTGCGTGCAATGAACACAAGAGAAGTGACACAATTTCCCTAGTTTAATATTGCCTGCTAACATGAATTTCTTTTAACTAAATATGCAGGTTTAAAAATATATACTTCTGTGTATTGATTTTAAAGAAAGGCATTGATATTTATGGTTAGGTACATTCGTGCAACGATTGTGCTTTTTTCGCAAATACGCTTTTGTTAAATCATCCCCCGTTCGGCGAAGTTGGCTGTCTTTGTTAGGAAGAAATAGTCTTCACAGTTCGCAACGAGCCAGGCGGCCTGCATATACCCTGACTCTGTTGCACAGAACGCTAGAGAAGTGACAATTTCACTAGTTAAAAGAAATTCATGTTAGCAGGCAATACTAAATGGTGCCTCTAGAGACAAAACCTCTCATCATCACTCAATGCCTAGGCTTACCTCCACTGTACTCACATCCTACCATACCCTTGTCTGTACATTATGCCTTGAAACTATTCTTCCGCGCCTCGAAACCTGCCCCTTTTACTCTCTGTTCCGGACGCACTAGAGGACCAGTTCTTTTAGCCTTTAGCCGTATTCTTATCCTACTCCTCCTTTGTTCCTCTGGTGATGTAGAGATTAACCCAGGCCCTGCAGCCCCCAGCATCACTCCCATTCCCCAGGCGCTCTCATTTGTTGACTTCTGTAACAGTAAAAGCATTGGTTTCATGCATGTTAACATTAGAAGTCTCCTCCCTAAGTTTGTTTTATTCACTGCTTTAGCACACTCCGCCAACCCGGATGTCCTAGCCGTGTCTGAATCCTGGCTTAGGAAGGCCACCAAAAATCCTGAAATTTCCATCCCCAACTATAACATTTCCCGACAAGAAAGAACTGCCAAAGGGGGCAGAGTTGCAATTGACTGCAGAGATAGCCTGCAGAGTTCTCTCATACTATCCAGGTATGTGCCCAAACTATTTGAGCTTCTACTTTTAAAAATCCACCTTTCCAGAAACAAGTTTCTCACCGTTGCCACTTGTTATAGACCACCCTCGGCCCCCAGTTGTGCCCTGGACACCATATATGAATTGATCACCCCCCCATCTATCTTCAGAGTTCATACTGTTAGGTGACCTAAACTGGGACATGCTTAACACCCCGGCCGTCCTACAATCTAAGCAAGATGCCCTCAATCTCACACAAATCAAAGAACCTACCAGGTACAACCATAAATCCGTAACCATGGGCACCCTCTTAGATATCATCCTGACCAACCTGCCCTCTAAATACACCTCGGCTGTCTTCAACCAGGATCTCAGCGATCACTGCCTCATTGCCTGCGTGCATACTGGGTCCGCGGTCAAACGACCACCCCTCATCACCGTCAAACGCTTCCTAAAACACTTCAGCGAGCAGGCCTTTCTAATCGACCTGGCCTGGGTATCCTGGAAGGATATTGACCTCATTAAGTCAGTAGAGGATGTCTGGTTGCTCTTCAAAAGTGTTTTCCTCTCCATCTTAAATAAGCATGACCCATTGAAAAATTGTAGAACTAAGAACAGGTATAGCCCTTGGTTCACCCCAGACCTGACTGCCCTTGACCAGCACAAAAACATCCTGTGGCGTTCTGCATTAGCATCGAATAGTCCACGTGATATGCAACTTTTCAGGGAAGTCAGGAACCAATATACTCAGTCAGTTTGAAAAAGCTAGCCTTCGCTTTCCTAACAGAAATGTGCTTCCTGTAGCACTAATTCCAAAAAGTTTGGGGAAACTGTAGTCAATGGAGAATAAGAGCACCTACTCCCAGCTGCCCACTGCACTGAGGATAGGAAACACTGTCACCACCGATAAATCTACGATAATTCAATAAGCATTTTTCCACGGCTGGCCATGCTTTGCCCCTGGCTACCCCTACCCTGGCCAACATCTCAGCACCCCCTGCAGAAACTTGCCAGAACACCCCCACTTCTCCTTCAGCCAAATCCAGCCAGCTGATGTTCTGAAAGAATAGCAAAATCTGGATCCCTACAAATCAGCCTGGCTAGACAACCTGGACCCTCTCTTTCTAAAATTATCCGCCGAAATTGTTGCAACCCATATTACTAGCCTATTCAACCCCACTTTTGTATCGTCTGAGATCCCCAAAGATTGGAAAGCTGCCGCGGTCATCCCCCTCTTCAAAGAGGGAGACACTCTAGACCCAAACTGTTATAGACCTATATCCATCCTGCCCTTCTAAAATCTTCGAAAGGCATGTTAATTAACATAACACCGTCAATTTTAAATCCCACCGTACCTTCTACACTATGCAATCTAGTTTCCAAGCTGGTCATGGGTGCACCTCAGCCACGCTCAAGGTCCTAAACAATATCATAACCGCTATCAATAAAAGACAGTACTGTGCAGCCGTCTTCATCGACCTGGTCAAGGCTTTCAACTCTGTCAATCACTACATTCTTATCGGCAGACTCAATAGCCTTGGTGTCTCAAAGGACTGCCTTGCCTGGTTCACCAACTACTTCTCAGATAGAGTTCAGTGTGTCAAATCGGAGGGCCTGTTGTCCGGACCTCAGTCTCCATGGGGGTGCCACAGGGTTCAATTCTCGGGCCGACTCCATTCTCTGTATATATCAATGATGTCGCTCCTGCTGCTGGTGATTCTCTGATCCACCTCTACGCAGACGACACCATTCTGTATACATCTGGCCCTTCTTTGGACACCGTGCTAACAAACCTCCAAACGAGCTTCAATGCCATGCAACACTCCTTCCGTGGCCTCCAACTGCTTTTAAATGCTAGTATAACTAGCATCACTACTCTGGACGGTTTTGACCTAGAATATGTGGACAACTACAAATACCTAGGTGTCTGGTTAGACTGTAAACTCTCCTTCCAGACTCACATTAAGCATCTCCAATCCAAAATTAAATCTAGAATCAGCTTCCTATTTCACAACAAAGCCTCCTTCACTCATGCCGCCAAAACATACCCTCCTAAAACTGACTATCCTACCAATCCTTGACTTCGGCGATGTCATTTACAAAATAGCCCCCAACACTCTACTCAGCAAACTGGATGTAGTCTATCACAGTGCCATGTGTTTTGTCACCAAAGCCCCATATACTACCCACCACCGCGACCTGTATGCTCTCGTTGGCTGACCCTCACTTCATATCCATCGCCAAACCCACTGGCTCCAGGTCATCTATAAAAGTATTTTCTAGGTAAAGAGCCGCCTTATCTCAGCTCACTGGTCACCATAGCAACACCCACCCGTAGCACACGCTCCAGCATGTATATTGCACTGGTCATCCCCAAAGCCAACACTTACTTTGGCCGCTTCTCCTTCCAGTTCACTGCTGCCAATGACTGAAACGAATTGCAATAATCTCTGAAGCTGGAGTCTTACATCTCCCTCTCTAACTTTAAGCATCAGCTGTCGTAGCAGCTTACTGATCACTGTACACAGCCAATCTGTAAATAGCACACCCGACTACCTCATCCCCATATTATTACTTACCCTCTTGCACCCCAGTATCTCTACTTGCACATCTATCACTCTAGTATTAATGCTAAATTGTAATTATTTCAGCCTCTAGGGCCTATTTATTGCCCATCTCCCTACATTTGCACACACTGTACATAGATTTTTCTCTTTTTCTTTTCTGTATGTTTATGTGTAACTGTGTTGTTTTTGTCACACTGCTTTGCTTTATCTTGGCCAGGTCGCAGCTGTAAATGAGAACTTGTTCTCAACTGGCTTACCTGGTTAAATAAAGGTGAATTTTATTTATTTTATAAAAACGGAATTAAATGCCTCTGTTCTCTCTTATCCTGTTTCAAAACCATGGAGGAAGGTTGCATGATCAATTCTCATTCCCTAGGCTTCCAGGCCTAGTAAACATCTCTTTGTCCATGCTTTGTCCTGTTCTGTAATCTTTGGATCTATATTGCTTAGAATAATGCCTTGTAATGCTTCTTAACGCCTTATGCCTTGTTTGTAAATCCATTCATTGTACACTGTTAATTAAATATCTGCCTTTGATATAGACCATTTTCAGACCAATTCTTGCTAGTCAACATCAACTCATTGCCTAATGCTGGCTTGAATATTTTATTGTATGTCTTGAGTCAGATAATGTTAATATGTTAATTCCTTAGTCTAATTACGAGTCGCATGTGATGTATAAATAATATACTGTATAAAAACAGGTCAAATATTGCAGCCCACTATAGCAGTCCCAGCCACAAGGACTATCTGCATCACGGGCTGTGTTCAAGCTGTAAAAGAAACCTTGATAGCTAGTTAACAGCTAGGCTAGATGCTACGCCAAGCAGCTCTTCATTCTAACTTTTGGTAAGCAGGATCCCCGGACAGATATAGTGGTCGAAGCAACTGAGGCTAACTTGAGTTGCAGGATCCCCCCCCCCAAAAAGGGAACTAGTAACCAAACTTTTTCACCAGAATAATTTTTTCAGACACATTCAAAACATCAAACCGAGCTCGACCTCTTTCCGCGTTCAACAACTGATATTCAACCTTCAAAGGCGTTGCATACAATTGAAGTCGGAATTTTACATACACCTTAGCCAAATACATTTAAACTCAGTTTCACAATTCCTGACATTTAATCCTGGTAGAAATTCCTTGTTTTAGGTCAGTTAGGATCACCACTTTATTTTAAGAATGTGAAATGTCAGAATAATTGTAGAGAGAATGATTTATTTCAGCTTTTATTCCTTTCATCACATTCCCAGTGGGTCAGAAGTTTCCATACACTCAATTAGTATTCGGTAGCATTGCCTTTAAATTGTTTAACTTGGGTCAAACGTTTCGGGTAGCCTTCCACAAGCTTCCCACAATAAGCTCCTGACAGAGCTGGTGTAACTGAGTCAGGTTTGTAGGCTTCCTTGCTCACACGCCTTTTCAGTTCTGCCCACAAATTTTCTATAGGTTTGAGGTCAGGGCTTTGTGATGGCCACTCCAATACCTTGACGTCATTGTCCTTAAGCCATTTTGCCACAACTTTGGAAATGTGCTTGGGGTCATTGTCCATTTGGAAGACCCATTTGCGACCAAGCTTTAACTTCCTGACTGATGTCTTGAGATGTTGCTTCAATATATCCACATAATTTCCCATCCTCATGATGCCATCGATTTTGTGAAGTTCACCAGTCCCTCCTGCAGCAAAGCACCCCCACAACATGATTCTGCCACCCCGTGCTTCACGCTTGGGATGGTGTTCTTCGGCTTGCAAGCATCCCCCTTTTTCCTCCAAACATAACAATGGTCATTATGGCCAAACAGTTCTGTTTGTTTCATCAGACCAGAGGGCATTTCTCCAAAAAGTACGATCTTTGTCCCCATGTGCAGTTGCAAACCGTAGTCTGGCTTTTTAATGGCGGTTTTGCAGCAGTGGCTTCTTCCTTGCTGAGCGGTCTTTCAGGTTGTGTCGACATAGGACTCGTTTTACTGTGGATATAAATACTTTTGTACCCGTTTCCTCCAGCATCTTCACAAGGTCCTTTGCTATTATTCTGGGATTGATTTGCACTTTTCACACCAAAGTACTTTCATCTCTAGGAGACAAAATGCGTCTCCTTTCTGAGCGGTATGACGGCTGCCTGATCCCATGGTGTTCATACTTGCGTACTATTTTGTACAGATGAACGTGGTACCTTCAGGCGTTGGGAGCATTTTCCAAAGGATGAGCCTGACTTGGAGGTCTACAATTTTGACTTGGCTGATTTTTTTGATTTTCCTATGATGTCAAGCAAAGAGGCACTGAGTTTGAAGCTTGGCCTTGAAATACATCCACAGGTACACCTCCAATTGACTCAGATGATGTCAATTAACCTATCAGAAGCTTCAAAGCCATGACATCATTTTTCTGGAATTTTCCAAACTGTTTAATAACCTGTTGGGGATAGGGGCAGTATTTGCACGGCCGGATAAAAAAAACATACCTGATTTAATCTGGTTACTACTCCTGCCCAGTAACTAGAATATGCATATAATTAGTAGATTTGGATAGAAAACACTCTAAAGTGTCTAAAACTGTTTGAATGGTGTCTGTGAGTATAACAGAACTCATATGGCAGTCAAAACCCTGAGACAAATCCTAACAGGAAATGGAAATCTGATGTGTGGAATCACTTCAAACCTTTGCCATTGAAACACACAGGGACTTATTAATCATTTAGCACTTCCTAAGGCTTCCACTAGATGTCAACAGTCTTTACAAAGTGGTTTGAGTCTTCTATGGTAGAAACTGACCCAGAGAGGCTTGGGAAGTTGGTCACAGGGGGAGGGCTATTACTACTAGGACACGGGCGCCTATGGGAAACCTTTTGTTCCGAAACGTTTAGTAAGACAATGCAATCGTCCGCCTTGAATATTATTGAAGCTCTGGTTGAAAAAGGCCCTAAAGATTTATGTTATACAACGTTTGACATGTTTGAACGAACGTAAATATATTTTTTTTGCACATTCGTGACGACAAGTCCCTCGCGCTTCAGTACATTATGAGTAGCCTTCGGAACGCGCTAACAAGAAGGAACTATTGGGACATAAATTATTAACTTTTTCGAACAAAACTACATTTGTTGTGGACCTGGAAGTGCCTTCTGATGAAGATAATCAAAGGTAAGGGAATATTTACAATAGTATTTTTGATTTTAGATGGTTCCAAGATGGCGCTAACATGTATCGCCTAGCCTATTTTTCTGAGCATACCACGTCGTTTATTGCAAAGTGTGATTTCCCAGTAAAGTTATTTTTAAATCTGGCAATGCGGTTGCATTCACGAGATGTTAATCTACTATTCTTTGAATGACAATATAAAATTTTAACAATGTTTTCGAATAGTAATTTTGTAAATTGTAGCGCTGATTCACCGGAAGCATTTGAGGGAAAATATTTTCTGAACGTCACGCGCCGATGTAAAATGCTGTTTTTATATATAAATATGAACTTTATCAAACAAAAAATACATGTATTGTGTAACATGATGTCCTAGGAGTGTCATCTGATGAAGATTGTCAAAGGTTAGTGCTGCATTTAGCTGTGTTTTGGGTATTTGTGATGCATCTAGTTGCTTTGAAAATGGCAGTGTGATTTCTTTTGGGCAGGGTACTCTCCTAACATAACCTAATGTTTTGCTTTTGCTGTAAAGCCTTTTTGAAATCGGACAACGTGGTTTGATTCAGGAGAGGTGTATCTATAAAGGTGTATCTATGTTTGAGAAATTGAAGTTATAGCATTTATGAGGTTTTGTATTTCGCGCGACGCGATTCCACTGGCTGTTGACTAGGGTGGGACGTTTGCCCAGACAGGTTAAAGGCACAGTCAACTTAGTGTATGTAAACTTCTGACCCACTGGAATTGTGATGCAGTGAATTATAAGTGAAATAATCTGTCTGTAAACAATTGTTGGAAAAATTACTTGTGTCATGCACAAAGTAGATGTCCTAACCGACTTGCCAAAACTATAGTTTGTTAACAAGAAATTTGTGTGGAGTGGTTGAAAAATGAGTTTTAATGACTCCAACCTAAGTGTATGTAAGCTTCCGACTTCAACTGTATATGGATGAACATCTTAAATAAATGGATTATATGCTTCAAGAGATGTCTAATAATAAAAAGGCTACGAGAAATTAAATCCAATAGGCGAACGAGAAACAAGAAAAAAATTGCCTACATAGCTGTGCCTTATTAGTTTTGCAAGTAAACATTGCGACAATATTAAGCAAGCATAGCTTTAAATCGTCTTGCACACATACACTCAAGCTAATCGTAAACAATTCTTTAATTTAAAGTGACATTACAGAATATCAAGAGATAGATAATCCTTTTATATTGTGTCAGATTATTTTAATAAGATTTACCTGCATGCCCATATGTAGAGGCACCATTGGGAGCCTCAGGTCATTCATTCGTCCTCTTCCTCCCCCGAAGTCTCCCATCCCAAATCCGGGGAACCTCCCTCTTAATCCTCGACCTCTGAATCCTCCTCTATCTCCTCCTCTTCCTCCTCGGCCCCCAAAGCGGCCCTGCTTCCTTTGGCGCTCCTTCTCCTCAAACTCCATCAGGTCTGCTTTGGCCTCTTCAGACAGCTCTGGTGGGCAAAACACATCCCCACGAGGTTAACATTAGAACATTCAAATACAAGCCATTCAGTAAGACTTGCTCAATTTTCTTTTGATCCAAATTGTTTAGGTACAGGAGTTAAACTTGAAATGCCCTTCAACCAAACAACGTAACCAAACAAAGCACAAAAATCTATTAGTTTATATAACAGTGCAAGGTTGTACATAAATGTACCTAATGTTTCAGGAATGTTCCGTCTTTTGGTTCCCGCATCCGCCAGCCGCACAACACCAGACGTGACATCTTTGCGCTCCGTTTTGAAACGCAACCGTCCAGACTCTCCATCGTCGTCTTCCTCTTCATCCTCGTCTTCCTCCTCCTTCACTTCTTCCTTTGGCTCTGGTTCATTCTCAGTCTTTAGAATTATAGGGATCATCTTAGCCATCAATTATCAACAACCCATCAGATACAGGTAACTGCCAAAATAATGGAACACTTCAAAAAATAAGGGTACATAGTTATATTGAAAACAGGTGCATCCACACAGGTGTAGTTCCTGAGTTAAACAATTAACATCCCATCATGTTTAGGCTTATGTATACAAATGCTGGGCAGGCCATTATTTTGGCCCCATATTCCCCCCCCCCCAATAGGAAAACGATGCCCCTATCCACAAGACAGGAGTGGTTACTGAATGGGTTGATGAGCATGAAAACAATGTAAACCATATGCCATGGCCGTCTCAGCGTTCTCCACCACCATCAACAGAACAGCAAATGATAGAATTTCTCGTGGAAGAATGGTGTTGCATCTAGTGTTGTCACGATACCAACACTTTACTAACAATACAATACCAGGCCAAGTATCACGATATAGAGTAGTATCACAGTACCACGGGGAAAATGATTGATTTTTAAATCTGTGGCCTAGCATCCTGCTCGCCCCATCATGTACATGTGCTACACAAAATCCTGTCACTGAAATTCACTCTTGAATTTAAACTTCACACTGTTCAGTGTATAATAGAATACTGCAGAGAGCTGATAGCCCAGATTTGCAAAGGCGTACCTGGGATTTGGCTGGAGGAATGGGAGGAAGAAATATATTAATATATATGCATGCCATTGTGGCAGTAAGGGAAAAACTTGCCTAGTTAAATAAAAGGTTAAAAAGTAAAACTAAAAAACAAAAACGGCATGACAGCTTTACTAGAGTTAACAGACACACAACCTCCTCGCCCACGCACCGTCTCCCTTGCTCTCAAACTTACATCACTCTCTCGCTCTCCCACAAACACTGCTCCCAACTTTTAAAAGGTTAGGCACTGAACAAAATTTAAGGAGCACCAGAAATAGATTTTTTATATAGTTTAGGCTCACATTAGGCCAATATGAATCCTACCTTTGAAGCATATCATGAGTAGCAGACCCTTTTCCTTTCTTCCTGTGCCAATGAAATTTGCCTAAACCTACTGTCAAGTTACCAGGTTGTTAGCTAGCTAGGTAACATGACTGAACAACGTAATTTGTTATCAAGCCAATAATTAGCGACCAGGGATTAGTTCAAAAAACAAAACACGACATGGTTTGTGAAATGATATTAAATGCGCGCAAATCCCGATAGAAAAAAAGGCATCTCTGGAAATATGAGTCATACTGTTGTTTTGAACCGTTTATGCTAGTTTTCTTTGCTGTAAAGCTGCAAGCATGGCTGTCAATTTTTCCCTTTGGCACTCAGAGGCTACATGAAGGTGATCTTGCAAAGTCTACTCAGAATGATCTTTGCTCTTGCTTATAACAGGTGATGAAATGATACAATGTATCAACGTCGCTCACTGTGCGCTCTGCTCCAATGTAACAAATGTACAAATCTACCAACAGACTCATCTGGGTCTGCATCCCGCTCACCATCACGGCTAAATTACACTGAACAAAAATATAAAACATATAAAAAGGTGTCAGTCCCATGTTTCATGAGCTAAAATAAAAGATCCCAGAAAGATTTCATAAGCACACAAAGCATCTCTCAAATTCTGTGCATAAATTTGTTTACATCCCTGTTTGTGAGCATTTCAGCTTTGCCAAGATAATCCATCCACCTGACAGGTGTGGCATATCAAGAAGCTGATTAAACTGCATGATCATTACACAGGTGTACCTTGTGCTGGGGACAATAAAAGGCCCTCTAAAACATGCAGTTTTGTCACAATGCCACAGATGTCTCAAGTTGAGGGAGTGTGCAATTGGCATGCTGACTGCAGGAATGTCCACCACAGCTGTACCAGAGAATTGAATGTTAATTTCTCTACCATAAGCCGCCACCAAAATCTTTTTAGAGAATTTGGCAGTACATCCAACAGACCACAAGTAACCACGCCATCCCAGGACTTCCACATCCAGCTTCTTCACCTGCGGGATCGTCTGAGACCAGCCACCCGAACAGCTGATGAAACTGTGGGTCTTCAAACAAAGAATTTATGCAAACTGTCAGAAACGGTCTCAGAGAAGCTCAACTGTGTGCTCGACAACTGCAGTTCGGGGTCGTAACCAACTTCATTGTAAAATCTTTGAAATTGTTGGAGGTTGCGTTTATATTTTTTGTTCAGTGTATATTTTAAAAGCTGATGGAAGAACAGATGCGCATGAAGAGCGGACAGAGAGAAGCAGGTGAGTGAGGGCTGAAACAGCATGTAGCTGGCTGATTACAGCTGCCACACGTGATATGCACATGAGTGAAGTGGATATTATTGGCCCTGCGCATACAAGAGACTAGTGGCTATTACTTGAATTCAACTGAATTTATAAACTGACTTTATAAACATGCACTAGCAGGATCTTTAGATCAGTAGGGATGAAAAATATGGCAGTATCATATGAAACGGAACTACGATATAAATCAATATTGGTGTCAGAAGTATCATGACGTTTTGGTACCGTGATACCGGTATACCGGGGCGGCAAGTAGCATAGTGGTTAGAGCGTTGGACTAGTAACTGAAAGGTCGCAAGATTGAATCCCCGAGCTGACAGGGTAAAAATGTAATTCTGCCCCTGAACAAGGCAGTTAATCCACTGTTCCTAGGCCATCATTGAAAATAAGAATGTGTTCTTAACTGACTTGCCTAGTTAAATAAAGGTAAAATAAAAAATGTGGAAACCCATGCAACACTAATCGCATCCCTCCAATAGAGTTCCAGACAATCTATGCCAAGGTACACTGAAGTGGTTCTGGCCCAACGCCCTGTTAAGACACTATGTTGGTGGTCCCTTACAAAAGACGTAAGTCTAAAGTCTTGAATAAGCTACAAACAACATTTATCATTTTCATAAATTATGCATTGTCCATAGCAGAATTGTCAGCCATTGACTCAATGCAAGGCACCAAAGAGGCATCAGAGAGAGAGTGGCTTTGACTTATTGGTTAGTGTCCCAAATGGCACCCTATTCCCTATATAGTGCACTACTTTTGACCAGAGCGTCTTAGTAGTGCATTATATAACAGGGCTCGACATTAACGCTTGTCCTCTTGTCCAGGTACAATTTTAAATAAATAGTCGGACAAAAATACAGATTTAAGTTATCCGTATGGACAAGTAAAACTTTTTTTTTTACAGAATAATCATAACAATCTAACAATTATTAGATCAGAGAAGACAATAATTGGATCAGAGAAGCAAACATTGGAATAACATTCAAATCTATTTTTACATAATCATGTTTGACAAATATAATGAAGGATAATTAACATTAATGTCTAAATGGTCACAAGACCAGAGTGAGAAGGACAGTGCGTTGCGCACCACACATCACCCACCTTGAATCTGAGCGGAGGCGGTCAGCATTTAGAAAATGATTCAACCATAAACTTAATTGTTTTAAACCTGGACATTTTATATCATTTTATGAAGCATGTCTTTCTTCAGAAAGTATTCACACCCCTTGACTTTTTCCACATGTAGTTGTGTTACAGCCTGAATATAAAATGTTTTTGTCACTGGCCTACACACAATACCCCAAAGCGGAATTAGGTTTTTTGAAATTTTTACAAATGAAAGCTGAAATGTCTTGAGTCAATACGTATTCAACCCGTTTGTTATGGCAAGAAGAAATTATTTCAGGATTAACAATTTGCTGAACAACTTACATAATACATTGGACTCACTGTGTGCAATAATAGCTTAAAACCTCTCTGGGATAGGGTCTAGTTTCCTGAATTTCCGCCTGACTGACGTGCCCAAAGTAAACTGCCTGTTACTCAGACCCAGAAGTCAGGATATGCATATAATTGGTAGCACTGGATAGAAAATAGAGGTCGACCGATTAATCGGAAATAGAGGTTGACCGATTAATCGGTTCCTGGTTCGAGCCCAGGTAGGGGCGAGGAGAGGGACGGAAGCTATACTGTTACACTGGCAATAATATAGTGCCTAAAAGAACATCCAATAGTCAAAGGTATATGAAATACAAATGGTAGAGAGAGAAATAGTCCTATAATAACTACAACCTAAAACTTCTTACCTGGGAATATTGAAGACTCATGTTAAAAGGAACCACCAGCTTTCATATGTTCTCATGTTCTGAGCAAGAAACTTAAACGTCACCATTTTTTTACATGGCACATATTGCACTTTTACTTTCTTCTCCAACACTTTGTTTTTGCATTATTTAAACCAAATTGACATGTTTCATTATTTATTTGAGGCTAAATTGATTAAATAAATAAAATTTGGCATCGGCTTTTTTGGTCCTCCAATAACTGGTATCGGCGTTGAAAAATCATAAATCGGTCGACCTCTAATAGAAAACACTTTGAAGTTTCTTAAACGGTTAAAATAATGTCTGAGACTATAACAGAATTGATATGTCAGGTGAAAATCCAACATGATTTTATTTGTTTTTTGAGGTCCCCGGCTCTTATAATGGAAACCTATTGTTCTTACGTAAATCCGTCTCCCAGATTGCAATTCCTATGACTTCCACTAGATGTCAGTCTTTATTCAAGGTTTCAGGCTTGTTTATTGAAAAACAAGCAAGAATTGAGTTTTGGTGAGAAGAGCACCAGAACAATATCAGTCTTTCGGGGCGCACGCTTACTAATTTTCCTTTCCTGTTGAACATACTACTTTTGGTATGAAATATTATAGTTTATTTACATTTTAGAGTACCTGAGGATTAAATAGAAACGTCGTTTGACTTGTGTGGACGAAGTTTAGCGGTAGCTTTTTGGACTTCTTTGTCTGCATCTTGAACGAGTGGATTACTGAAATCAACGGCGCCAACTAAACTGACTTTTTGGGATATAAAGGATTTTATCTAACAAAACGACCATTCGTGTTGTAGCTGGGACCCTTGGGATTGCAAACAGAGGAAGATCTTCAAAAGTAAGTGATTAACTTAAAAAAATAATAATAATAATAAATAAAAATTAAAAAAATTAAAACATTTTAAAAAAAAATTAAATAAAAAAATACAAAAAAATACAAAAAATACAAAAAAAATACAAAAAAAAAAATATTAAAAAAATCGCCATTTGTGATTTTATGAAGCCTGTGCTGGTTGAAAAATATGTTGATGTGGGGCGCCGTCCTCAGACAATCGCATGGTATGCTTTCGCCATATAGCCTATTGTAAATCAGACAACGCAGTTAGATAAAGAATTTAAGCTTTTAAACGATATAAGATACTTGTATGTTCATGAATGTTTAATATTACGATTATTTATTTGAATTGCGCGCCCTCCAATTTCACCAGATGTTGTTGGCTGGTGTCCCGCTATCCCTAATGAACATTACCCAGTCACTACAAAAGGTACAGGCGTCCTTTACTTCCAGAGAGGAAGTAAACCACTCAGCAATTTCATAATGAGGCCAATGGTGACTTTAAAACAGTTTAATGTCTGTGATAGGAGAAAACTGAGGGTGGGTCAACACTGTAGTTACTCCACAATACTAAGCTAGAGCATGAAAAGGAGGAAGCCTATACATAATACAATTTTTCCAAAATATGTATGCTCTTTGAAAACAAGGTACTAAAGTAATACTGCTAAAAATGTGGCAAAGCAATTAACTTTTTTGTCCTGAATACAAAGTGTTATGTTTGGGGCAGATCCAACAACAGACATTACTGACTGAGTACCACTCTCCGTATTTTCAAGCATAGTTGTGGCTGCATTATGTTATGGGTATGCTTGTAATTGTTAAGGACTTGGGAGTTTCAGGATAACAAAATAAACGTAATGGAGCTAAGCACAGACAATCCTAGAGGAATACATTTGGTTCAGTTCTTTCCACCAGACACTGGGAAACAAATTCACCTTTCAGCAGGACAATAACCTAAAACACAAGACCAAATTGACACTGCAGTTGCTTACAGAAGACAGTGAATGTGGTCGATTATCAGTTTGACTTAAATCTACATGAAAATCTATGGCAAGGATTGAAAATGGTTGTTTTCAACGGGACAGGTACAGGATAGCAACAACTGCCCGAGTTACACCAGGAATGCACAATCCCTCCATCAGTGCTCTGACTGTCCGCAATAGGCTGAGAGAGGCTGGACTGAGGGCTTGCAGGTCTGTTGTAAGGCAGGTCCTCACCGGCAACAACATCGCCTATGGGCCCAAACCCACCGTCGCTGGACCAGACAGGACTGGCAAAAAGTGCTCTTCACTGACGAGTCGCGGTTTTGTCTCACCAGGGGTGATGGTCGGATTCGCATTTATCGTCGAAGCAATGAGCGTTACACCGAGGCCTGTACTCTGGAGCGGGATCGATTTGGAGGTGGAGGGTCCGTCGTGGTCTGGGGCGGTGTGTCACAGCATCATCGGACTGAGCTTGTTGTCATTGCAGGCAAACTCAACGCTGTGCGTTTCAGGGAAGACATCCTCCTCCCTCATGTGGTACCCTTCCCGCAGGCTCATCTTGACATGACCCTCCAGCATGAGCAGTATGGCTGGTGGCATTGTCGTTCTGTGCATGATTTCCTGCAAGACAGGAATGTCAGTGGTCTGCCATGGCCAGTGAAGAGCCCGGATATCAATCCCATTGAGCATGTCTGGGACCTGTTGGATCGGAGGGTGAGGGCTAGGGCCATTCCCCCCAGAAATGTCCGGGAACTTGCTGGTGCCTTGGTGGAAGAGTGGGGTAACATCTCACAGCAAGAACTGGCAAATCTGGTGCAGTCCATGAGGAGGAGATGCACTGCAGTACTTAATGCAGCTGGTGGCCACACCAGATACTGACAGTTACTTTTGATTTTGACCCCACACCTTTGTTCAGGGACAAATTATTCAATTTCTGTTAGTCACATGTCTGTGGAACTTGTTCAGTTTAGGTCTCAGTTGTTGAATTTTGTTGTGTTCATACAAATATTTAGTTTGCTGAAAGTAAATGCAGTTGACAGTGAGAGGACGTTTCTATTTTTGGTGAGTTTATGTGCAGTGGTTGTATGAATTTTAGATGTGTCGTCCAAGAGTCTGTTTTGAACCGTAGACATGTTTTTGGGGGATTGTAATTGTAATGGTAGCCTATAAAATATTGCAACAAGGGTGACCAGCCATCCTCCAGGAGAGCCTTAAAGGGGCAGTGTTTTATTTTGAGACAAGTTTGAATATAAGAACCCAATAGTGTAGCCTACATTTTTATCTGTTTCTCTATGGTAAAAAAGATAGTAATGCATTTTATTTTGTAAAGTGGTTTCTTGCATCATACAATGATGTAAAAATGGTGTTACAGACCATTAATTTTTGAGGGGACAAGCGACTTGAGCTTTTCGACAAGTTATAATAAAAATACTTGTCCAAAGGACAACTGGCTAAAACGTAAAGTCCTGTATAGGGAATATAGAAGGAATAGGGTGCCATTTAGGACGCACACAGTGAGTGAAGGAGACCCGTTCTGTTCCTACCACTGTGTCTGCGAGCTGAGAGACTTCCTCCTCCTCTGGGGCTTCCTGTTGCTCTGCCTGCTCCTCCTGCTTTTCTCCACCTCCATAGCTTGGTGAGTAATCATCCACCTACAACAACAAGTGGAGAGATCCAGAGTGTCATAGATGTATTGTACATTCTACCATCCTATTATGGCTCATATTTACTATCAATGCTAGCAGGATATTAACGCTGGCCTGAGATTACAGCCTGTGTGGGTTTAGCCTAACTTTATCCCCATGGAAATGTGAAAGGAATAACGGTTGAACCAAAAATACTGCTGTGTTTCCTTTTAATGAAAATATTAACAGCAAGCATAAAAGGAGAAAACATTATGGGGGGGGGGGGGGGTTAGAAAGGGGGAGCCTCTTGAATTAACATAACAGTGGGAGCAGGCTTTGTTACCAATTCCTGACGGCATTTGAAATTCTATGAGATGTAAATGTTTGACATGATATACAGAAATGTGGGGGGAGATAAAAACAACCTCTGGATCAGTGGTGAAAATATCATCACGCTAGCTACTGCTTTAATGGCCCCCTCTAGAAGTTCACGACTCAATGCCAGGAGGAACATCCCACACAGGAAGCTGAATACAGTTTCACGGTGCCGAAACCCGGGATTCCAGTTATATGATAATAAAAAAAAAATGTTGGCTCTCCAACGTGTACTTGATATACCATGTGGTCACAACTCACGTAATTACACTCATTTCAAAACATACTTCCAGTGAGAAGCCACTAGGTGATTCATGACTGTCAAATGAGGTCAGTGTGTAGGTCGCAGGACAGTGTTTGGTGTTCCGCACCATTAACCTGCCAACCCAAAACATAATATTGCAGACAAATACCCGTTGCAGCAGAAGGATAGACGGACAGACTGTCCCAAGGGAACAGAAAGGAATTAATCCTTTAAAGTGTTCCACATGTTACCTCTGAATACCACCGCAAACAGAAGTATTTAAGCACGGGCAGTCGAGTGACCTTGTAAACATAGTTATTACACACAAACGTGCTCTACGTACTCACTGGGGTTTTCAAAGTAAGTATGAAGTAGAACCGTGCAACCCTACTTAGAATATCAAAGGCTTTATCTTCAGTGTGTAAAAAAAGTGATGTCTTTTGTCAGCCATCACGCCTTAGTAAATAGGACAATAACAGATGTCACATTGATCTAGTCTTCATCTTTTCCCCTCTTCACTCTTGGCTTAGGGGTTTGGGAAATAACTAGAGGAAATCGCATCAATCATTTCATCCCACTTCAGGACTGTATGGGGTGTCCTTAGGAAGGTCAATAATCTTTCCACCAATGTGACACTTTATCCGAGTCGAGTGCCCGATATAAAAGCCCCCCGCGTTAACCTCTGCCGATTGGCAGCGCGTCTTCCTCGCACAAAATGGCTCTTTAGCCAGACAAATATACAGGGCTACCTACCTACTGCCAAACAAGATGTCAACACCAACTTTGTCAACGAAAGGAAAAAAATCAACTGGCAGAGAGTGATAATGAATCCCCCCCCACCTTCAACCCCTATCCAACGTACATCTCCTTTAGCGTCCCCTGAATATATTTGATACGTGCCCCCTGAAACCTGAGACAGGGAAATAAATCCAAGTTATCGTTTCAAGATGTAATGGAGTAAAAGAGAAAGAGGGGAGACGAGGACTCACTTGAAATTCATCGTCTAGAGGCTCATTGATTTGAATGTCTAACACTCCGTCGCCCCCAGCCTGTTCTCCTGAGTATTCCATTTGGCCGTCTGGTATCTCCATGTCATTGGGCAGGCTGTACTCGTCCACGTACTCTCCCCCCTCCTGCTGGTAGCCCCCCTCTACATCTCCTAGTTTTTCTTGGTAGTCTATGGGGTTCACCTGCTGGTCAAATTCGCATAGAGTAGCATTGAGGCTAACGCCCTGGCCACTGAAAGGCAAAAACACACAATTATAAACAAAGGACACTGTAGCTCAAAAATTGCCACATAAATTGTCTAAAGACTAAGTATGGAAACACAAATAGCATGATCAGACAACGTGGATACAATTAACTTACATGTTTTGATCTTCTTCATCGCTTTGTAGAAGGTCGTCGTTCAATTCCTCATCTGACACTTCTGAGGGATCCTAAAAAAAAAAAAAAAGAAAAACAAGCCAGAACGGATCAGTATGTTTTAGCTCATGTTGTTTATTCCTTGCAAGCCCAGGCTTTAAAATGGCAAGGTCGACTATAACACATCTCCTCGAATATCAACCAAAAGTTACAATATGATTGAATGTGCAGGCCTAGGCATGTTCAAATCGGATTGCTAATCTAACAGATTAAGTCAATATTTGAATCAATAAAATAGTGAGTTTCAATAAACATGGGGGGGGGGGGGGGGGGGGTCTCCTCCAGTCCAAAAGTATGTTTTTTCCCATGTGGTGAAGGCAATCTGGGCAGGTTAATAAATAATCAATAAACGCCCCTGTGGTAGAGCCCCCTGTCAAAAGACTACTGCAAAATCCCACGTCACTGTGAACTAACTATGGGATCTAGGCTATTTCACCTATCCTACAGCTGGTAGGCTACATTAATAACAGCATGCATAATAGGTTAGCATGGCAGAGGCATCTATGAATGCTATGAAAATAATCACAAACAGAAGCCAGGGAGAGTTCTTTGTCTTACCTTTTTGGCTGTCAGCCAATCCTCCTCGAGCAAATCACTCTCAAGATCACTTTAAGAGAAGAGATCAACCAAGTTAGCGTAGATCCTTTTACAAAGCTAGATATTGGGCTACTCTCCACGCACGTTTACAGCTAGCCTAGACAAGATTATTTAATGAAGCCTAAATTGTCATTCTCATGAGCAAGGCCGGGCAATAGGCTACATTCTTACACGGCATGTTTACGATAAGCAGATGCCAATGTTCCACAATATTTACACTAGGCCCGACTCTGCAAGGCCCATATAGTAGTGATAGAAATGTTGTTCTCATAGGCTGCAGTCACTGTATCGCTCCTGGGTCATGTTCAGTTGGTCCCAAACATGAGAAAGCACTTCAAAATGTACCACCTCAATTACTCTCCTACCAGGTCTTCTCATATAAACCTACATCATATTCAGATCATAAGCTCATTATAGTCATATTGTTTCTTATAGTGTTGTGAAAATTGTTTAGTCTAAATTACAACAGTATACTTTGTGTACATAATCGCCAAGCTCCATTCATGAACACACGTTGTGACAAAGTCTCCGCAAGAGACAGTCTCTGCCTAAAATCTATTTTAGGCCTATATTTTGTGCATGAGTTATGGGCTTCATAGTTGGAGTAAGGAACTACTGTACTAGTATAGCCTAATGTCAGAGGACAAGCCCAAAACTGCTGTCAGTAAAAGGAAAAGGCATGTAAAACTTGCAAAAAGGTTTAAAACATTCATGTTACACCTAGCCCTTGATCATGACTCTCAGTTCCATCACACATAAGAGTCATTGGACGAAGGCGACTTCTGTATGGGGAAAGTGTTGTTCAGAACTAGCGTCGGGGCTCTAAACATTAACACCCATCGCTTGTGGTACGGTTTTAGAAGCGTAAGGACCTTATCTTTCATATCTGTGGCATTTTTTATTTTTATTTTTTTAAACAAAAGATAAGGTTAACTTGATACACTTTTATAGGGTTAGTGTTCCCACACGGCCATATCTCCATCTTACAATGCTTGTTTACAGAAAACAGAAGGAAGACAAGAGGCAACCACCTGTGCTAATTAGCTATTTAGGGGCATGGCCTGAGGCCGTCGGCCTATTTTAAAAACATTTGCGGACGTCTAGTAAGGGACCGTACATTTGGAATATGGAGTTCCTCATCAATCATACGGGAAATGCCATCGGCGTCCCTTATGTAGGTTAGTGTTCCCACACGGCCATTTCTCCATCTTACAAAGCTTGTTTACGGAAAACAGAAGGAAGACAGGAGGCGACCACCTGTGCTAATTAGCTATCTAGCATGTCCCGAACACCTGTGGGTAAGTGTAACTCGGGAAGTGTAGAAGTGTACTTTCGTCGGATGGAGGCACCCATAGCTGTATGGATCTGTGCAAAACTGCTACAGTAAGTGTATATTTTATTTTATTTACGTATTCTTTCTCGCTGATGAAAGATCAGGGCCGTAACACAAGCAATGATTATTAATAGTTGAGAATGGCGCAGGAGGGGATGGCTGCCATTTTACGGGCTCCTAACCAAGTGTGCCATTTATTTATTTTTTAAACTTGTTTTGTACATATCGTTGCTGCTACCATCTCTTATGACCAAAAATAACTTCTCGACATCAGAACAGCAATTACTCACCTCGAACTGGACAAAGATGTTTTATTTAACGAGTCCAACGCGAAGGAAATACTGCTTTCCTTGGGAACGGGCCCAAATCCCCGTCATTTGCGTGAAGAAAAGACATAGAAAAAGGGGGCGGAGGTCAGGCTGCCTTCTAAGAATTCGTAGGCAAGTAAACCCCCACTACCATCCGTTCTATAGGCCAACATGCAATCATTGGAAAACAAAATGGATGATAAACGATCAAGACTATCCTACCAATGGGACCTAAAATCTGTAATATCTTATGATTCACCGAGTCGTGGCTGAACGACAACACAGATAACAGAGCTGACGGGATTTTCCAACCATCGGCAGGACAGAGAAGCTACATCTTGTAAGACGAGAGGCGGGTGTGTGTGTATTTGTCAATAACAGCTGGCGCGCAATGTCTAACAAAGTCTCGAGGCAATGCTCGCCTGAGGTAGAGTATCTTATGTAAGCTGTAAACCACACTATCTACCAAGAGAGTTCACAACTATATTATTCGTAGCCGTCCATTTACCACCACAAACCGAAGCTGGCACGAAGACCGCACTCAACTGGCTGTATTAGGTCATAAGCAAACAAGAAAATACTCATCCAGAAGTGGTGCTCCTACTGGCCGGGGACTTTAACCTGTTGAGGTGTAGGGGGCAGTATTTTCACGGCCGGATGAAAAACGTACCCAAATTAAACTGGTTACTACTCTGGCCCAGAAACTAGAATATGCATATTATTAGTAGATTTGGATAGAAAACACTCAGAAGTTTCTAAAACTGTTTGAATGGTGTCTGAGTATAACAGAACTCACATGGCAGGCAAAAACCTGAGAAAAATCCAACCAGGAAGTGGAAAGTCTGAGAATTGTAGTTCTTTTGATTCTCAATCAAAACTACAGTTTCTGTGGGGTCACGTTGCACTTCCTAAGGCTTCCATTGGCTGTCAACAGCCTTCAGAAAGTTATTTCAGCATTCTCCTGTCACTGGGCAGATAATAGGAGCTCAGTCAATGAGTGGACTGCCTGTGGACAAAGGAATTGGATATGCGCGATCCCGCGAGCACGCCGTTCCTTCTTTTTCTTCTTGAATGAATACGCTATTGTCCGGTTGGAATATTAACGCAATTTTACGTTAAAAATACCATAAAGATTGATTTTAAACAGCGTTTGCATGCTTCTAAGTACGGTAATGGAACATTTAGACTGTCTCTGATACCTCGCTCGCGCGTTATGCCTTTGGATAGTGCTCTGAACGCACGAACAAAACGGAGGTATTTGGACATAAATATGGATTATTTCGAACAAAAACAACATTTCTTGTGGAAGTAGCAGTCCTGGGAGTGCATTCTGACGAAGATCAGTAAAGGTAAGAGAATATTTATAATACTAATTCTGAGTTTAGGTGACCCCGAACTTGGCGGGTGTCTGTATAGCTTGCTGTGATGGCGAGCTATGTACTCAGAATATTGAAAAATGTGCTTTCTCCGTAAAGCCATTTTAAAATCTGACACACAGCGGTTGCATCCAGGAGTAGTCCATCTATAATTCTTTAAATAATTGTTATATATTTTGTCAACGTTTATGATGAGTATTTTTGTAAATTGATGTGCACATTCACCGGAAGTTTTGGTGGGAACACATTTTCTGAACATCACGCGCCAATGTAAAATGCTGTTTTTGGACTTAATCGAACAAAACATACATGTATTGTGTACCATAATGTCCTAGGAGTGTCATCTGATGAAGATCGTCAAAGGTTATTGCTTCATTTAGCTGTGTTTTGGGTTTTATTGACACATGTCCTTGCTTGGAAAATGGCTGTGTAATTATTTTTGTCTATGTACTCTCCTAACATAATCTAATGTTTTGCTTTCGCTGTAAAGCCTTTTTGAAATCGGACAATGTGGTTACATCAAGGAGAAGTGTATCTTTAAAATGGTGCAAAATAGTTGTATGTTTGAGAAAGTTGAATTATGGCATTTTGTTGTTTTGAATTTGCCGCCCTGATATTTCACTGGCTGTGTCCCGCAGGTGGGACGCTAGCGTCCCACGTAGCCCATAGAAGTTAATGCAGGCAAACTTAAATCCGTTTTTACCTAATTTCTACCATCATGCCATATGTGCAAACCAGAGAAAAAGAATAACTCTAGACTACCTTTACTCCACACACAAAGATATTTACAAAGCTCTCCATTTGGCAAATCTGACCATAATTATATCCTCCTGATTCCTGCTTACAAGCTAAAACTAAAGCAGGAAGTACCAGTGACTCGCTCAATACGAAAGTGGTCTGATAGTCCTGTGATGCGGATGCTGCACTGTTTTGCTAGCACAGACTGGAATAGGTTCCGGGATTCATCCAATGGCATTGAGGAGTATACCACCACAGTAATCGGCTTCATCAATAAGTGCATCGACGACGTCGTCCCCACAGTGACCGTGTGTACATATCCCAACCAGAAGCCATGGATTACAGGCAACATCCGCATCGAGCTAAAAGCTAGAGCAGCCGCTTTCAAGGAGTGGGACACTAATCCGGACGCCTATGACAAATCCAGCCATGCCCTCAGACGAACCATCAAACAGGCAAAGCGTCAATACAGGATTAAGATTGAATCCTACTACACCGGCTCTGACACTCGTCGGATGTGGCAGTGCTTGAAAACTATTATGGACTACAAATGGAAACCCAGTCGCGAGCTGCCCAGTTACGCGAGCCTACCAGATGAGCTAAATGCCTTTTATGCTCGCTTCGAGGCAAGCAACACTGAAACATGCATGAGAGCACCAGCTATTCCGGACGGCTGTCTGATAACGCTCTCTGCAGCCGATGTGAGCAAGACCTTTAAACAGGTCAACATTCACAAAGCTGCGGGGCCAGATGGTTCTTCCTGCTTTAGTTTACCAGGACGTGTACTCAAAGCATGCGCAGACCAACTGGCAAGTGTCTTCACTGACATTTTCAACCACTCCATGACCGAGTCTATACCTACATGTTTCAAGCAGACTACCATAGTCTGTGCACAAGGAAGCAAATGTAACCTGCCTAAATGATTACCGCCCCATAGCACCCACGTCGGTAGCCATGAAGTGCTTTGAAAGGCTGGTCATGGCTCACATGAGCATCATCCCAGATACCCTAGACCCACTCCAATTCAAGAGTTTCAAGTTCCTTGACTGAAAAGTTTTGGCATTGATCACCTGATCATCCATAAGTTCTACAGCTGCACCACCGAGAGCATCCTAACCGGTTGCATCATCGCCTGGTATGGCAACTGCTCGGCATCTGACCTTAAGACGCTACAGAGTGTAGTGCCTACGGCCCAGTACATCACTGGGGCCAAGCTTCCTGCCATCCAGGACCTATATACTAGGCGGTGTCAGAGGAAAGCCCCAAAAATTGTGAGACTCCAGTCACCCAAGTCATAGACTGTTCTCTCTGCTCCCACACGGCAGGCAGTACCGGAGCGCCAAGTCTAGGACCAAAAGGCTCCTTAACAGCTTCTTCTCCCAAGCCATAAGACTGCTGAATAATTAATGAAATGGCCAGCCGGACTATTTACATTGACCCCCCCCCCCCCTTTGATGTTACACTGCTGCTACTCACTGTTTATTATTATCTATGCATAGTCACTTTACCCCTACCTACATGTACAAATTACCTCGACTAACCTGTACCCCCGCACATTGACTCGGTACCGGTACCCCCTGTATATAGCCTCAGTATTTTATTGCACTACTTTTGATTATTTGGTAAATATTTTCCTAACTCTTTCTTGAACTGCATTGTTGGTTAAGGGCTTGTAAGTAAGCATTTCACCTGTTGTATTCAGCGCATGTGACAAATAAAGTTTGATTTGATGTTTCTAAACGTTAAAACACAGTGTCGGGATCGTAGTTCCCATGAGACAATCGTGGGCGAAGTGAATGGCTGAGAACCGTAAGGAGGAGGCAGAATGCCGCCTAGAGTTTGAGAGCTACAGTATGTTACACCAAGCAGCTGAGATACCTGTCTAAATCATCTTCGCCTCTCCTCCTGCGTGATCTCTCTGCACCTGGCTTGTCATAATCTTCAAAGTCATCATCTGAAAACAAAAAGACAAGGCTCTGTTAACTTGTTTGATGGCAGGGTCTTCAACCCCAGTCCTTGAGGGCCACAAACATTGTACATATTTGCTTTCTAATTGGCAAATGATGATGATGATGATGATGTGGGAAACCAGATGTGAAAACTCGCGCCAATCAATCAGAGAAACGAAATCCCGCAATTGACCACCCCTGCTGTTTCAATTAATGAATGATGTGGTCAACTAGCTATAACAGTTTACTAAGCAACAATTGTTTAGTACTTTTAATGATATTTAGGCTGTTTTAGATAGTTCAAAGCAATGAAAATGTAGCAACAAGCTAACGTTAGCCAAATTCAACGTTAGTTAGCTAACGGTAGCTAGCTGGCTAACCACTTGGTTGTTGGCTAAAAATATCAGCACACTACACAACACGTAAACATGCACATTTAAACGTTGGAACTAAATACAACACATAATGAACTTGTATCACGATGCCTAGAGTTTTTGTGGATTAATGATCGTAGCTAGCTACATTTTAGGCCTATCTCGTCTGGCTAGCAAACCAAACGTGTTAGCTAGAAAGCCAAAAGTCTACCGAAATAATTGTGGTAACCATACCTCCGGGGCTGTCCGCCATTACGCAAGCCGGTTTCCTCAGTGTAGGCGAAATTCTATATAATTGAAGAATACATTGAAATGTTTACTCCTTCGTGTTTAAATCAAGCTAACGTTGTTTACCACAATAGGCAGAGAACCTGAACATAACCATTACAGAGTGAATAAGTTCTGATGCATTCTGGGATAGAATAATGTCCTTCCTAAACGCTGATCCGAAGAAAGTTTATTTTACCTACAACATATCCATTTAATATTTGTGTGTAGGATAAACTGGTCCTAGATATTTTGGTCAACCTCTGCAGTTCATGAGACCCAATAAGTATTCACGATATCTAATTACAATACATAATGAATGAAACTGTAAAAGTATACATATTTTCTTAATTAGAGTAGGAGATACTGAAACATGAAATATAGCCTACAATACACTAGCTATACAATATCAGTAATTTGGGTAACGTGGTATAACTAGCCCCCCTAACAACAATGTCCAATTGCTGACACAAAAAAGCAAAGTTTGGAGAAAAAAAATGGTATGTGGATGATGGTAATGCTTAGGCAAACAAACTATGAAGGGAAATTAGTGGCTACAGTTTACACTTTTTAAACTTTTTTACAAAATGGTATTGCACATCTCACTATTAATATTCTCACTATGATGAGATTTTGATGTAAGGTCCCTCTTCTAATTTCCGCACCAAATCATGTCCAAGTCATCCTAAAGTATCTAAAAAAATTACGCTGTAACTCAATTAAGTTACTTGTAGATGATTTGGACATGACTTGGAAACATTGACTTGCATTGGATTGCTGGAGGGGCAGTTTCCCCCAACACTCACCTTAAATGTCACTGCTTTATTACAATTGTTATCTCTAAACAACTGTATTACGTATCTTTAGGCTCCCCTAATAGTATATACAGTAGAAGTCGGAAGTTTACATACACTTAGGTTGGAGTCAACCACTTCACAAATTTCTTGTTAACAAACTATAGTTTTGGCAAGTCGGTTAGGACATCTACTTTATGCATGACACAAGTAATTTTTCCAACAATTGTTTACAGACAGATTATTTAATGTATAATTCACTGTATCACATTTCCAGTGGGTCAGAAGTTTACATACACTAAGTTGACTGTGCCTTTAAACAGCTTGGAAAATTCCAGAAAATGATGTCATGGCTTTAGAAGCTTCTGATAGGCTAATTGACATCATCTGAGTCAATTGGAGGTGTACCTGTGGATGTATTTCAAGGCCTACCTTGAAACTCAGTGCCTCTTTGCTTGACATCATGGGAAAATCAAAAGAAATCATCCAAGACCTCAGAAAAGAAATTGTAGACCTCCACAAGTCTGGTTCATCCTTGGGAGCAATTTCCATACGCCTGAAGGTACCACGTTCATCTGTACAAACAATTGTATGCAAGTATAAACACCATGGGACCACGCAGCTGTCATACCGTTCAGGAAGGAGATGCGTTCTGCCTCCTAGAGATGAACATACTTTGGTGCGAAAAGTGCAAATCAATCCCAGAACAACAGCAAAGGACCTTGTGAAGATGTTTGTTATGTTTGGAGGAAACGGGGAGGCTTGCAAGCCGAAGAACACCATCCCAACCGTGAAGCACGGGGGTGGCAGCATCATGTTGTGCGGGTGCTTTGCTGCAGGAGGGACTGGTGCACTTCACAAAATAGATGGCATCATGAGGCAGGAAAATTATGTGGATATATTAAAGCAACATCTCAAGACATCAGTCAGGAAGTTAAAGCTTGGTCGCAAATGGGTCTTCCAAATGGACAATGACCCCAACTTCCAAAATTGTGGCAAAATGGCTTAAGGACAACAAAGTCTAGGTATTGGAGTGGCCATCACAAAGCCCTGACCTCAAGCCTATAGAAAATGTGTGGGCAGAACTGAAAAAGCGTGTGCGAGCAAGGAGGCCTACAAACCTGACTCAGTTACACCAGCTCTGTCAGGAGGAATGGGCCAAAATTCACCCAACTTATTGTGGCAAGATTGTGGAAAGCTACCTGAAACGTTTGACCCAAGTTAAACAATTGAATGGCAATGCTACCAAATACTAATTGAGTGTATGGAAACTTTTGACCCACTGGGAATGTGGTGAAAGAAATAAAAGCTGAAATAAATCATACTCTCTTCTATTATTCTGACATTTCACATTCTTAAAATAAAGTGGTGATCCTAAGACAGGGAATTTTTACTATGATTAAATGTCAGGAATTGTGAAAAACTGAGTTTAAATGTATTTGGCTAAGGTGTATGTAAACTTCAGACTTCAACTGTATATACAATGTTTATAGATCTAACTTACTTATATTATGTATATAACTCTTTCTAAATGACAAAATATTAGATCAATTTACCTCAGAAGGGGGGGGGGGACAGTTACTATGGGGGGCTGTTTACCCCACGTTACTTTACTAACCCAATTACCCATTCTTCAACAATGTTGTTTTTCTACCAAAGATATGGCACCTTTCAGTTTTCCAACATACATATTGAATATATTTTTTTCAATGCTATCAGGTTTCACTATTCCTTGGTTGCATTATTGTGACTGATTAATATGCTTTCTCGTCCAAATCATGCAGTAGCACCATTGCTCTTGTCTTATTTTCTGTATCAAGCTTAGTGCTGTGCTGCGTTGAAGCATCGCATCAATTTAATTTCTGGTCTGACTGCATAGAGACTTTCCTCTGGGATTGTGGTTTGGATAGGATTCAGACAAGGTTTATCAGTCTCACTGGCAGCTATAGGAATTAAGAGAGGGGAAATGTCACAAAAATTATTTGAGGATAATGAGTTTGTCACAATGATGTTGGAGTGGAATTGTGAATAAAACATGAAGTATCCTTGAAACAAAGAACTCAGTCCCTTGGGAATAACATGAGATTATCAATCACTCTCAGACACATATTATTTAGTACAGTAACTGACTGGTGTAAACATGACCAATGTAAATAGATTGTATTTTACTTGATGTTTCTAGATAAACACACGCAATTTACATTGAGGTCTAGTCATTATGCAATTCCAGAAATGGAGTTAATCTTATTGAAGTGATTCAAGTCAGTCCTTAGATTTTTTTAAAATTTTTGGACCAAAGCCTTTTTCAGTTAACGTTACAAAGGTTTCCATTCTAAATTCTGGGGTCTATTAAGCTCTGAAGAAGGAATCCAAGTAGTTGTCTGTCTGACTCTTCAGCCAGACTTTGCAGCTGGGTCGTTTCACCAATTTAGTGCCTTTTGAGAAGTGTAACTTGGTCCATTTTGGGGGGGGATTTCACCTAGTTAGTCATAAAGAGCACATGTTCATCTTAATAAAAAACAAGTTTTCCCATCTCAAGAGGTTAAATAAAAACATGACTATAGTACGTGCCTATTAAGTGCCAAATAATGCAACAGGGTTGTCTTAACAAGGTTGACCGCAACAGGGTCAATGATTTTCTCTTAAGTCAGCCATAAATCCCCTTGTGACAGGGGGAATGGAAGCTTGTTGTGTGCAACAGGGAGTGGCAATTTAATGCAAGCTTCACAATTTGTTTCACTGTTAAAACATTTCTAGCCTGTCTATCTATGGGTAACATGGTTGACATGTTATGCTTGTCCCACTCGGTTTTCCACCACAAGCACCAGAAAATTGCCAAAAAGAGTAAAATCAGATCACTTGCTTTTACACAATGATTTGACTATTAATGTTCAATGTTTCTTTTGAAAAATATATTTAAAAAGGAATCATTTCACCATTTTAAATTGAGAGTTCAGTTCACGTAACAGGGTTGACCTTAAATTGAGGGACAGACGTAAATGAATCACTAATCACATGAAATAAATGATAATCTTCAGTAATGACTACATCAAACAAAATGACTAGGGCTTTACAAAGATGGTGAAAACTTACAGAAAATCTGGGGTTAAGTTGGTTAAAATTTTCCTAGAATTCACAGAGGGTGCAAAGGGGGACATGTCAAAATAATACATTTTGGCACTTTAGCAAAACTTTTTTCAAATTAAAAACATGAATAAAATATGAAAAAAATATTTATTGAATTATACATGTGGTCTTTATTAAAGGGCACTTCATTTAATATATAATGTTTTTAAAATGCAATGTTGGTGCACAATTTCTACTTAAAATATCAAAGAGATGCAAAAGGCACTGTTTTCGTGGAACGACCCAGCTACTGCTAAAGTCTAACCCCCAAATTCCTCTAGGGCTGACAAACGTCAACAAAGACCCCTAGAGACACCAAAGAGAGGTGAGCAGTGAAGTGAAGCCTCATTGTATTGGCTTATTATGGGGTCCCGCAGTGAGGAAGAGGCCATTTTGTAGCACCACAAGGTCAATATCTGAAAGCCAGAGCGATGGAGGGGATCAGCCGTGAGATTTTTAATTTGAGAAGGTGTAAAGGGACTTTCCTGGTGAAAGACAGTCTGTGAATTATAATGGACTGTGGGGATTGGGAGGATAAGATGTTGAGCTGGTGAATGTTTTCCTGCTTTCGTGTGGAGTGGTGTATTGATAAAGCATACAGCCTTTTCCCTATTTCTCCATGACTGTCTGTTGCCTCCCTTAGCATGGCATGCCATTTATTTTGGTGTTTGGCAGGTAGGCTTACCTTCTGACACACATTTTTTTAACAATATCTCACCAATAGTGTCTGTAAACAAAGACAAGCCTTTATGCATGCAAGTACAAAAGGAAATCCTCAAGCAGTGAATAATTAAACCCTTGGGGCTTGTCAAGGATACTCCAAATGTGTGTCCAATGTCCAGTATACAATGAGCACAGAACAACATTAGCTATCAGTACTAACATGTAACCAATTATGGTAAAGGTACAACTGTAAAAACATGAATTGAAAAGATTATAGATGAGATATAAGTTTCAGAAAATAAGACAATTATTTTGACTTCATACATTTTACACATACAAAACAACCATGTCATCATAACTAATAAGTACTTTCATCATGATCAACATTATTGCTATGCATATTAATATACATAATGGGGATACCATCTTAAGAAATATTAACAACTGAACACAGCTGCTTTTAAGGTGCTGTGTGATGTTTTTTTCCCCCCCGACTAAATGCTGAGTGGTTGTATATACTCATCCCTCCATCCTGATTGTCTTTCCCAAGAATATGGTGTTATTTCCAATAGCAAGTGCCGAAGGGAGCTGTCACATTCTATTACGGCACCCTGAATGATTCTGTGCCCTTTTCCAAATCCAGCGGTTTTCCATAACAATGCGAGGGTGCAAAGCCAATGGCGACAATCATTTATCATTTTCAGTTAACGGAGAAAAGTTCTTCCCGCAACAAATCTGTCAATTTGCCTTGTGTAGATTCACTTGACAAAGCCTCAACCTCATCTTGTTTGTTTTTGTATGTAAGCCATTTGTATGTGCAAATAATGAATCATTATTACAACAATACAAACTATCCTGAGAAAGCCCTATAGCATTGCAACGAAACATGTACAGTACCAGACAAAAGCTTGGACACACCTATTCATTCAAGGGTTTTTCTTTATTTTTACTATTTTCTACGTTGTAGAATAATAGTGAAGACATTAACACTATGAAATAACACATATAGAATCATGTAGTAACCAAAAAAGTGTTAAACAAATCAAAATATATTTTAGATTTGAGATTCAAAGGCAGAGGTGACTCTGGGTCTTCCTTTCCTGTGGCGGTCCTCATGAGAGCCAGTTTCATCATAGCGCCTGATGGTTTTTGCAACCGCACTTGAAGAAACTTTCAAAGTTCTGGAAATATTCCGTATTGACTGACCTTCATGTCTTAAATTAATGATGGACTGTCATTTCTCTTTGCTTATTTGAGCTGTTCTTGCCATAATATGGACTTGAGCCCGTGTGGCTCAGTTGGTAGAGCATGGTGTTTGCAACGCCAGGGTTGTGGGTTTGATTCCCACGGGGGACCAGTACAGAAAAAAAAAAATGTATGAAATGTATGCATTCACTACTGTAGGTTGCTCTGGATAAGAGCGTCTGCTAAATTACTAAAATGTAAATGTACCAAATATGGCTATCTTCTGTATACTACCCCTACCTTGTCACAACACAATTGATTGGCTCAAACACATTAAGAAGGAAAGAAATTCCACAAATTAACTTTCATCAAGGCACACCTGTCAGGTGTGCCCTGTCACATCCTGACCAGTAAAAGGGGTTATTTGTTATTGTAGTTTGGTCAGGGCGTGGCAGGGGGAGTTTGTTTTGTGTGTTTCTGGGTTTTTGGTTTATGTTCTATGTTATCTAGTTCTATGTGTTTATCTAGCTTGTCTATTTCTATGTTAGTTTTGTCAATTAGAGACAGCTGGTTGTTGTTATCTCTGATTGGAGGCCATATTTAGTTGTGTGTGTTTTCACTTGTGTTTGTGGGTGGTTGTTTCCTGTATAGTCTGTGCACCTTACGGGACTGTTTTTGTCTTTTGTTTAAGTGTTTACCTTCACCTTCAATAAATAAGAAGATTATAAATATTCCCGCTGCATTTTGGTTCACTCTTTACGACGACAGTGACAGAACCACCCACCAAAGAAGGACCAAGCAGCGGAGGAAGGAGCAGCAGGAGAGCTACTTGGAGTCATGGACATGGGAGGAGATCCTGGATGGTAAAGGACCATGGCACCAGGCTGGGGAGTACAAGCGCCCGAAGGAGGAGCTGGAGGAAGCTAAAAGGGAACAACGGAGCTATGAGGCATTATACCCTCCATTTCAGGAGGAGAGGAGGCAGCCCCCAAAACGTTTTTGGGGGGGCACACGGGGAGTTGGGGTAAGTCAGGCAATAGACCTGAGCCAACTCCTCGTGCTTATTATGGGGAGCGTTTGGCGTGGAGAGCACCGTGCTATGCGGAAGTGCACACGATCTCGCCCATCCGCACGCACAGTCCGGTGCGGTCGATACCAGCCCCTGCAAGTGCCGTGCTAGAGTGGGCATCCAGCCAGGAAGGAGTATGCCTGCTCAGCATATCTGGCCACCAGTGCGTCTCCTAGGCCCAGGCTACCCTGCGTCTGCTCTACGCACGGCAGCCATCATTCCTCAGCACAGCCCAGTTCGCCCTGTGCCAGCACTCCGCCCGTGCAGGGCTATAGTGACAACTCAGCCAGGACGGGCTGTGCAGGTTGTGCGCTTCAGACCTCCGGTGCGTCTTCAAGACCCAGTGATCCTGTTCCTGCTCCTTGCACTAGCCCTGTGGTGCGTGTTACTGTTCTGGCGCCTCCAAAGCCAGCCCCACGCATCAGGCCTCTAGTGCGCTTGCCCAGTCCAGTATGTCCTGTTCCTGCTCCTCGCACTAGCCCTGAGGTGCGTGTCAATAGTCTGGCGCCTCCAAAGCCAGTCCAGAGCTTCTGGCGACAGTTCCCTGTCCAGAGCTTCCGGCAACAGTTCCCCGTCCAGAGCTTCCGGCGACAGTTCCCCGTCCAGAGCTTCCGGCGACAGTTCCCCGTCCAGAGCTTCCGGCGACAGTTCCCCGTCCAGTGCTTCCGGCGATGTCCTACAGTTCGGAGCCGGCAGAGATGGCCCACAGTCCGGAGCCGGCAGAGACGGCCCACAGTCCGGAGCCGGCAGAGACGGCCCACAGCCCGAGGTCTCCAGCGACGCTCCTCAGCCCGAGGTCTCCAGCTACGCTCCTCAGCCCGAGGTCTCCAGCGACGCACCTCAGCCCAGAGCCTTCAGCAGTGGTCTACAGCCCTGAGCCTTCAGCGGGGGTGGGCAGGTTAGAATGGGGACTATGGCCGGAGCCAGAGCCACCTCTGTAGTTGGAGGATTGGGGGGGGAGTGTAGCACAGGAGCCATCGTTGACGGTGGCCACCCTCCCTTCCCTCCCTTTAAGTTGGGGTTATTTTTTGTGGGGTTTTTGTTTTCAGGTGCATTCGGGGTCTGCACCTTTGGGGCGGGTACTGTCACGTCCTGACCAATAAAAGGGGTTATTTGTTATTGTAGTTTGGTCAGGACGTGGCAGGGGGTGTTTGTTTTGTGTGGTTCGGTTTTTTTGGTTTCTGTTCTACATTTTCTATTTCTATGTGTTTATCCAGTATTTCTATTTCTATACTGCTCAAAAAATAAAGGGAACACTTAAACAACACAATGTAACTCCAAGTCAATCACACTTCTGTGAAATCAAACTGTCCACTTAGGAAGCAACACTGATTGACAATAAATGTCACATGCTGTTGTGCAAATGGAATAGACAACAGGTGGAAATTATAGGCAATAAGCAAGACACCCCCAATAAAGGAGTGGTTCTGCAGGTGGAGACCACAGACCACTTCTCAGTTCCTATGCTTCCTGGCTGATGTTTTGGTCACTTTTGAATGCTGGCAGTGCTTTCACTCTAGTGGTAGCATGAGACGGAGTCTACAACCCACACAAGTGGCTCAGGTAGTGCAGCTCATCCAGGATGGCACATCAATGTGAGCTGTGGCAAGAAGGTTTGCTGTCTCTGTCAGCGTAGTGTCCAGAGCATGGAGGCGCTACCAGGAGACAGGCCAGTACATCAGGAGACGTGGAGGAGGCCGTAGGAGGGCAACAACCCAGCAGCAGGACGGCTACCTCCGCCTTTGTGCAAGGAGGAGCAGGAGGAGCACTGCCAGAGCCCTGCAAAATGACCTCCAGCAGGCCACAAATGTGCATGTGTCTGCTCAAACGGTCAGAAACAGACTCCATGAGGGTGGTATGAGGGCCCGACGTCCACAGGTGGGGGTTGTGCTTACAGCCCAACACCATGCAGGACGTTTGGCATTTGCCAGAGAACACCAAGATTGGCAAATTCGCCACTGGGGCCCTGTGCTCCTCACAGATGAAAGCAGGTTCACACTGAGCACGTGACAGCCGTGACAGAGTCTGGAGACGCCGTGGAGAACGTTCTGCTGCCTGCAACATCCTCCAGCATGACCGGTTTGGCGGTGGGACAGTCATGGTGTGGGGTGGCATTTCTTTGGGGGGCCGCACAGCCCTCCATGTGCTCGCCAGAGGTAGCCTGACTGCCATTAGGTACCGAGATGAGATCCTCAGACCCCTTGTGAGACCATATGCTGGTGCGGTTGGCCCTGGGTTCCTCCTAATGCAAGACAATGCTAGACCTCATGTGGCTGGAGTGTGTCAGCAGTTCCTGCAAGAGGAAGGCATTGATGCTATGGACTGGCCTGCCCGTTCCCCAGACCTGAATCCAATTGAGCACATCTGGGACATCATGTCTCGCTCCATCCACCAACGCCACGTTGCACCACAGACTGTCCAGGAGTTGGCGGTTGCTTTAGTCCAGGTCTGGGAGGAGATCCCTCAGGAGACCATCCGCCACCTTATCAGGAGCATGCCCAGGCATTGTAGGGAGGTCATACAGGCACGTGGAGGCCACACACACTACTGAGCCTCATTTTCACTTGTTTTAAGGACATTACATCAAAGTTGGATCAGCCTGTAGTGTGGTTTTCCACTTTAATTTTGAGTGTGACTCCAAATCCAGACCTCCATGGGTTGATAAATTGGATTTGCATTGATTATTTTTGTGTGGTTTTGTTGTCAGCACATTCAACTATGTAAAGAAAAAAGTATTTAATAAGATTATTTCTTTCATTCAGATCTAGGATATGATGTTTAAGTGTTCCCTTTATTTTTTTGAGCAGTGTATGTTGGGGTTTTGGTAGGACCTCCAATTAGAGGCAGCTGGTTGTCGTTGCCTCTAATTGGAGGCCACATTTAGTTGGGGTTTGTTTCAGTTGTGTTTTCTGGGTGGTTGTTTCCTGTATAGTCTGTGCACCTTACGGGACTGTTTTCGTCGTTTGTTTTGTTTAAGTGTTTTCCCTTCAATAAATAAGAAGATGATAAATATACCCGCTGCATTTTCGTCCACTCCTTACGACGACCGTGACAACACCTGTTAATTGAAATGCATTCCAGGTGACTACCTCCTGAAGCTAGTTGAGAGAATGCCAAGAGTGTGCAAAGCTGTCATCAAGGCAAAGAGTCTCTATGAAGAATGTCAAATATAAAATATATTTGGATTTGTTTAACACTTTTTTGGTTACTTCATAATTCCATATGTGTTATTTCATAGTTTTGATGTCTTCACTATTATTCTACAATGTAGAAAATAGTCAAAATAAAGAAAAAGCTTTCAATGAGTAGGTGTGTCCAAACTTTTGACTGGTACAGTACATGAAATGATCTATGTAACAGAGCATTCTACTTGTGCAGGTTGTGATATTATCAGAAACACTTCGGAGTGTGAAATAACACACACATAAGACCTTTAAAATCAAAAGGATATAGTATCCAGCCTATACTCTGTCTACTCTGATCCCCTGAAAATGACAATCATCTTGTAATGTAGGCCTACGTGTGACAGGATATATACCTTAGTTTTGGTCCTTGTTTCTAAGGGAACCATAAGTAGTGGTGAACATGTAAAAATGTATAAAAGCACCCAGAAGATGGTAGCTAAATGAAGATGTCTTACTCAGGCCATTTACCATTGGGAGGGGATTGGGGGGGGGGGGGGGGGGGGGGGGGGGGGTAAGTACTGGTCTGCCTGACAGGGTGGCTCTCCCATAGGCACCAATGTAATAGCAGCTGGATCTGGTCAGCTTAATTCATTTTTATTGTTCAAGAAAAAATGTAGTGGGATGTCTCGCTTCCTCTTCTGTCTGTGTCACCCCCTTCTGTCTCTGTCACCCCTTAAAGTTATGGCACTGCAATAATCTATTTTGTTTTCAGTTGGTTTCATGTGTTTGGAGTATCAGATGGGGGGTCCAAGCACAATGAATCTGACCTACCTTGTCATTGTTTTTGGTCAATTGTGAAGTAGGTAAGCAGCTTCTAAAGTCTGTGAAAACACTTTAGTATTGTAGGAAGCATTGAGCCATCCAGTGAAAGTAACAGAGATCTAAGAAGACATTTGTCTTTTGCTATGAACCTGTTTCAAACAAGCAAACCTAAGCATTTATACTTAATACATAAACATTGGTTGTTTACCTTACAGAAAAAACACATCAACTTCACATGTGATCACATGTGATCTTATGTGAAGAGAATGTGATAACATGTGACGAGAATGTGATAACATGTGACAACATGTAAAAGCAACATGTTATAACATGAAACTACACAGGTGAAAACATCATCTTATGTGATATAAATGTGATGACATGGGAATGCAAAATCTCTGTGACACCATTAAATTACAAATTTGAGCACATGTGAAAACATGATCTGAATCTGAAATAAATGTGACAGCATGGGGATGCAAAATTTCAACAGTTTTTCACACGTGAAAAAGCAATTCCACATGGGAGTTTGATTTTCACGTTTTGGTTTTTCAGCAAAAACACGTTATTCTCATAATCTATCTGTTTATTTATCTATCCTATGTATCTATCCAGTCATAACTTTCTTTTAACAGTTTTATCATTTGATTAAGAAATGAATGTATGGTTGAAGTAAGGGATAAACACCTGGGATAAAATAAAGTTGTTTAATTCATTTTAAACTTCAACAATGCCTCCTTGTCGTTTGTACTCTATTATTACAGTTGGCACATACTGTGATATTCTAGTAGGAGAGTGTATAAAAGTGTAGTAGGCTAGTCTGAGTGTAGTTATTTGAGATGAAATATGTGATCTATCTGCCCCACAATCCAAAGTAATAAGGTTGATAAACTACACTATCAAAGTAATAAGACCAATTATTTAACTAAATTTAAGTTTGACTATATTTAACTGCTTTGCTTAAATAAAACATTTTAAACTTCTTCCACTACACCAAAAATATTTGCTACGACTTAAAGCAAGTTCCACAAATTTTTATTTTTATATGGTCAATTACCATATAGGGTCAAGATGTCCTGGGACACACTATTGGGATTGTCAAGAATAAAAATGTTACATTTCATGATAAACTGTAGCCTCTGTGAACGGATGTTACAGAATTGATAACTGTCTGTCTGCTGGCATTTTGCTCAATTATTGCATGTAAAATGTGCATTTCATATATTCAAATAATTATTTCAATTGTGCATTAATTCAGTTAAGGATTCATCCAGAATAGGTGCACTACACTAACATATCCACAATGCACTTTATTTCACAATAGATGGGCTAATCAAGTGTTTTGACAGTTTTCCCAATTCTATTTTCAAGTTCAAGCTTGACACAGTTAAACGTAGCCCAGCCTAATGATTCTTTTCAGCCCCAGTATGCAAGCACGAGGGTTATCATTATGTCCTTTGTCATTGGATGCCAGGTTCAGATTCACAATGCCATTGGCTCTTTGGCTGTCAGTCTGAAGTGTTGCTCTTTTTTTTTTTTCGCGGGTCGTGCACGCGCAACACAGACAGGCACGTAACTGTTTTGAGTCTGTCTGGTGTCTGTCTGAAACTGAACAAATTGGAGATGGAGTTTTAAGTCTCCATCTAAATTGATAAGAAATAATGAATTCAATATGGGAATTTACAATCACTCAACAACGCTCGCGATTGAATTACAGCGCAATTTAAATCAATATTTAGGCTGACGCTTTGAAAGTTTTTTCAATGTTTATCATCAGACAATTCATTATTTACAGGTAAGACAATCAACCGTCTGTAGAGCGCGATAGGCTACTATTTTATACAAGCTTACTAAATAAATGCTATCATTCATTGCTGTTAAAATTAATATGTTATGATAAAGAATCGGAAATGTGAATCGGAAATGTGTTTTTACACATGCTGTTAAATTGACTTCATTGCTGTATATAACGCATGCCTTATGTGATGTGAATTATGCACTGCCAAACAGACAACAGCATTGTTGCTTTTGAGGAAATATGCATCCCTCATTCTTCGTCCTGTTGACTACTTTGTGAAGATGCACAGGTGACGCACCTTTGCTCACGTGAATACCTATTAACCATTTGAGCACCTCACAAGAGAGTGCCGCTTATTTGTTCAGCATTTTCAGAGCCAGAGGATGATGGCCCTTTTTTAAATGTTACACGAGTAACAGTGTGTTATGCCGAGTTCATGTGGTAGTCGGAACTAGGAAAGTCGGAAATGTCCGACTTGCTAACTGGTTTAACGTGGCACGTGTATGACTACAACCATTTAGGAAGTCGAACATTTCAAAGTTCCGACAAGCACTTGAACGCTGGATACATGTTACTCCCAAATATGTGTAATTTGTTGATTGATGACATTTTTTTACAACAACATTGTAGGCTAAATGAGAAATTTGAACTGATGTAGACCAGCTGCACTGCGCGTGTGGTAAATACCACGGCATTGTTGGCATGTGGAAAAAATAGTTTTCTAGTGTGCTCTTAACCCGCAGGTATCATCTTCTTCCGTCCTGACAAAAAGCCTATTTGCCCGAAGTTTAAGCCTAATGGAGCGTTTCAATGGAGCAGTTATTTGAAAGGTTGGTTCTGGTTGAAAAAGTAAATTACAAGTAAATGATGATAAGTAAATTACTGAGGTATTGTAAAATTGCCGTCTACCTGTTAATGTAAGGCATATGAGATGGCCCATAACCCAAAAAGTACATTCTAAGCTACCAATTGCCAAAAGAGCTCTTAGTCATGAAAATTGGATGTTGGAACTGTGTCAAAACACGAGTAACAGGTAGAAGTTTTCTTTATTCACACAATCAATGTAAAAGCCTATAAGGCAATATAGCCCTGAAGATGAACCAAAACGTGATTTGTGTCAGCCAGTAGGTTTATTAACCTATGTTTATTAGCTGTAGTCTTCTGTACCTGTCTAAGGTGGTTTCCTGTCATCTCTTGCCATTCACCGAATTTGGTATAGGACACTAGAATTACTGTTAAGTTTTTGTTGAAGAAGCCATTCGAATTGACTGTGTTAAAAAAAAAATGAAATTGTGTAGCCTGAAACATTTACATAGTTCATAGATTTTTCCATTGCATGCACAATAAGCTTCTACGAATTTGACATGTTAGATAAGAAGGTGCTCTTCAGCGGGTATATCCACATTTTTTGTTGCCTCAGTCAGAGATTCTACTTTGCATGTGAAATAGACACCTTTGCTTAGTCATTGTAGCTGTCTAAAGAAACAGTAGTCACATGACTTGGAAGCTACCCTCATACCCGCCTCTGGTTTGACAGGACAAGATGGCGGCTGCTGAAATCATAAGGCATTGTTATTTTCTATCGCCTATTGATTCTTTGGCTATTTGATGAGACAAACCTTGGACAGAATACTAGAACACAGTGCGGTTATCTGCAATAGATCAGAGAAAGCATAGATTTATTTGTTACTGCTGAATGTAAAGTGAGCATTCATTGCACCAAAACCCCCTTTTTGTTTCTTTGATAATATAAAAAAATTCTCGGCACTCTTAGTCTCTTTTTCCCACATCAACCCTGTTGTTCATATGCACAAATGATATGGACTATCCCACTGTCTGGTTTTGTTTATCTTTCAGTAAAAATATCCATAGTATTCAGTCTTACGCCCCTCGTCGTCACTGTAGAGGGGAGTGACAGAGTTCAGAAAATGAGCAGGGCAGCCTGGAACATTGAGATCTTACAGGCACAGCCATCAGCATTTTGCTCATGGTACATAGTGGCTCATGGCATTATGGTTTGACATAACTTGTGCAAGTAATAAACATGTCTTTGATGCTGATTCTGATGTAACAAATGTGGTTAATGGACACAAGATCCCTTAGCCAACATTTAATAAAGTGAAAAGTGTACAAAACCACACATTATCAGAAGGAGTTGTAATGACAAGTTGATGTACAGTAGACCTCTAAAGAGATATCGTAATAGACGCAAGGCCTCTTTGGGTGCTGTTAAACACCCATAAGGGTGTGGTAGTCGGAAAATGCTATCATTCATTGATGATAACTGTAAAAGTTATCGCTGGTTCTGTTATGTTTATCTGTGAGTCTTATCAGTGACCGGCCTGGACAGATCACTTAATGATCACCTGTTAAAGCTTGATTTGTGCATCTGCTGTCCAACCTAACCCTCACTGAGTCTTAAAGTAACTGTCTCGAGTTTCTAGATTTCTATGAAATATGACCTATAATTACAATATGAGTGAAAAAGATTTCCTTCCAAAAAAATGGTAATTAAAAAGCAGCTTTTCTGTGTTTGAATGGCGTGTGTCACGTTCTTGAAAGTGAGCGGACCAAGGCGCAGCGTGAGTATAGTTCCACATATTTATTTAAGTGAAACTAACAAAAACAACAAAACTTACAAAGACCGTGAGGACGTAGTGCCCAAACACACTAACAATCAATATCCCACAAAACACAGGTGGGGAAATAGCTACCTAAATATGATCCCAATCAGAGACAACGATAAACAGCTGCCTCTAATTGGGAACCATATTAGCACCAACATAGAAATAAACATACTAGATCACCCCCTAGTCACGCCCTAACCTACTACACCATAGAGAACCAAGGGCTCTCTATGGTCAGGGCGTGACAGTACCCCCCCCCCCCCCCCAAAGGTGCGGACTCCGGCCGCAAGACCTGAAACCAAATGGGGAGGGTGGGGGGAGGTGATTAGTGTCGGTGGCGGCTCCGGTGCAGGTCGAAGCCCACGCCCAGACCCCGGATCCGGCCATTGCGCCGGGCTGAATGCCTTGCCTGGACTGGGCATCGGCACAAAGGAAGACTCCAGCCATGGAGCTGGGTTGGACGCTGTGCCTAGACTGGGCACCGGCGCAAAGGAGGACTCCGGCCCTGGAGCTGGGTTGGATGCCGTGCCTGGACTGGGCACCGGCGCAGAGGAAGGCTCCGGCCTTGGAGCTGGACTGGACGCCGTGCCTGGATTGGGCACCGGCGCAGAGGAAGGCTCCCGCCCTGGAGCTGGACTGGACGCCGTACCTGGACTGGGCATTGGCGCAGAGGAACGCTCCCGCCCTGGAGCTGGACTGGACGCCGTGCCTGGACTGAGCACCGGCACAGAAGAAGGCTCCGACCATGGAGCAGGACTGGACACTGTGCCTGGACTGGGCATCGGCGCAGAGGAAGATTCCGGCCTTGGAGCTGGACTGGACACCGTGCCTGGAAGCTCCGCACCGTTGACCGTCGCTGGAGGTTCCGGTCCGTGGACCGTGGCAGGAGGTTCCGGACTGGGAACCGTCGCAGGAGGTTCCGGACCGTGAAGCGTCGCGGGAGGTTCCGGACTGGGAACCGTCGCCGGAAGCTCTGGACTGGGAATGCGCACTGGAGGCCTAGTGCGTGGAGCCGGTACAGGTGGCACCGGACTGGTGACACGCACTTCAGGGCGAGTGCGGGGAATAGGCACAGGATGTACCGGACTGGGGACACGAACTTCAGGGCGAGTGCGAGAAGCAGGCACAGGACGTACCGGACTGGGGACACGCACTTCAGGGCGAGTGCGAGGAGCAGGCACAGGACGTACTGGACTGGGGACACGCACTGGAGGCCTGATGCGTGGGGCCGGCACAGGTTGCACCGGACTGGTGACCGGATCTTCTGGTTGAATGTTGAGCAGAACACACTTGCACAACATCTCTCTCTCCCAACTTCTCCATTGCCTCCCTGACAGTCTCTGGCTCTTCCCGCGGCTCAGCCGCCAGCTCCATGTGCCCCCCCCCAAATAAATCTTGGGGTTTCTGTGGCTGTGGTCTGACGACACGCGCCTCCGGAGTTTGCCATTCGGCTCTGGCACTCTCCTCGGCTCAACCGGCCAGCCCTTGTGCCCCCCACCCAAAAAACTTGGGGTTGTCCTTTGGCTTTCTGTGGCTGCGAACCCTGGCGTTGTCGCTGTCCTTCATTATTACCTTCCGTCTGCCGCCAAGGGAGGGTTTCGCATCCACCCATCACTTCTTCCCATGTCCAAAACTCCTTTACCTGGTGAACACGCTGCTTGGTCCTGGTTTGTTGGGATATTCTGTCACGTTCTTGGTAATGAGCGGACCAAGGCGCAGCGTGAGTATAGTTCCACATATTTATTTAAGTGAAACTAACAAAACAACAAAACTTACAAAGACCGTGAGGACGTAGTGCCCAAACACACTATCAATCAATATCCCACCAAACACAGGTGGGGAAATAGCTACCTAAATATGATCCCCAATCAGAGGCAACAATAAACAGCTGCCTCTAATTGGGAACCATATTAGCACCAACATAGAAATAAACATACTAGATCACCCCCTAGTCACGCCCTAACCTACTACACCATAGAGAACCAAGGGCTCTCTATGGTCAGGGCGTGATAGCGTGGGCGTGCCCCAATGACAGAATAGTGTGGGCGTATACCGGTCATTAAAAATATTAATGCGAGTAGACCGCTGACTGGCCATTTCATTTCACTATCCTCTGTGAGGAAATAGCAAGCATTTTTAAAACTGTCTGTTCGAGATACAAGTTTGAGGTGGGGTTTTTGAAGTGTTTTTTTCCCCCCTCCAATGTATGCTTTGGCCACATACGAGTATAGGATGAGTCAATAACGTTATTTGGGTATGAGTTAACAGAATATGAACTTTTAAAAGTGATATTTTCACAGGACAGTTACTTTGATGGTTTTTGAGTGGTTTAAGATTATGTTTGCAGTGTAGCCTAACTTGGGAAGTTTTATCTTTGCAGGTTTGTCCCCAACCTGACCTGAAATGGTTGACATGTACAATTTTCCAATTGCAATTAGAGAGGGAGAAAAACATTGCAAGCCATGCTCACGGTGATGTCTGTAAGCATGTTCATGACGGTCCAATGGACCTGGTTTAAATTCAAAAACCATACAATCTGTGTACGATGACATTGTAACAAAATCGGCTTCCTTTGGGAAACCTGCTATGCTCATCAACATATGTTTGAAATACATTTTGAATACATTTTTTGAAAGTACATTTTTCACTAACACTTTACTGAAAGCAGACATGTACAATGGATTATTATGCAATTATAATAATTAAGAACATTTCTGTTACACTTAAAATGGACTCTGTCCTTAATTTCATGTCTTTAATCCTATGTCAAGCATGGGTTATTTTTTTTGTTTTTCACGTTAGCAGCATATTAAAATGTTTCTTGTCTTTGTTTACAGAAGGCCCTTATGACATCTTGAACCCTGTACATAAACCCCATGTCTGTGGTGAGGACACTGTTCCATGGCTGATGGTAAGAATATTGTTGACCTGTTCGCTAAAGCACATTTGGGCATGTTGCAAGGAGAAAATAGTAACGCTAGGAATGCTATAAGGTGTTGGGTAAAGAGAGCAAGTGTTATCGCCTTGGGGGAGCATGACTCTGCTGCACAGGCTAATATTAACAGAAAATGAGTAGCAGCTTTCATCGTCAAATCTGTTGCTGAGAAATGGCACTTTGCATTCAGCTCTGCAGTCCATTCATTTTCAGCAACCACTTCTAATAAACTCAGATTGTTGATATCTTCACAAGATAATTACAAAATGTGGATCTGAAATCGAATAACTTTTCACCAGAGGCTTTTAGCTGGGGAAAAATACTGACGTATATCTCAGAATCATTTTACTACTCTGTTATTGGTTCCTTTTTGCTTACCACGCTCTAGTCACGATTTACATTTTAGCATCATGGAAATGCCCAGAGAGAATGTGGTTCATCTTAAAGCCCTTTTTATATTTTATTTTAACACTTCTTGGGGGATCTCTGTGCTCATACAATATATTACGGTAGGTTAAATTTGGTTGTTTAATCTTTTATCAGTGCACTGCACAACAGCGACACCAGCCAATGCTGCTTTCTAAATGGCTGGTTGTTTTTCCTATCCTGACTACGTAATGACGCTGCATTCTGGAAACAGGGCGTTTCCTTTGATATTGGTGTGGCATATTTTTTGAATCAAAGCATTTGCTGTATTTGAAGGGGTCTCCTGGCAGTCTGCCAGAATATGGGCCCACTTGCCTCTTCCCCCATGGCTGCACAAGATCATGACTATTTGCACAGCTGTACTCTTTGCTGGTCTTAGCTGTCGAAAATTCAAGGCCAGCATCCTCCATTTTATGGTGCAGCCGAAGGGGAAAGAGTTTGCGCTGTAATGTAGCTACTGGATCAGGCTAATTGAAAATGCAGGGCGTATGATTAGGAACCAGGACAATTTCGACAAAAAAATAACCCGATATGCAACTGAACAATGTTAAATCGTCAGTGAGGGAACTAATATGAGAGAGGTCCCTGAACATGGATTTATGTTTTTATCTTTATTTCATCTTTTTTTCCCCCTTCGTACAAGGTCGTTCGATTTTAGATGATTGCATTGAGACGGGTAACCATTCACTTTTTATTGGGTATCCCCAAAAGTTTCTTGTCAAAATCTGCGTCAAATGTTATCATATGAATTTGTCTGTTTGTGGTTGACTGTTCTCCACAGTTAAATTATATGATTTTACATTTGATCGCGATCCAACATATCCTATGATTCAAAATTAAGTGAAAAGTATAAAATATAAAACAATTAAATTAAAAGATTTCACTATATATTATATATAATTTTTTTCAGTTTTCAGGTTATTTACAACAGGTTATCCCGTTGTTTTGTAATGTCTTAAAATAAACATTTAACCCTGATAAATACAGATAGTGTGACACATGCAGACCTATATATTCCCTAATTTAAAAAACGTACCAAATCGTGTGTTATCTTTAGTATCAAATATTATCAGATGCTGCTTCTATAATGCATATTAAGAAAAAATGTGTTTAGTACATTTTCAAACCAAATGATTATTTATCGTGAACTTGAAGAATTGCAATCGAATTAGATGTATACATATACAGACCACAATATATAATATTAACTGATTAGATTATTGTAAAATACAATAGAATGATTCTTTGATACGTTACTTGGCATATAGTTGAATATCTTTTTGTTGTTGTTGCAATTTCCCATCGTTATTTGACTGCTTTTCAAACAAAGGTTACACAACAATTTTTGTACTTTAATATTGTATCTTTTGGCAGTCATTTGCTGTAACACAGTGAACTATTTATTGCGACTCATCATTACTGCAAAACTCAAACGGTATATATGGGGATATTATGAGTGTACTTTTGCAATAAAGGTAACTTTAATGTTTCAATCAATTATTGCACTATAACTGACTGGATGTTGCATGAGGAATGAATTAACAAATCAACTCAATCCCTGAAGTGGACATTTGCAACTAAACCTTTAAAGCTATACGACTTTGAGTGTGCAGTTTTATAGTTGCCCGGCATGATCTTTGAATTATTTGTAATTACCTTTCTATATATTATATGCCAACATGTTTTTAAACAAGCAAATCATTATCAGGTCTTTTAAAAGTAAAAAACTAAAAGTGAGAAAAAAATGTATACCAAAGAGAATCCATAAACTGTAAATCTCCTTACATTTACCTTTCTCTCTCTGTCCTTTGTATAGTCTGGTTGAAAGTATTTCATAATGTAAACTTAACATGTTCCCATATAGTAAAAACTGTAGCTACAAACTATTTTCTAATTGTGGGGTGTGTGTTTCTGGTACCGCTCTGAATGGTGGCCTTAGTTTTACTGTAAAAAAAAAACTTTTACGAAGGTCAACCTGTGTTTCTATACCACCTAACACAAGAATGGCTGCCAGTGACACGTTAAGCTGGCATGCTACTCCCTCGCCACAACAGTAGAAAGAGGACTGTTGGTTTGTGTGCGTGTCGGGATGTGGAGGGCGGCGGTGGTGGTGCGGGTGGGGGGGGGGGTGGGGGGGGGGGGGGGGCTTTGAGGGTTGGTGGTGTAGGAGAATCAAGCTTCGGCTTAATGTCAGGTTGTCTGCACTACAGTCCTTGATTTTTCACTGTTCGCTCAAATTTCTTGACCTTTGGGGTGAGACAAGGCAATGCCCAGTACAGTTGTGTTTTGTGCCTTGAGTTTTGTGCAGTGAGATTTCTGGGGTACATTTGGGTTTGGAAAACAGGGGCTGATATAACAGGTATTAGAGATAATTTGACATTGGGGGTTGTGGCTGAAGTATTTCCTCAACAACCAAAAACGTAAAGATGTCCTAAAGTTTGAAACAAGGCACTGCATGACTGAGCTTTAGTAAACTGTTGTACTGTACAAACAGTACAACAATAACACAAATTCTGCTGGAGAATAATATAACTTTATTTGGTGTTAAACCGTGTTATTATTATGAATACTCTGAGGTTTGAAGTAAGTTGCGAAAGGGTTGGCTGTGTTTAAAAGACATGAGAATTCAGTTCTAGGCAGCTACGATAGTTTAAAGTGTGTGTTTCGATATAAGGAAATGTATTTCGTAACATAGTGTAACAATCTACCATTTAGCTTATCCTCTGCTCCATTGTAGCTCACTTGGTAGAGCATGGTGCTCACAATGCCAGGGTTGTGGGTCAATTCCCACGGGGGACTGGTATGAAAAAAAAGGTATTAAAATGTATGCACTGGATAAGAGCATCTGCTAAATGACTATACATGTAAAATGTAATCCAGTATGTATAAGTAAACTAACTTTGTTTTTACTGTTGCCTAAAGGGCTATCCATATATAGGGCTATGGGTATGAATTTAGAAAAGATGTCCCCTGACCATATATTAGTATTTTCTGTGTTTTATGTCCAAATCATCACAACGACACTAAAATGGACTGCATAGCTTAATTAATACAGTTACTTTAAAGCTAGAATCCTTAGTTGCTACATCAATTTTTGGACTTATGTACATATACCCATTGATTCTTAAAGAATATAATTTGTAAATACCTCATGAGCTTAGTTCAGATGTCGTACGCCGTCAGAACCCCAAATATACTCCAATGTTTGTAAACAAAGTAAATGTAAACAAACTGTGTATAGCCTCAAAACATGGTTAAAACTATAATGGCGCTATCATGGATGGTCAGGCCGTGCATCCATAGATCTGTTTATGAATTTGAGCGGTTACATTTCTCCTGGCCCAACCCTCAGCTTTTTACCAAAACAGAGGTGGGGTGGTCCGCTTTGTTATTATTTCAATTAAAGATTCTAGCTTTAAGATGCCATGAAATTCCAAAAATACTCACATCAGGGATAATGTCAAAATTGCTAAAAGGTAAGCACTGGTCAAGTAAACAAAACCAAAACAAGTATTGTGGTCTTGTCCATAGACTGCATACATGGTAAGGAAACCAATGTATGTATTTTTGTAATTTGAGTGAACTATCTCACTTTTAAGGTGTTGATATTTAGGACACTTTCTCACACAATATTTCTTCTGATATTACAAGGCCGGAGCCTTCACGAAGTGTAAAATCATTTAAGGAGACATTGTAATAATAACAAATAATACTGTGTCATGTTTGTACAGTATAGTACACATTTCACGTTACTCATGCGTTCAAGTCTGGTACGCGTGTACCAGGATCCTGGGCGAACTTCTCAGACATTAAAGCCTACCTGATGAGTATGCGCTTTCGCCTCACTTATAAATGAGAGAATTGATCAAGCCGTCTTGAAAGTTGTCTGCATGACCCCTCTGTATGTCTGGGACAGGCAGATCTTTGATTACTGGGAGGTCATCTGCAATAGGATGGACGTGTCGCTCAAAAGTCAAAGGACAAGGTTAAGACAATGATGACGCTATGCGTTTATCCGAAAAAAGCAAGAATATCTTGGAAGTCATCGAAGGTCCTCTTTTGACTAGTCTCTATTTGAAGTGTCTGCCTTTTTATTTGGGTGGGAGGGTCTCTTTAGACAGAAAAAGATGAGCGGGACAAATAATATATGCCAATGGAAACATGGAGTAAACATCAGCTTAAAAGCACAGTTGCAAACGCGCAATTTAGTTTGAATGGTAAATAAGTGAATGGTTTGTTTCAGATGTTGACCGCGCTGCTCCGTGTGAATGCTAAGTGCTTTCCCATGTTCCACTGTTCTAGATGCAGCTGCTGGTTTTAGGATGTGCACACACAGCGTGTCCTTCCCACCCAGCTGCGTAACACTGACAGCTCCAGCAATTTCCCCTGTTTTCATTTGACTGCAAATCCTTCAGCCACTGCCTTTTAAATGGGGTGTACTCATCTATAAAACTCTCCATAAGAGTAAAGAAAAAGCGGTATGGGGTGGGTGAGCAACGTCTGACTGCGACCCCTAGCCTTGAAGACTGTCCAGATTGAATAGAGAGACCTTTTGGCTGGAAACTTTTGTCCTCGGGTGGTGTCTTATGTTAAACACGTTTTGTTTTCTTACTACTAAGTGCATCACTTTCGTCGTAAGATACAGTACGACGCATTCATGCCACGTCACTGCCATGGTTACTTTTTTTTCCCCCACTTGGGATAAATTGGCCAATGGTACAGATGGTCATGGGTTGCTTTCATGCTATTCCGTCGTTATTGCTTTGTTTATAGGAAAAATGGAAAGTGTTTAATAAAACGGAAATGAGAGAAATGTATTCCTATCTGGAGGTGTCGGTTTTGCAGATTAATGAAATGGACTGTTTCTCTCTCTCTCTCTCTCGATACAAATTTGGTTGAACTACTTGTACTTTTTGACTGACCATTAGTCAGCTGAGTTTTTTTGAGATGACATAAAAAAATCTCAAAGGAAACAAAATACAGTACATGGCCTATCACCTGCATAGTTAAGTTAGCCACCCTCCTGGAGTATTCCTTCCAACGCGCTTCCTCGTATGCGTGGCACTTTTTGTCCTGCAGGTGTGTTCGCATATTTTCTTAATTAGGGTCTCTCATTAGCTTCAGCTGGAATACCTGCTCTCTCTCCTAAAGCACTGTGACCTTTCCTGAATTGACGGCCAGGCAGAGCAGAGTTTGAACCAGTCTACCCCGCCGGTTCCTCGTAACTAGAGTACGATGCACCATGACTAATTAGTAAATCTCACCTCGCTCAAAGGTGGAGGAAATTCTTTATTGTACAGGGAGGTTGGGGGTTGGGGGGTAAATGCCCACCTGCTGCAAACCGTGGAAACCCACATCAGTCATGAGACCTTTAGGGTGGATTTCATATCTCACTGAGCGCGAGCTAGCATGCCTTTTGGCTTGTTTTAAACATTTAACTTCACAGAAGTCAAAATGAGCAAGGGAAATGTCCTTTCTCCTGTCACACAATGGTGTGGAAAGGTCAGGCCTAATGAAGTCAGAGGTTTAACCCCTGGTATTCAGTGACTGTGCGCGGGCCCCCGCACCACCTCACCCCATCAGCCATGTGGGTTAATCCCCTTTTGATGCTAATTGATAGGCAATAAACACAATCCTTATCCAGGAGCTGTGTTTTGTCTTCCACAGCCCAACTCTCAGTGTCGGTGACACAAGGTGGTAAAGTGCTAAACCAAATGTGAAATTGATATTTTTCATGTTTGTGTGGCAGTTCTTTTTTTATAGACGCTTACAAAGTGCTCAGTGTTCAGTTTGTGTCATCTGAGGCTCTTAGCAGGGCTTACTGCCATGACCTCTAGGATCCCTCATTGATCTCAATGGTAAAGTTTGTTTTGACTTGACCTCTTTCATCTTCAACGCCATCTTATGGATGGTTGCACAGCTGTAAACTGTTGGCTAATTACTCGCTTCCACAAAGTTTTAATGAGTTGGCTGGACTTGGAGGAATCACTTGAAAATGGAGGAAGCAGGAGTAACATATTATTCCATTCTCTGTACTATTGGTCACCTGTGGACAGGCCGTTACACAAGCCCTTATTCATCAAGCAATCAGAAGCTCAAATATGAGCACCAAGTGAACATCATTTTCATGAAAAATTCAAGCTTGATCAATATTAAAGGGATCTTCCGGCAGAATGATATTTTGTGTCAACTCTCAGTTGCTGTATGCAAATGTCTAGTGGTGAAAATGCGGTGTTCCGTGGCATTTGTGACCGAGCAGTATATTTGGGTGGCTAGGGCATAATTAAAGATGGGTTTATGATCATGTCAAGTCTTGTGCGTATTACAAAAAAAAGTCTGGTGAAGTCCAGTTTATTAATAAGGAACCGCATATCAGTAGAATACTCAAGTTTATGAGTCAAATGTGGGGTTTGTCTTTTTTTTTCCTTTATTTTACCCATTTTCATAAAACATCACATTTGATCCTCTGGTTTGCCATCTAGTAGCTTTACTCTCCCCCTTTTAAGCGTTTTGCATGTTTTTCCGTGGCGCTCATTGTTAAAGACTTTGCTTACTTTCATTAACTTCAGGACTGTGGGCAAATAGTGGTGCCAAGGAAACCACAGGCTATGTCTTTTGGATAGCCGTTATGCATCGACAGCTCGCATCACACCAGGCTGCAATGGAGTTAAGCATTTTATTTCTACTGGAAATCTTTTATCTCTTTTTTTTTTATTAGTTACTTTTAGCAGAAATTGTGCATAGCGAGAAGAAAAACAGTTTTCAGAAGCGTTTCGTCAATAAAGCCCCAGGTTTTTTAGAATGTTGTTGGAGTAAACAAAAGTGGAGTAGGTTAGACTGCCATTTCCACCAGTCTCTTCAACTAGCACAATTAAGCAGGCTGTTCCAGCAGTGTGCTCAGCGGTGTACAACAGCACACTTTGGCTGGGAAATGCCAGGTGTCGTGTCTGTTCTTGTTCATTTCACACGGTGACTCGAGTCCCTCCCTGGAACGCCATTCGCTGGTCTCCGTAGGATTGGAAGTTGTTTACAATTCGTTTGTTACCAGAAGTAATGGGGAGCCGTAAGACCCGATAACGTCATTTGTTGCACGGAAAAGACTCATATGGAACAAACGCTAATTGCAACTGGGACTGTGCTCATATACTCCACTTGACTGCAGACACCTACCCTCTTCATGCCACGGTCACCCATGTCATCCCAAAACGGTCGAAGTGAACTGAGTCAGTCTCAGACATCCATCTGTAGACCTCATCCTTAACCCCCAGACAGCAATATCACAATGACCTTTAACCTTAAAGTGTCATTTGCGGAGGAACAAGTCATTAAAAGTGATTACAGTCCAGGATGAACTGACGATCATGGATTCAAAGTCTTATTGTTCAGCACACGTTCACCCTGAAGAATGTTTCACTGGTGCCTGGAGGATTATTGAACCATGTAAAGAAATCTTCGAAATATTGCTACGGTATGACATTTACATTTTGGTCATTTAGCAGACGCTCTTATCCAGAGTGTAGGGGAGAACGGCTGGTCGTCACACTTTCTGCTCGCATCTGTACGTTTTATTGACAGCACCAGTATATCACCATTTTCAGTATGAGGAGAAAGGCCAATGTCTTGGGTTGAAATGGGGACCCATTTTATCCTCGTATCTTATTCCATCATGGAGTTATAAGCCATCAAACACACACCTGCCCCATCGTGGGGTTGGCTGTCACACAGTATAGAGTTGGTTGTCGCAATGTTTGCTAGTAGCTTATTTCTTCCTTTCGTAACAGGAAGTGAAGCGATATAGCAAACAAAGTCTTAGAAATAGCCAACGTTCTTTGATCGAACGATATTCCTAACAAAACGCCGCATTTTATGTCTTTGGAATAACATCTGACATTGTGAGTAAATGTGTGTGTGTGTGTGTGTGTGTGTGTGTGTGTGTGTGTGTGTGTGTGTGTGTGTGTGTGTGTGTGTGTGTGTGTGTGTGTGTGTGACAAAATAAATGTGTGTGAGAGACAGAAAGGTAACGAAGGGAGCTCTTTACATTACAATCAACCAAACAAGTCCTACAGGCCCTAGTTTTAGCCCACCTGGACTACTACCCAGTTATATGGTCAAGTGCCACAAAGAAGGACACACCGATAGGCAATTACAGTTGGCCCAGAAGAGACCAGCACGGCTGGCTCTTAACTGTACATGAAGGGCTGATACCATTAACATGCATGTCAATCTCTCCTGGCTCAAAGTAGAGGAGAGATTGACTGCACCACTACTTGTCTTTGTGAGAGGTATTGATGTGTTGAAAGCACCGATCTGTCTGTTCAAACAGCTAACATACAGCTCAAACACCCATACATACCCCAGAAGACAAGCCACCAGGGGTCTCTTCACAGCACCCCAAGTCCAGAACAGAGGCTAAGAAACACACAGTACTATAGAGCCGTGACTACATGGAACTCTCTTCCACATCAAATAACTCAAGCGAGCAGTGAAATCAGATTAAAGAAACAGGATAAAACAGCACCTCACGGCATAACACGGACTGTGGAGAGAGACACGCATACGCAAACACAATCTAACACACGCACTCTACATACACACATTGTAATATTGTATTATTGTAATAGTGTACATTTTATATTGTACATTTGTAATAATAGAGTAATAATATATTGTATAATTGTTTTATTTATGATGTAGGCTGTTGTTGTGTTGTGATGTAATTGTTTTATTTCTGTTTGGACCACAGGAAGAGTAGCTTGGCAGCAGATCAAATCAAAATCAAATCAAAGTCTATTGTTCGAGGACACAGATTTGCAGATGTTATCGCAGGTGCCGCGAAGTGATTGTGTTTCTAGCTCCAACAGTGCAGTAATACCTAGAAATACTTGCAGTAATACCTAGAAATACAATCATGGGAGAGCGTGGACGCAGTCCCCCACTACCACAAACTATGCAGTCGAGATTCCCACATTTGGGGAATTCGCAGGGGTCAGCATGGCCGGAGTGCGATGGGCGAGACTCGCCCTAGGTGAACCTCCTTCGTGGTCAAGGTGTCTGCCAGGTACAGTAAGTATTTAATGGGGATCCTAATGAATACTAAATACTAAATGGCACAAGCGCAAAAGAGCTTGGGGTGTATTGTGTACTGGCAGTGGCAATGTTGATAGTGACAATCAACCCCACATTCCATGTGCTCATTAAGATGCTAGTTACCATATGATAACTAGCATTTTAATGAGGGCGACGATCCGAGGGTGACGATCCCGAACTCCGAAATAGGTTTGAAATATAGCTTTCCGTTTTCTCCTTTCCACAACATAATTGTTCATGGATACTCCCATAGTTCAAACATTTTCAAAGAAAATACCAATAATTCATTTTTTTACTTTCACCGATGAAAAATATATATTCCCCTCACCTCAATGTTTTGTCATGCTGACATGAATTGACCAGGTGGATGAGTTCTTACGCAGTGCCATTTAGATTGGGAGTAATTAGCACTGTGTCAAGCAACGCGTGAGACCTCCAGCCCTGGTCTCCCCTAATCTTATCATGATGCCTGATAATGATAGTTATGTAATTGCAACGTTCTCTAAAATGTTCCACAAAGGCTTGATTTTGTTTTATATCTAGTCGTAGACAACATTTGATGAGTTCTCTGGAGATAATTGCAATCTGCAAGGATTTTCAGCTTCTGAAACGATACATAGAGACCAGTTTCTGTCCAGTGTCTTTTCAAAGATGGCCGTCCATTCCTCCAATGGGGATACAATGGATAAAGTGTTAAGGGGCCTCCTCTCTTTGAGGACGGCTGGCCGGTTGGATCCTCTTGTTCTCGCACTGTACCATGTCCAGAGAGACACCATTCAAATCCCTTATATTGGCCAAGAAGAGACATCGGCATGTCATTGTTGAGAAAGGACAAGCTTTGGTAACTATCCCCTTCAGATCAACCAGGTATAATTTTACCATCAGAATAATTAAGCCATTCCTTTCTACGCTACAGCAATGTATTTGTAAATTCAAAGACATTCTCAAATGTTTGATTAATTCATTATGAATTCAAATGTGTGGTTATTAACAGATGGCTTGAGAGTGGTGCTCAACAGCCGAATTTAGATTTTTGTTGTTTTCTGCTGTTATGCAGCAAAATCCATATTTACATAAATCCTCCAAAATGGTTAGAGCCCATCTGACAGAGCTGTACACACTGGCTTTATTTGCAAATGCAGATTGGGTCCCAATCTCTGGGCTGAATGTGTGAGGCTTTACTGTATGTTTGCTTATCTGTCCAGCCATCCCATCTATTCAAATAGCATCCCTTTAATTAAAGGGAGGCGTGGCTCGGTGGGCTTATTCTCTTCCTGGGACCCTTTCTCTTATTTTGGAGACCAGATGGCGGAGGGGCACAGAAGCTCCCCTTTTGTGCAAACGGCCCCTGTGAAAAGAGCCTCTCCTCCCTAATGTAATCAGTGGCACCGGAAGGGTCCATTCTGGGCTGTGAAAGGAGACAATTTGGTCTGGACACGTCCAGATTAGAGAAACACAGAGTTCATCTCCCGGCCCTGCCCCCTTTGACCAGGGCCCTGGCACAGAGTAGCGTCAGCTTTGATCAGTGGAGGGAGGAGGGCGACGATCCGACCTGCCTTCTTTACCCTGTACTTGGCTGCTGCTGACACCGCCTTCCGGAAAGAGCCGGGGGGGGGGGGGGGGGGGGTTGGCCTGGGGTGGTGGCCACCATGACCTGTCTAGACAGTGTCGCAGGTTGCTGTGGTGTTGCCAAGGGGAAATGATGAACTCTGACCTTAAATGCAGTTGGTTAAGAGTCACTCTGGTCATCCAAAAGGATGTTTTTTATTTGGAGGGGTTGGGGGTGGGGAAAAAGGGCAGGGGCGTGGATGTGACCCACATAATATACAATCTTCTGGAAAGGATCACTAGCATGAATGCAAAAGTTTTTCTGAAGTTTCATTTATTTAGTTTTCCGTGAAAATATGTGGCGCTAACTGTCCTGAGAAGCAAACAAACATTTAGGTTTAATAGGTTTGTTAGCAGATTATACCTGCTCACTTGGGGACCAAGACATGCAGATGATCTACATGGGAGCTTTTTTTCAGGATGTTCAGTATTTTACAGTTGGACTTCCTCTGACATCTAATTTCATAAAGTTTTCAGTAAGTTATCTTTTTTTAATATATATATATATATATATGTGTGTGTGTGTGTGTGTGTGTGTATACACATAAATAAATGTATTACTTTGGTTATGTGTAAAGTAACCCAACGTACTTGTATTCTATTATTATAATATTTCAGTAATTTGGGATTTTTTTCCCCCTTAACTTTATGTACAAATACAGTGTAATAAGAAGGTAAATGGTTTTTAAAAATGTTTTGGAGAAAAAAAAAGTTGACTAAAAAACAGTATTACTGTTTTTGTTTTGAGGGACACGAAATTGCTGTATCATTTCATGAGATATCCATTTGGTCTGTTGCCAGTTTTGACTCAGCTTAGCCACCCACTTGACTATATGAGAACAGAATTGATCAAATATTGTAAATAAATTCAGTTATTACAATATGGTTTCTCGATTTAATATATAATATCACTGTTAATAAATGGTCACAAAACGTGTCAACGTAGTTTGTCGACTTTTGCTGCGCCTTGTCTAAAAGAAAATAATCTGCAACACATGCATATTTACAATGCACATTTTTTAAAGGAAAAGCCATTCGTGTAGCATTAGTACCACATAGTACCACTATTTTCTCATAGTCTGTGATGACTGGCGCCTATTCACCGGCACACAGCCAGCTGCAGGAAGCAGTGGTTGTTCCTGTGGAACGGTGGGTGAAGTGATTCTTCCATCATGGCCGCCATTGCCACCCCGCCCTCTCGCCTGCCACTCAGGACTAGCAGTAAAATGGAGTGAGCGAGACTAGAGAGTGATGTGCTATGTGGCTGCTGTGGCACACTCCACTGAACCATAACCCTTCCCGTTCACCATACCCGAGCTTAGGGGCTCTCTATACGTCTTAAGGTGCTTTTAAACTGTGTTAAAGCACAGTAGTGTACGAAGGAGAGAGTTATTATGTGAGTGAGTGCTTAGGGAATGAATCGTTTGCGTAGGACAGCACAGGTAGAAGATACTACTGATACAGATGATGGGTAGCCTCGCCCGCCACCATTTTCTCAATGACTGTAGCCACAAGAAACGGTTGACAGTGCAGGCCGTTCAGAGTCTCAACGATAGAATTGACGTCGCCTCGCCATGGTAGTGCGTGGCAGACCGCACAGAAGTATATTGATCTGGATTAGCGAGTAGTGTTACTTGCGAAAAATTACTTTAAGGTGGCTGTTTTTGCATTTGTCTAGGAAGCAACTAGGGATAGTCATCCCAGTGATGACACTGGTTGAAATGATGTCTTTTTAAACCGGTTTTACAGCCAAAATGACGTCTTTTTAACCAGTTGTGTAGTTAAAAGGATGTCTTTTTAGCCAGTTTTGCTCACTGGGATACAGTAACCAGTACATCGTGCGTTGAGGCTTATCTTCTTGCGTTGGATATGTTTTTGTTGTCAACACTAGAGATGGAGGCGAGGATGTTTTCTGCACAATTTCACCAGCTACTCTGTTTAGCAGTGAAACGTCTTCCTGATGATTTATGTGTTATGTGGGCAAAACAGAGATTTGGTTATATGATCATATCTTCTTCCCGCTTACATAACACGGCCGCGCCATTTATCTGCGGTGTCATGTCTCCGGTGATCCTTCGCGTCACCATAGAACACTGTGTCATTTGAATTCCAGAATTGCACTGTATCTCAGAAGTAGAATGGGTTTCTGCGGTGTAGGGAGGGCATTGAGTGGTCTGAAACGTGGTAAACCTTGAAATGGGGGAATATATTTGACCTTCGGGTTCATTGCGGTGATTATACGTCATTGATGCCAAATGACTGTTTTTTACGGAATACGATAACGAACCCCATTTGCGATACTCTTATCTGTTTGCTTCTAAGTCACTATACGTATTACATGTATGTTATTTTGTTGCTCATGTGCACCAGCAACTTTAGACGTAGCCTAATTCTGGGATTGTTCTTTACAGTATATTGACGAACCTGAATTTTGCCTGAGAAATGAATTGTGTGATGGAGTATACAGCACATTGGCATCCAATCTACACACAATTCTTAGGAAAAATGGGTTGGATCATGCAATAGTGTTAATATTAGGTTGGATCATATAAATCAAAGTTCTATTTTTAGGCACCCCTGGTAAATATGACATTCTCATTGGTTCACAATGTATATTTGTTTCTTTGTTGGTTTTTTTCTCACAGCGTGTGAGGAGGATGGCTGTGCTCTGCACCACGAAGAAGATGTCATGCTGAGGATGGGTTTCTGCACTGATGTTGTTGGTGTGATGTACTGTAGCGGTGGCTCTCTCACTGTGTCTCTGTTGGCCATGATGCGTAACCATAGAGAGTGAGTGACAGCCTGGTCTCCACACAGCATAGGGGGCCTGAGGTGAGTAGGATGTGCCCTTGGCCCTGCCTGTCTGGCTACCTTTGTTTCTCGCAGCAACACAGACACATACAGAGCCTTCAGAAATTCAAAATGGCTTCAATAAATAAAACATTCTCACCCATCTACACACAATACCCCCATAATGCCAATTGTTTGCAAATGTATTGACATTGAAATACAGAAATATCTAATTTCTCTGAGTCAATACTTTGTAGAAGGACCTTTGGCAGCGATTACAGCTTTGAGTCGTCTTGGGTATGCACAACTGGGTTAGGGGATTTTTTTCCCATTCTTCCATGCAGATTTTCTCAAGCTGTTAAGTTAGATGGGGAGCGGCTGTGAACAGCAATCTTCAAGTCTTTCCACAGAATTTCAATGAGAATCAAGTCTAAGCTTTGGCCGGGCCACTCAAGGACTTTCACATTCTTGTTCTGAAGCCATTCCAACATTGCTTTGGCTGTATGCTTGGGGTCATTGTCCTGTTCTAAGGTCGTTTGCACTCTGAAGCAGGTTCTCATCAAGGATTTGCCTGTATTTGGCTCCATTCATTGTTCCCTCTATCGTTACCAGTCTCCCAGTCCCTGCCACTGAAAAGCATCCCAATAGCATGACGCTGCCACCACCATGCTTCAAGGTAGGGATGGTGTTAGACGGGTGATGAGCTGTGTTTTTGTTTTTCTCCAGACATAGCGCTTTGCATACATTTTTGTCTCATGAGAACACAAAATATTTTTGCCTATTGAAATCAAAATCTCACATGCCTTTTTGCAAACTCCAGGCGTGCTGTCATGTGCCTTTTTCTCAGGAGAGGCTTCCATCTGGCCACTCTCCCATAAAACCCAGATTGGTGAAGTATTGTAGAGATTGTTGTCCTTCTGGCAGGTTCTCCCATCTCAGCCAAGGAACTCTGTAGTTCTGTCAGAGATTTCATTGGGTTCTTGGTCACCTCCCTGACCAAGGTCCTACTTCCTCAGTTTAGTCGGAAGGACAGCTCTAGACAGAGTCTGGGTAGTTCTATATTTTTTTTCCATTTCCCAATGACAGAGGCGACTGTGCTCTTGGAAACTTTCAACACTCTAGAGATTGTTGTATACCCTTCCCCAGCTGTATGCCTCATCACAATTCTATCTCGGAGATCTACTTACTTACTTACTGACTTTATTGTTTTGTTGCAGTATCATGTACACGTTTAAAGTGGCATTTAAAAAGAGCGCCACACCAAACATCGCACACACTGAGGGATGCAAAAGTAAATACATCTGTTTTGGGGATATAAATAAAGAAGAAAAATTACAATGTTCGGTGTTAAAATGAAGGATTTGAATATGGTACGGAATATGGACTAAGAGAAACCTACCTTCTCTCGCTGTGTATCCCACGGTTTGGCACCATGAGAGATTGATCATGACAGTTCAGCATGAAACAAATTATGTGCGGACTCCATTTCCTATGTTCATGATCTGCGGTGTGTTTGTCAGTGCTCCCAAAATGGTGGGTCAAACCCAACCGCACACTGTGGCCAATTTCTACTCGGGAACGTCGTTTGTGGGGTCTTAAAAAAATATTGAATGTCTAAAAATCACAGCAACAAAGTTTGGGAACCACTGTTGTAGTATTGCCGAGTTCAGCATTTAGTTCATCAGGGGGTCTCAGATTGCTTCTGTGATGAAAACTGCATCATGGCTGCGTTTACAAAGGCAGCTCAATTCTCATCTTTTTTCCCACTATTTGGTCTTTTGGCCAATCACATCAGATCTTTTTCAGAGCTGATCTTATTCATCAAAAGACCAATTAGTAAAAAAAAAAGATCTGAATTGGACTGCCTGTCCAAACGAAGCCCATGACACGCGGGGTGTCAGAGTCTGTGCTAAAAAGGTTTATTGGTCAACTCCAAATTATAGACTAGGTGTAGAAATGACTGAGGCGTAATGAAAAATCATACAGTGCAATGAACATCCTTTCATACTAGTCTGTCCATACTGCTCCTTTCATAATCTGTTATGTAAGTGAAATGTGAATAGAAACCAGAAACCATGACATGAAATTAATGAAAAACCACCTACACTGCTATTGTATTTCACTGCAGCATTTATAAACATTGAACAGAAAGTTTATATGTGGGTTGTTATGTCATATGTGGACTATATACTTTCAGCATTGGATGAAAAAGCTGTTTAGGCATGAAAATTAAGGAATTGTGGGGAATTGGAGCTAATGCTTTATTGATGTTCATTTTTGACTATTTTCTCTCAGCCCTACTGCCAGTCCCTCAACAATATCGTAGCATGTTTTTACTTTTGCAAGTGAATCGAATCGTCCAGCAATTCAATTGAATTCTGTCTGGTATGCATCCATCAATCAATCAATCAGCAACCTTATTTCATTGGTTAGTTTAGTCCAGGAAGTGGTTTTAACAAGTTTCTAGATTCTTAAATTCCATGGCATATCTTTCTTCTCTTTTTTTCTTTAAAAAAAAACGTTTTGGATGAAAATGCTTCCTAAGTGAGAGAATGGGTAGGGTGGCCTACACCAGGAAGGGTCATTCGATATCCTACATGAGAAAAACAGGCAAATGGAAAGTTCCCTAAAAACTTCTAGCATTCCAATGAAAACTATCCCGTGTCTCTTTTGCCAAGGGGTCACTCAAACACAGTGTGTGAAATGAGAGTTGCCTTCTGTGTGACTTCTTAGAAGGCGTCCGCTTCTCATTGTCTGCCCAGTCAACTTCTACAGGCCCCAGTGCCCTGAGTCCCATACATAAGAGATCAAGGGTTACCAAGGTGCTATTGAGAGAGAAGGGCTCAATGTGAAAGGGGACAAACTGGACCACAAAATACTAATTTCCTTTGCATGTTAGGTGCCCTGGTGGGGATTCAGACAGGGTCACTAACACAACTGCTGGAGTTTCTGTTTGTAAACGGTCCCCAGCTCTGTGCAGTGTGTGTGTGTGTAGCTTGATAATGCATTGAGGTGGTTGCCCAAGGAAAGTTGGACCTGACTATGGTCAAGCAGTGCCAGATAGAAGTACCTCATTTAGAAAGGTAAAAGGTGCATCTGTCCACTCGGGTTCTCCCCACAATGTCCAGTCACTGAGCTCTGGCATTAACTTGTATTCTAACAAGATTAAAATATATTTGTCCTGGGGATTAGCATAGTTAGGTGCCCTTTTGCCTTCTTTTTTTTGCAGTGGTGCGGTGACACTGGGCTTTGATCTGTGTTGCATGGCAAGGGTCCTGGCTTGGGCCTGGCCATTCGACTGCCAAGTGTGAAATTGGCCTGATGTCATCCCCATTCTCCACCTTTTACATCTTTCACCACTTTAATTATGTTTCCGCTACAAAGCCTGGGCACCTCGAAGCAGATTCAACTCGAGCTATAGGAAGCATTTAGAAACTATGGTAAAATGACACAGTAGGGGAGGGTGAGGGCATAGCAGGATGGGATCCTTTGTAGGAAAGGTAGGCAAGGGACATTGATACTTTTCTGTTATTTTCTGTTATCTCCCGCTTCCTCTTTCTTGGTCTCTCTCTCTCTCTGCCACCTAACTACCTGTTGGTGGAGAACTTTTGAAAAGTTCTATGAACTTTCAAAGCAATTACTTTTACTCTCCTTTAAAATTGTTGTTTTTGAAGTGCGCATTTTAATGCACACATGCATGTTCATACAGTTGTTTCTTAAGGTAATGTGCTCCCTCGGTTAACTAACCATTCATCTCAATGGGAACCAATCATGTTTTATTTGGATAGGTAGCTCTCAAACACAGTAAAGTTATGGTTTCTAAACCACTTTCTATGCTTACATTTAACCTTCACACGACAAGCAATGGTTTTGGGGCTTAGCAGTTATTTTGGTTTTTGAAGTGTGATGGGGTTTTGATGTTGGGTTTGAAACTTTGGAAATTGACGGAGGTTCCCATCGAAAGGCTGCATAAAAAGCTGCAGAAGTGTGTGGGTGTGTGTGGACGAGAGGGAGGAAGGGAGGGGAAGAACGGAGGGAGGGAGGGAAAGAACGGAGGGAGGGGAAGAACAGAGAGAGGGAGAAAGAAATGGGGGAGTGAGTTTGAGTTTGTGGGTGAGAAAGTACTGTGTATTGAGAATGGGTTACGGGGGGGGGGGGGGGGGGGTGAGCCACCTGCAGCCATGACAGGAGGATTTGACCTTCATTGGTCTCTCTCTCTTTCCTTCTCCCTCCTCTTTCTGTCTCACTCTCTTCTTCTTTCTCCTTTCCTTTCCCGCCTGGCCACAGAACCACAGACTCCTTTCAGAAGCAGTGAGGACTGACCAGTCTGCAAGCGAGACACTGGCCTTTCTCCCATCATGCCAGTCACTGACTGTTCTAGGCGTTGTGTTCAAAGACTAGTGCCACAAGTATGGAAATGCAGATAAAGCATTGTAACAAATGAAAGAGGGAAAAAAAGGGTTAAATGCCTGGAAATGGTCACCGTCCACCACTTGTGCCACTGCCTGGTGCATTTTCTTTTGTTTTGAAAGTTTTGCCAACATTTTCAGTTGTTGACGGATCTGTAGAGCGGAGGTATCTATCTACACACGCAGATTATGAGAGCCCTCAATGTAAATAACATATTTTTGTTTCTTTGAATTTAAGATGATATTAACAATGACCTATCACAGTTTGCTGATGATATGCCCGAATGTACTCTTTCAGGTAAACATTCTACATAGTTTGTTAGATACGGAAACATACAACTGCCATGTAATGTTTACGAGAAAGCAATCAAAACAGTATAAAGCAAGCCTGTTTAGTATTACGTTTTGCAGGCTATATGTTATTTGGGTAATTCATAGAAGCTCTGTAAGTATGTAAAACATGTTTTGTTTTTTATATTTCCCCCAGAAATATCCACAGTATATCTATTGTCTTAATCAAGTATCCCCAAACAGTCCAAATGGAGGAGTAGTCCAATGGTGGTTTTGGTTATATTGTGATGATTGAACGAGTTGAACCAGTCGTAGGCTGTGATATAAGGCCCACCTGAGTAGTATGAGAAAGAATATGGGAACATAGCAACATTTATCTAGAATTATATCCAATACATTTGATCCATCTTTAATTTGTAAAAAAAAAATGTTTTGTCAAAGTGATGAAAAAAATATTATTCACCATTTTGTGTAATGTTGTGATTGTCCTTCTCATAATAAAAATGAAGACATACTCAATTGTGATGTCTGTGTTTTAAAGTTATATGTTTGTGTCACCTTTTTATGAACTAACCTGACTTGTGTGATGACAACACAAACCTGGGAACGTAAAGCTGTTGGTTGAAATTCACTTTACGGCTTTTCATGAGCAAACATCACGGTTATAAGACCTACTTGGAACTTAAGCCAACCAGCTTTGTTGTGATATTGCTATTTTCTTGTAGGCCATTGTAAATGAAAAAGTGTTTTGGTGTTGTTATTCCTTTTTATTTATCTAGTAGTCTTATTGATAAGGTAACTGTAATGTCAATGGTCTTGAGAAGGGAGTGTCAGTTTGGGGGAGTACTAGGCCTAATAACAGCTCACCACTTAAACTAATGCACCCTTCTGGGCTGGACCTAACCTCTCTGGGGTAGTAATAGTTGCAACAAATGGTGGCAAAATCCAAATCATGTAAATGTTCTAGATTTTAGCTTTTTTTGGTGCATTTTGTCATTGACCTTTTTGGTCGAAAGGTTACTACAAATGACATTGGTGATTTTCCCAGTGGCGTTGCCAAAACAATGACGCCATCCAAATGGACTCCTTGGAACAACTCTGACGTCACCCCATTGAAGTTGAAATGTAAAACAGTTAGGTAAGGGTTAAGGTTCGGGTTAGGATTAGGTTCAGATTATGGGCAATGTTTGATGTAAGGATAGTGGCTAGGGTTAGGGTTTAGGGTATGGCCATCACAAGTATCCCGGATAGCACTAACCATTTGTCAGTGTAGGGTCAACGTTTTCTTTCCGATTTTTCGGAAAAAAATGATGATGCCAGAGAAGTGTTAAGTGTATTATCTTCGAGGTTTATTTACTTTTCTTTTCCAGTTTTTCAGGAGGAAGTTAATTACACAATGAATACATACATGATACAAATGATGTACATTATACCAAAGAATACTTTTGAACATAAAATAATTAAAAATAACATTGTATAATAATACAACTCCGTGTTGTAATTTCATTTAAAACATATTAGCCTAGGCCTATAGATAGATATTCGCTGATGAATATATTCTTTATGTCATACCAGCAGTTTTCATAAAGGCAATAATCTTGAATCAATAGTCTGCATTTTGAAGTGATAGGCTACTGCTTCTCTGATTCGGCACAGTTCTGTTTCATAAAAAGTTCGCACTTGAACTTTAAGGCAAAGTGTGTTCAGTTTGGTGGATTTTAATTCACACACACTTTTCCCAGATACACAACAAAACAATTAAAAGGCAAAAGTCCACAATTTGGTATGGATACAGTCTAAAACTTAGCTCGATCATACTCTCGTTGACAAAAAACAAAGTTTATAAACACAGTTATTTGCCCAAGTATAACAAATTGCAGCTTTCATGCAAAGGCCCCATAAACCAATTTCATTCACGAAAAGAAGTTATTGCAAGATAAAGAAGCAGTGTAAAAACCTCAGAAGTCTACTCTAAAGCAACACCGGTCATTGGATAGATTTCTTTTTCTCTCAATATAATCTATATAAATACACATATGAAGTCCTTTCAACAACAATAAAAGAGATTTTCAACAATTGTTATACAGTCACTAACGATTTCGCCTGTTTAATGATATATATGGATATGTATATGAAATAAAATGTATATAGAGAAAGAGTTCCATGGGATGTATATAGACCATATGTTCCGATACCTTGTGCCTACTTTTGATAAAGTAGACCTATAATACTTTCAGCCAAGAGTGCATTAAACGTTTTGTCATCATTGTCATTATGCTACAGAGTTGTCTCTCGCGTTATAGGCAGCATTATAATAATTCAAAACATTTTGCTACAAAAGATGATTTATATTGCTCTTCAAAAACTATGTATAGAGGCCTCGGTGCATTGATATAACACAGAACACGCTAATTGTTTATGGGAATGAACTTGCTTTAGGCTATCCTACGTATTAGCAATGTAGGTGTTCTGTCTGCTAACCAAAACATTGTTAACCAATCACTGATGTGATAATACGAATTTTCGAAAAAATAGTATCAAAATCCACTACTTTTCAATTAAGTCTGCACATCACTGACACTCAAAAACCCTTGCTATGTCCTTTTTACACTAAACCTCAACCCCAATAAAACCATAACAACCATGGAAATAAAATATCTTGTCAGCAAATTTATTAAGATTCACAGTTGCCTGGATGCAGCAGAAAATATTCTTTGGACTTAAGCAGGTTGTTTTTCACTTCACTGACAGATCTCAACGTCAAGTGCCAGTTTAAAGCGCTATAATGTACAATTGAAAATGAATAGCAATATAAAATGAAGCGTATAATAAGCATTTGTACTTTTCCTGGAAGAAAAACGACACACGTTACAAGAGATTGAAAACATACATTTTTACAACATCTTTTCATAGACATGATATTGCAGAAATATCTCTATATATTGATCAATTTATGCTGGTATATTCTATACACTGGCCCTTTATTCGGTGAAATTATTGCATTGTTATCTGTATCTCGAAATCAATCGCTGTCTGATTTGTCATCTTTTGACGTCGTAGCATGATTGTACAGTCCCTGTGCCATCAGGTGCAAGGCTAGGGTGTTTTTTGCGCCCGTGGCCTTCTTGATTTTTGCCCTTTTGTTCTGGAACCAGATTTTGATTTGAGATTCGTTAAGACCGAGTTCTTGGGCCAAGGCCTGTCGCCTCTGTTCGGTCAAATACCGGTTCGTTTGAAACTCGGTTTTTAGTCTTTGAAGCTGTTCAGCTGTGAAGGCCGTCCTTGGTCGCTTGTCCTCTTTGCTGGCGGTTTTCTTCTTTGGTTTTCGAGATCTCGGCCCTGTGTTTAAAAATATATATATTATTAGCCAAAACCAATCATAATATGAAATGTGAAAGCTTAGTGTAGCCTAGGCTGTAAGTGTCCCAGTTACTACGACTGTAGTAATGAATTCGTTAATTTAGGCCCTACTTATTAATTTATATTTGCGCTGTAGGTAGCCCATTAAAAAAGCCCATTTGCTACGTAATGCAAAATAGGAATTTGAGTGTCATTTGGTCATTTCAACGCACATTAATCCATATTACACAAGAATTGTCAAAATAGTTAGAAATGAAACCGTAGTTCCGCACTTCTATAGGCTACTTATACTACAACCATGCATTTGGAAGAGATATAGATGGTAGGTAGGCTAATAGGCTACTGATGGAGTATGTCGGAGTTTGTTATGGTCATTGGAGGAATTGCTGAGAAGGCCTGAAATATATCAACACAACTGGAATGCCCGTCTGAAATTGAAATACTGAATAATATCAAATATATTTTTCGTAAATAATTGATTTCTAAGACCGCCTTTCTACTTTCATATACAGTAGAGGTAATAGCCTATAGGCTTGTTGATGTTGTCTAGTGGAATACAGCGTAGCAGGTTTCTGAATTCGGTTTTTGGCTGTTGCAAAATACTATTCCAAGTTTACACTTTTGGTGGGTAAGCATGATTGGTTGTATTTGAATATTTGTTTCATGAAAATAAACATTGACCTCAGCATTGATGGTTTTTATTTAGGCTTAATTGTTTCGCACTATCAGCCCAAACGATTTGATGAAAAAGTGGTGACATCCGTTTGGGTAAGCAGGCCTGGTCGACAATCAAATAAATAGTATTGAATACATTTGGAGCTCGCTGGAGATGATAAAACGACGTAAAACGTTTTAAGATAGCCAGCCAATGGGGATACCATCGAATAATAGTGCACTCCATGCAACGAACGTTACGTAATGCATGAGAACATTTTGTACAATACGATTTTTGGAGTAAGTAGTATATAGAATACTGATGGAAACGTTCATGCTTTCTGTGCTAATAGGCTAAATATTTAGAGACCAAGGCAGCTCCATTGCGAAAACTCATGCATTAACAAAAACAGTGGATTTGCACGACAGAATTATCGAGGAAAAGTATGCTATTAAGTCATTAAACACATTTTTGGGGACATTCAAGAATTCTATGGAAGACGATTATTGCTTTGGTTATATGCGCGCAGATGTTTATAGTAACCTATAAACTAGTAGTAGTAACCTAGTAGTTAATTGGCTAGGATCTAGCCCAAAACTAGCATATTCTTATTATGGGGTTATAATCTAAACACTCATATAAAATACAATTCGTGGGAGGTTATTCCAAAATGACTTCAACAATGTTGTTGGCTTATAGCCTATTTTGAAATATATATTTATTTACAATTCGATTCATTCATCCATTCATGTTCTAGGCTATTTATGCCGCACATTTAGGCTACATTAATGTGTAGACTTCCAATACCCCTGCGTTAAAACATTTCAGCTTTAAACCAGTGCAAGATGCTATTTTTAGCGCCTTAATTAGTCTTGATATTGTTCCCTATATAGCTTTCGTGGATAATGATATCGTATATAATGTTTTTATTGTTATTTTTATGTTTGCACGGACACATTTAGAATATTTTGCAAGGTTAAACCTTCTATTTTCCATTTTCACGTCGTAAAACAGGCTAACACTGTTTGCCCTTCTTTCCTTATAGAACTCGGTCGAGGCGTTTGAGGTCAGTGTTACAGCGGGTTGGGGCATTTCAGGATACAAAGACGAAGGAAATGAATCGTAGCCTACCTGATGAGGGCCTGTCTGAGTATCTGGTGCAGTACACCCAAGCTGGCCAGAGCATAGGCTGTTTGGATGGTACATTTGAGCTGGCTTGAGAACTATCCGAGTCCGAGCTTAGGCACTGATCTCCATTCTCTCCGCGGGGTTTCAGGGGCTCTTCGGTCACTATTTCAGCCTTATTGGCCACGCCGCCTGGATGAGGAGTGGAAGTTCCTTCGGTTGGCACAGTACTCCCCACTTGCTCCGTTCTTGGAACAGCCGGGCTATGGTTCTCTCTGGTAACGTGACTATTTTCTTCCTGGTCTGTGTTGCCTTCTTTTTTCCGCCCAAAGTCCGGCCGTAAGATATTATCGATGAAGAAATTGGTGACTCGATGCGGGATCTGCTGAATGTTTCCCGGCGCTTGTAACAGGGGAAGTATCGCTCTGTTTGACTCATCCGCCGACACTTGACGTTCCTCATCTCTGTTGCTATGATCATTTTCTTCCATACTGATACACTTTCCAATGTTCTTTCTTTAACCCCTTTATTGCTCTCCCGCACCGAAATGAGCGCAATCCACTTCTATGTCACGCGTAGCTTTTTAAATGTTTGAATAAAGGTTTAAAAAATAAACTCAAATCTTGTTGAGTGTGCAGGACACCATGCAACCCTTTGCGATAGTGCCCACAGACAAAAACATCGTTTTGGTCATATATTCCCAAACTTGGCTATCCTATATTGTTGCACTGGATAGACACCATTTGTCATTTGGCCATCCAACTTGGTACTATCCGTTTTCAGTCTATCCAATAAAAGTGCTTCAATGACTAAACTAAGGGTAAATAAAGAGGCTTCCAACTGATCCTGAAACACATTCACTCTTGAGTTTTGTTCTTATTTTCAATACGAGCCCCCCAAGTGACGTTGCAGCAGTTATCCTAGACACGTGCCTTGGACCAATAGACTGGGAGATATTTTACCACATGACAGTGACTAGTGAGCGAATCGACAAACGTTCAGCCTCGCCTTTTTAAAGGAAAAGCGTTCTGAAATAAAACGAAATCCCTACCCTAAATATCTCTTATGTTTGACTTGACTATTATATAGGTGACTTTGTGTTGTAGTTGAAGGTTAATGTTTTCAATTCACGCGTATTGCATGCGTAATGCATGCATAATCTGGAAACGGTCAAACGCCATTTCATAAGAATAATAATATTGAAATAGACTCATTCTAAAAATGTTATTGTAAGATTGGGTTAAATATGGAGAGTCGGTTAATAGACTGCTGTGTGAAGTTTGCATTATACAACTATTCTGTTTCAGACAGATGAATAGCCTAGTAGTTGTCGAAGCGGTGTCCTAAACAACTAGGCTACTAAGGATAGTCTCTGCAACCAGAATTGGGTGGGGGATACCGGACTCTGTAGTTTATAGCTCGCATCGAAGCTGATTCGAATTAGTGGGCTACTGGGTTTGGTTTTTTTTAAAGTAATTTTTTTAACTCGCGCGTTTTCTATTTGGGAAGTTGTGTACCGTTTTTTACTTGATTGAGCTCTTAATTTTGAGGAGTGATATTTAATGGGGCTATTGCTGACTCGTCTTGCATGCATCATGTCATTGACAGGGCATTGACCGTCCCAGTTTCTAAAGCGCCATAATAAATGGCCAATTCATGCAACCTCATAGCTAGTCATGCGATCATAGCCAGTCACGCAATCTCCAACTCCTTCTCATCTCCTCATGTTCCCTCCATAATTATTTAAAGTGCAGGTAGTGTTGAGTCCTTGGCTAGTTGCGCTCGACAGTCTGCGGTCTAAGAAACGAGAGGTTCGAAGCAAAAATAGGTCCGTAGCCCTTTAAAATAAATCAGTGATGCCAACAAACTGTTGTATTCGCCGTGCACATGACATAGAGTCGCGCCAAAGACAAAACTTGGGAGTAACTTTACTGACCAACTCCTTTACTGTTTTCTCTTAAATCAGGATCCAGGGCGCGCCTTGCAATAGTCGCCAAAGTTAAGTTGCTATTTGATCTGAAATGTAATGTAGGCTACGCACTGCGTAAAAGGACATCACTGAAGGACTGAAGGAGCGCGTGAGTGAAGGAGGACATAGCCTTTGTCAAATTTAGGTTTTTTAAAAAAAAAAACGGTGAATTATGGAATTGTTTTTTTTTAACCTCTCCTGGGCCAGTGGGCAATATCCGATGTAAATTCTTATCAAGGTAATCGTGAAGTGTTTAATTTCGAATTCTTTGTAGGCCTATAGGTGCCATAGAAATGTTAAATGTTTGGCATTACAAAATTAAGAGGACAAAGTTGGTCTATAATTTCAACTCAGTCTCCCCAAAACGAAAATGGTGCATTGCCTATGTCATTGTTGTGTTAGGTCATTATTATTGGTACGTCCGAACATTCATGGACTATTCATTCCTCCAAAGAGTGTTGGGGAACGGTGGAATAACTCTGCAAGAGTGCGTTTTTAGAATGACAGTTCCTCTGTGGTGTACTAAGAACCTATAATTAGGTTGCATCTTTTTAGGTATTGTCCTGCGGTAAATAGCTTTTCCAAGTCATATGGCGGACTGTGCCCTATTTCGTGTGTGACTTATTGCATTACTATTTGTTTTCACTTTGTGTACGTTTAAAATGAAAGTTTGTCAGCTCAACAGAGAATAAACTTCGAACAGGCATACAAATGTTTTCTTCCACATTGTGTAGGCCTATTGGCTCGTGCAAAACGGCCAAATCACGTGAGCCCGCTATATTAATGATAGGCTATATTACTTTTATGTAATTTTGACCAATAGCCTAACTCTGGTGGTTTTGAAAGCGATTAATAAATTCCTGCATTTCCACCATAGAGCGATCTCCATACGTCAGTCATTTTCTAGCAGTGCCACATGGTTGTAAGCGGCGGCGTTCCCTGCACCATGCACAACCATCATGCACCATGCCGTGACCGTCTTATATCTCCAGCTGACAGTGAAAGTTCTGAGTAAAGGATGTAATTAGATAGGCCACTCTCAAGCTGTGATTGTTTCTCACTTGTGAGGGATGTCCAGATTATCCAGAGCACAAATAAATGAGCAGGAAACAATGGCGGCCAGACAGGCCCGCTACCACCGAGGCTTGGCCTCTAACCCCCGAGGCTTGGCCTCCGCTTCTCGAGTCTCTCGCTGCCAGCCACAGCAAAACAGGGCTGGCGTGGAGGAAATCACACGATTTCGAGTCAAGAGTCATACAGATTTAACCACAGCCAATAATAAACAGGATGCTTCAATGGGCCTCTATGTTGGTATTCTTGTTGCAGAAGATTGAGGAAATCGAGTTTTATGCGTTTTGTTATGCAGGCTCCTATAGACCGCAATGGCATATACGTGTCAATATGCTATTGAAGGGCTACGTTGGTTTTTATTGATTATATTGGACAATATGGCATAGTATATCCCTTAATTGTAGGCGTATTCTATTGTGGTGTCACATGCACCCGGTTAATTAAGAGACTTTTCTTGAAATATTGATATAGAGGCCAGCCTACCTTACGTTTTCTTCCACGGTGCACCTTGTAGGCTATGCTGCACACTTTCGTGTTTTAAGAAGACTGCGTTGTCTCGATATCCTGTTTTTTGGTTTATGTTACCTAAAGGTTAAGTTAAACGAACTCGAATTTGGATTAATTTAAAAGGAACAAATACATGTTACATTTTATGCCTTATTGTTGTATAATTTCCAACAGCTTTTCGTGACCCATAATCTGTTTTTCGCTGTAGGCTTGTATTTCTTGCAATTGTAGCCTATAGTTTATTCTTGTAACGAATTTGACTAATTCGGTGTGGATCCATAGCCTATATTCTCTTATTGCTGTGTTAAATGCGTGAATAAATTCTACATTTAGGTAGATTTATAGGCCTATTAATACAAGATAATAAACTTGCATTTATTCACAACCTTCTTAGGGCAGTCTTTACCGCTATCTCTGACTGCAATATGCCCTCGTTATGCATTTATGCATTGTGCATATCATTTAGTTTTACGATGGATATGGTAATTCATCTCTCGTAGCCTATGGTAGGCCTACATGAGATGTATGCTTTGCCATTGCGTCAGTTTGGCAATAACGCCCCCTTTAAAACGTAGTGAGATGCGTAAAGGGCTGTGCTACATTGACATTTTTATTCTGCCTGAATGTGACATCATTCTGTTTATCATGTGTTGTTGGTGTTGTTGTGCACATTGTGTATCATTCAGCTGGTGGTCAATGCCTCAACGGTCGTTATACCCTTATATGATTTACTAAACATGTATTGGGTATTCGCACTTCTGCACCAGTCTAATCCCCCAGAAAAAAACATCGCGCCCTGACAGCAACCCTATAGGTCTACTATTCCCTGGACACTGGCGCGACGAAGGAAATCAGATATTTTACCCAAAGCAGTAGGCCTACATTTTCAACGAATTCCTAGGGATTTACTCTTCAAAACACCTCTTGCGATAGTTGGCAAAGAACGATGGTAATGTCAGTTATGTCGTTTATGGGTATAGGCCTTCATGCGTATGCTAACCTGATAATTCTACGCCACTTTTTCCTATGATTGTAAGTATAGCCACGTTAAAAATCAATTGAGTCAGATTAAAGAGGTTATTAACACGATAAATAAAATGCAATCCGTAGGTTATTATGAACGTTCACATATAGTATCCTAACCAATTCAGTTAAAATTGGACCGAAATGCTGCTTATATAAATGTTTTAACCAATAACTCAGTTATGGTTATGTAAACTGTATGTTTTCGTTTATAAATTATGTGCACCTTCAGGGGAGGTGGAAATATTGATCATCCTTAAGGCCATGCACGCATACAACCTAAACCTGTCAAATGTTCTTCGAAACCAGTCGATATACAAACCTGCAGTGTGCCTGCTAAATGACTAATAAATGTTATGCAAATGTTTAATGTAGACTAGCCTATACATGAATCGAGAAGTAACAGTGAGTTTATTTCAGTCCAAGACTGTTCAAGACTATCTACTTTGGAAGATGCTGTGACATACAATTATGGCACATACAATTATGGCACACCCCTCTATATAAATCAAATTGTATTGGTCGCATACACATGTTTAGCAAATGTTATTACGGGTGTAGCAAAATGCTTGTGTTCCTAGCTCCAACAGTGCAGTAATACCTAACAATACACACACATCTAAAAGTAAAATAATGGAATTAAAGAATATAGACATATTTGGACGAGCAATGTCGGAGTTCGGAAGTTTAATAATGTAACACTAGTCACTTTAATAATGTTAACATACTATTCACATACTATATATTCTATCCACATACTGTCCATAATGTTTATACATCCCAGCACATATACATATGTAAAGTGACCAGTGTTCCATTATTAAAGTGACCAGTGTTCCATGTCTATGTACATAGGGCAGCAGCATCTAAGGTGCCTCTAAGGTGCAGGGATGAGTGTCCGAGTGGTAGCCGGCTAGTGACAGTGACTAAATGCAGGGCAGGGTACTCATCCCTGCACCATAAGCCCCCTTTGTTCGTTCGATAGATTTTTCGTAAGCCTTTTTGATTCCAAATGATCAATGATTCCAAATGATCCAAATGATCAATATCTTTGATTTGATCAAAATTCAGTGTTGATACATTTCATATGAGCTATATGCCTACCAATTGTGGGTACACGCGTACAAGCGTTTTTCCCACTGATACCTTTGAAATAGACATTGGTTAGCCTAGGCCGACGTGTGCGTATGCATATAGGCCTACTGCAAACCGTCCTCGAGTCCCTAACCCTATTTTCCTGTTTTTCTTTTGGCTTTTCTGAGACGTCATAAGAACTCACTGCCATGGATTGAGAACCCCCACTACAAAAGGTGACGCGCAGGGAAGGATTTGTGAATGGACACCGTGCACAGTCTGTGCCAGCTCACAGATCATAGGGCTCTGAGATCGTTGCAGATGTGCCTTATTCGCATCCCTCCCTCTCCCACCCCGGCCACCGCCCCTCCCGTCGAATGGGGTCGCTAAGATATCAGCTCTGTCTCCAGGGGTCGGCCCAAATCCGCCAGCTTCCTGCATGTGCCCTTTCAAAACGTGAAAGCACATCTCCCCCATTTGACGATTCTGTATAATTTCTGTGGTTTTGTCTCGGTGAAAGCTGCTTTTTTATTTTGTCATCCTGGGTCACTCAAGAACAGAACAGTCATATCACAGTCAATGTACAGATCAAATCCACACATCATCAAACCTAGCCCAAAACGTTCCCTGTCTTTATTGTTCCCTATTCTTAAAGGCCCAGTGGAGTCAAAAACGTGATTTCCCTATGTTTTATATTTCCACACGATGAGGTTGGAATAATACTGTGAAATTGTGAACATGATGTTAATAGTGTTAGAGCTGTTAGTGTTAGAGCTGTTTGAAAAGACTGCCTGAAATGTCAGCCTGTTTTGGTTGGATGGAGTTTTGGCCTGCCTCTCTACCAATAACAGCTAGTTTTCAGTTTTCCTCTCCCCACTCAGACCACTCACAGACACCCCTAGCAACATTCTTGCTTGAGAAATTGCTCTTTGCTATAAGAAGCTATTTTTGTATTTTTTTTCAAACTATTTTAATTGAAAACAATCACAGGTACTTTATTGTTAACCAGAAAGAATTTGATATCGAGATAAAAACGTATGCATTGGACCTTTAACTTAAAGTTCATCACCCGAGGTTGAAGCTCCCCCAAAAATCTAGTTTCGATTCTCCACCCTATGTAATTACGATTTAAGGGTGTCCAATCCCCATCCTTTGTTTTAGGATAAATGTTTCTTCAAGCTAATCTGACCGCGTCACCGTCGAGGTCTTGCCTAGCGAATGGCCACTTGAAAGTTTTGAGTGGAGATAATTTATAGGTTTAATAACTCTTAATCCACTTGATCGCCCTGGCGTAGATAAGTCTCCTTTGAATTGGGATTGCTCTTTAGGGATCCCATCGGATTTCGCCATAGAGGTCCTAATCGAGTTTACCGCAGCCCTGACGAACCACTGCTGCATCCCCCGAACGCAATCAAAGTCTTGATCAGATGAAACTAATTGAACGCCAATCCGTTGTTTAATTGCAACTATCTACATATGTTATTTGTGTTGCTTGAGTTTAAGATGCAGAAGAATTGGGAGAAAAACTATTTAGAACTTTGGTTAAGTCAGTGTCGTCTATTTAAATGTTTGTCTGCAGCTACATTTCTAGAAGTTTAGACCCACTATTAAACTCTCTTATCTAATCACAAGAAAAACAAAGAGCATGGTGGTGATTTGGCCTATAGTGTATAGGTAGACCTAAAACCAATTCCCAACATTTCTGACCATCAAATTCTGTTCTATAGGCTACGTCCTAATTACAATTGATAAAACGGAGATCAAACGCATTTTTATTTAATTGATGATGAATGTTTTCTGCTGTCAATCATTAGGCCTAGTCAACGAAAATACCACATGCTTACATTTCTGATTGTTTGCAAAAGCATCCGGCTATGATTTCTGGTCTAATTTGATATTCTTCTAATGTGGTCAGATATCTTGTGAAGATTTTTGAAAATATATAATAAAAAATGTGTTCCAGAAGTTTAGAAGGCTGAGCTGTCTTTGTCATCCGGATTTCTATTTATGTAAACTGAACCAAGAACTTTTGATAAATAGTCTATTTCTAAAATAAACGGAGCTTATTTCAGTATGAACAATGTTGTATTCAATCAATGTTACATAAATCAAATATGCCTATAATGTACAAATATAGGATAACGTTTACTAATCAAAGTTTTAATGTTGACACAATGTCAGTGTCAAATGCAGGTAACATCAATTTTGACACTTTACATGCAATTAGCATATTGTGCTTTTTTTTTGTCCTGATTCAGAATATAGTTTTTTATTTTTATTGAAGTGCAGTTTGGTAATCCGGTCTATGTAAAACTTCTCAGTTAATTGTTTGAATTCCACATATAAGGCATAGTCTTTAAGGAAAAACCTTGTATGGGCTATAAAAGTTATGTCGGAAAAAAGTGTCCTAGAAGTCTACAGTGTAGCCTATTTGCATGTCAAAGACCTTACAAAAAAAAGACTGGGTAAAAGACTGGTTTTGTCCAGAAGAGAATATATTTTTTTTTGTGTTCGTTACACATTTCCCTTGTAGAGGCCAGGCCTAAGCCTGCTTTAAAAACTCGACGAAAAGTTCTAGGATTCGCTCGAGTTATTTAGGTTAAATGTGTCAAAATTGCTATACTTTTTTCACTTAAAAAATAATAAATAAATAAATATTGGACTTAATATTGTAGGCCCATTTCACCACCGGTCTAATGTTGGAGCCTTGCCGTGTTGACGTTTTTATTCACCAATGGTAACATATAGGCTATACATCGGCCAACTTATCCTGTTGATGAACACCAAAGCGCGCATGCACATGTACGTTTATACAGCCGGTCAGCCAGACGTTTCACGTGTCACGACGTCTTACTTGTGACAGTAAAGAAGGAACGCCACGTGTAGGCTATTTCCGTGAGGTTAATGGGTATAGATTCTCAGTCATACAGAACAAATACCCTGCAGGGGGAGGGGGCACTTTCAGGCAATTGACACTGAAAATCTGCTCATTAATAAAACCGCGTCAGGCCAAACAATATACCCATTTAATGTAAACATGCTGAAAGGTCAACCGCACAAAAGCCCAGTAACAATAAAGTAGAGGTATGGTACCTGATCCAACTTCTGTAACGTATATGGCAGGCCCCCACCCAAGCGTATATGGGTCTTGAATATTTGCCTGTTTTACTACAGTATCCCCGACGCCTCGCGCGTTTTAGATGATCGAAATGCCCCCTGCACCTGTCTGAAGAGGTCTGCAATCAATTACCAGGGACCTCGACAGGTGGGAAGCACTTGTTACTCAAAACCCAACCACTTTCACAAGACTGTAAACTCAATGAAGCCAATTGTTAACTACAACTTTTCACGTTTCTAAAATGGTGTAAACGGTTGTAAAATCAACTTTGTGAAATTATTATGCGTTAAGGGTGTCGAAGGTTATCGATAATGTTTATTCATAAAAGTTATTAGCGAGTAGCCTATCGATCGAATATGTTTTGCACCTGACCTGGCCATTGGACAATCAATTCGAATGTTTTATTTTTTAATATTTCCACTAGATATAGGCCTATATTTTTGCTTTAATCTCAGATAGGTTATAGGCCTAAACACTTTTTTAGGCCTAAACTCAAAATCATGAATTAGCCTAAATTATGTGTAAAGGTTCATGTTAAAGCACTGTGGAATCATAAAGTAAAAATAGCATAAATTGCCAATTTTACACTAACCTTACATCTGTTTTGGCCAAGGACCCTGTAAATCGAATGTTTCGTCGAGTTACAAATGTGAGTGGGCAGTTGCAATATGCTTTTAGGTCCAGCTTATTTTTAATTTAAGAAAGAGGTCAATCGTTATGAGAAGTTATTCGACCCCTCTCCTTGTGTGGCATCATGCCCCTGCACTGTCCTCAGTTTTAGCTTGCAAAAATAGTGCTGCAGGATGTCATGAAAGCATGCATGTGTCGAAGCACCTTTCACCCCCCCTACGGTGAAATATGGTGATGGTGACTTTTAAATCGTCAGGCGGTATTAGTAAACGACGTTAATTCAATAACGTTTCAATAATGTTTCATTAGGCTATACACGGGTGTCAGAAGTGGAAGCATTATTGTCTGATGTAGGACCTATAACTCTTGAGTAACTTTAAATATGTTTTTCGTGATAATAATATAGGCCTCCGTTAAATCCGTTAGATTTTGCACTGAGTAGCCTACACTTTAATTCTTACATTTTTACATTTTGTACATATTTCTTTAAAGCCAGTCACGCTTTAAATTAACTAGAACTCAAAAAGACTTTACAGGGCATAAGTCTTAAGAGCATAACATAAATGTTTTACAAATCACACACGTTGACCTTAATTGTTTATAAGATATGCAAGAAAAGGCAGAAACATTATTGAACGTTGGTTGCCTATATAGTGCCTTTGGGGTCAAAAAATAAACAATTTTGAATAAAGGTTTTTTTACTAACACAATCGATTCTGAAGTGATTCTGGAACTTTATACATGTTTTTATTTTTACTTATAGGGTGAGAACTCAAGTGAGTAAGATTTCTCATCCATTACACACATGGCAAAATAAAGTTGAAAAGTATTCGTATTAGGTCAAATTCGCCTGATAATTTAATGTATACATGCATTCATTTAATCTCTATCGTGGTCATATGAGCCACCGAACACCCACCTTCACATCCATGACACTTATATCTCTGTCTCAACAGGTGTTTCTCATGCTGTTCGGGGCAATGCACCTGCACTTTTTTCGTCTGGCACTCTATTCTTGCATCCTGTACCTCGAATATGTTAATATGTAATTAGTATTGAACGAATTGAGATGTAATAATTCTAATATAGGGTATAGGATGAATTTTGGTTTATTGCATATTTGGCTAACTTTCTGCACTAGTGCATGCTTGCCGGGCGTTTGTTCGTTATATTGATGACCAATAACATTTCGCTGCATTATGAATTTAGACAGATTTTCTTGTCTTTTTATCTTGTGGTAAATTTCTTCTCCTTATTTCTTCTTCTTTCGATTGTGGAAGCCCAATCACATGATAACTGTGTTTTTGTGTATGATAGTTACACTCATTTTGGGGATTATATTTAGGGTAAAGTGGGGTAACTAGGGCTTCCTGAGAAATATTTGCAATTGGTTACACAAAAAAAAGCAGTTTGGTAAAAATTAGGTATGTGAATGATGGTCATGCTTAGCGAAATAAATTATGATGGTATGTAAGTGGCTACAGTTTACACTTTTTTACTTATTTAATGAAATGTTGTTTTTACAAAAGGGTTGTTTTTCCCAAGTACCAGCCTAACTGGATCTGATGTGGAAAATGTTCATTTAGGTATCATTGACTTGCATTGGATTGCCTGAGGAGGGGGGAGGGGCAGTTGTCCCCTACACACTCACCTTAAATGTTACTGCTTTATTAAAAACAGATACAAAAAAAAAATCTCTAAACAAGTGGATTATTTATCTTTAGGCTCCCCTAATGATTTATATTTGAGATTCTTCAAAGTTGCCACCCTTTGCCTTGATGACAGCTTTGCACACTCTTGGCATTCTCAACCAGCTTCACCTGGAATGCTTTTCCAACAGTCTTGAAGGAGTTCCCACATGTTCTGAGCACTTATTGGCTGCTTTTCCTTCCACTCTGTGGTCCAACTCATCCCAAACCATCTCAATTGAATTGAGGTTGGGTGATTGTGGAGGCCAGGTCATCTGATGCAACACTCCATCACTCTCCTTCTTGGTCAAATAGCCCTTAAACAGTCTGTAGGTGTGTTGGGTCATTTTCCTGTTGAAAAACAAATGATAGTCCCACTAAGTGAAAACCAGATGTGATGGCGTATTGCTGCAGAATGCTGTGGTAGCCATGCGGGTTAAGTGTGCCTTGAATTCTAAATAAATCATCCACAGTGTCACCAGCAAAGCATCCCCACACCATCACACCTCATCCATGCTTCACGGTGGAAACCACACATGCAGAGATCAGCTGTTCACCTACTCTGCGTCTCACAAAGACATGGCGGTTGGAACCAAAAATCTCACATTTTGACTCATCAGATGAAAGGACAGATTTCCACTGGTCTAATGTCCATTGCTCGTGTTTATTGGCCCAAGCAAGTCTTTTCTTCTTATTGGTGTCCTTTAAAAGTTTCTTTGCAGCAATTCGACCATGAAGGCCTGATTAACGCAGTCTCTGAACAGTTGATGTTGAGATGTGTCTGTTACTTGAACTCTGTGAAGCATTTATTTGGACTGCAATCTGAGGTGCTGTTAACTCTAATGAACTTATCCTCTGCAGCAGAGGTAACTAATTGAAATGCATTCCAGGTGACTACCTCATGGAGCTGGTTGAGAGAATGCCAAGAGTGTGCAAAGCTGTCATCAAGGCAAAGTGTACCTAATTTGAAGATTCTCAAATATAAAATATATTTTGATTTGTTTAACACTTCTTTGGTTACTACATGATTCCAAATGTGTTATTTCATAGTTTTGATGTCTTCACTATTATTCTACAATATAGAAAATAGTAAAAATAAAGAAAAACTCTGGAATGAGTAGTTGTGTCCAAACTTTTGACTGGTACAGGTACTGGTATATAAAACTTTTCTAGATCTAACTTAATTCGATTATTTATATAACTTTTTCTAAATGATAAATGATTAGATCAATTTACCTCAGAATCCTTTTGTTAGTGACAAAAAACATTGTTTATGAGACTACTAACATTTGTTGCACATTTTTTTGGTGACATAAAGTGGTTTTCGTGAGCATTACAGGGGGGACAGTTACCCCAGGGGGGTAGTTACCCTACATACATGTCATTGTCTAAACTTATTTATTTAAAACCCTGTAACAAAAAGGCGCACCTTGATGGATTCTATTTACCAATGCAACGCCATGTCTCAACTTTATTAGGTTGTAATATGCTGGGCCGGTTTACCATATGCTAATCCACACCGTAATATGGGATGTGTGTGTGCTTTGTGTTTAATTTGCACTCTAAAGGATTTGTTGGGATGAGATGCATAATGTGGCATCACCTGAGGTTTATCGTGTCAACTCAATTTTGTCCTGTGGAGAGAAGAGAAAAGCGTCAGAAGCAGCATACAGCACTGCACACAGAACATGGGATAAAGGCAGAGAAGGCAAAGCCCTTAATCTCCATGTATGCTTGTTTTCTTTCCTATTCCAATTGTAAGGGATATGTTGAGTTGAAATACATGGTTGATATTTACATTTATATTCTATGCTATTCACTTGGGGTATATTTTCCTGTATATTCTTACTCACAGCACATGCTTGAGGTATCCATTTCATTATAAAGTAGTTATATATTCATCATACTTTGAATACTTGGATATCAATTGTCTGCTTTTACCATGGTGTTTACATTGTTTTGTTCTATCAGCTCTGCTGTTGGGATATTCCAATCAGACATTTATAGACGCAGTATTCTGAATTGGCATCTGCACTGTTCAATTCAAGGTCCAGGGGCATTGACCATCACAAGCCAACTGCAACACTGTTACAGGACTTACTAAATGAATGAATAGTCAAAACAGTGGGTCAGATATCAATCAAATGTATTTTATAAAGCCCTTTTTACACCAGCAGTTGTCATAAAGTACATACAGTTTTTGCACTTTTCTTAGATAACTCCCTATTTCTCTTAAAATATTTTTAAATTGAAGAAAACTTTTGGTCTCCACACCTTGCTATTGGATTTTCAACATGCAGAACCAATTTTATTTGAGTACATTTCTGTTTACAATTTTAATTTAGAAAATAAAAAGAAATGGCATGGACAAAATTATTGGCAGCCCAGAGCTAGTACTTGATTATACAGCTTTTGGCCAAGATGACTGCAGACAAATGCTTCTTTTAACCATCAATGAGCTTGATGCAGCTCTCTACCGGCAATGTGGTCCACAAATGAAGCATTCAAAGAAAAAACACCCTCCCTACAATCTAACATAAGTGAGGTTCGATAATGCTGTGTTGCTTTGCTACCTCTGGTACTGGGGGCCTTGAAAGTGTGCAAGACATCGTGAAATTAGCGGATTATCAAGGTGTTTTGGTGTCCAAAAACTGTGTCTCTGATAAAGGTTGTGGGTCTTCCAGAAGGACAACAACCCCAAACACACATCAAAGCACTCTGAAATGGTTCAAGCTGCTGGACTGTTCTGTGGCCAACAAAGAGTCCATATCTGAATCACATCCATAACCTATGGCGAGATATGAAAACAGCAGTTGGTGGAGGGCACGCCTCAAAAATGAAAGAGCAGGTTGCTGCTGAAGAGTGGGGCAAATTTCCAGTAGAAAAGTGCAAGGGTGCCAATATATTTGGCCGGAACCATATCACATTGACAAGGATATGTGGAGAATAGGAGAGGGTACTACATTAACGACTACAATTTGAATGGGATCTGCCCTAGGTCATTTGACCTAAAATGGAGTCCATTTGCAGCCATTTCAGTCAGCTCCTCTTTGGCATCCGCTGTAATTCATTATTCCATGCTGGCATGGAGAGTGAAGGAGAGAGGTACTGAGAGAGAGGTACTGAGAGAGAGGTACTGAGAGAGAGGTACTGAGAGAGAGAGAGAGAGGCTGGACAGAAGTGACTATGCTTTGGGTTGTGTCCCAAATGGCATCTTATTCCCTTAATAGTGCACTACTTTTGACCAGAGCCCTATGGGTCCTGGTCAAAGTAGCACACTGTATAGAGAATAGGGTGCCATTTGGGAAATACAATACATTACCAAAAGTATTTGGACACCTGCTCGAACATCTCATTCCAAATTCATGGGCATTAAGATGGAGTTGGTCCCCCCTTTGCTGCTATAACACCCTCCACTCTTCTGGGAAGGCTTTCCATTAGATGTTGGAACATTGCTCCGGGGACTTTATTCCATTCAGCCACAAGAGCATTAGTGAGGTCAGACACTGATGTTGGGCACTAAGGCCTGGCTCACAGTCAGCGTTCTAATTCATCCCAAAGGTGTTCAATGGGGTGGAGGTCTGGGCTCTGTGCAGGTCAGTCAAGTTCTTCCACATCAATCTCGACAAACCATTTCTGTATGGTCCTTGCTTTGTGCATGTGGGCATTGTCATGCTGAAACAGGAAAGAGCCTTACACAAACTGTTGCCACAAAGTTGGAAGCACAGAATCATCTAGAATGTCATTGTATGCTCTAGCGTTAAGATTTCCCTTCACTGGAACTAAGGGGCCTAGACCGGACCATGAAAAACAGCCCCAGACCATTATTCCTCCTCCACCAAACTTTACAGTTGGCACTATGCATTGGGGCAGGTACTTCATCCTGGCATCAGCCAAATCCAGATTCGTCTGACAGACTGCCAGATGGTGAAGCGTGATTCATCACTCCAGAGAATACGTTTCCACTGCTCCAGAGTCCAATGGTGGCGAGCTTTAAGCCAACGCTTGGCATTGCGCATGGTGATCTTAGGCTTGTGTGCAGCTGCTCGGCCATGGAAACCCATTTAATAAAGCTCCCGACGAACAGTTCTTGTTCTGATGTTGCTTTCAGAGGCAGTTTGGAACTCGGTAGTGAGTGTTGCAATCGAGGATGAACTGACTTGTTGGAATGGTGGCATCCTATGATGCTGCCACATTGAAAGAAAGTCACTTAGCTCTTTGGTAAGGGCATTCTACTGCCAATGTTTGTCTATGGAGATTGCATGGCTGTATTGTCAATTTATACTCCTGTCAGCAACGGGTGAAAGAGTATCCACATACTTTTGTATATATAGTGTAGATCTTGTGTAATGTAGACTCAGTAGACCTGAACGGCCCACCATGCTGTTTTATTAAGAAACACAAAAGAACTGTCAATCTCCCTCGGCCTGGGGCTCCATGCAAGATCTCACCTTGTGGAGTTGCAATGATCATGAGAACGGTGAGGAATCAGCCCAGAACTACACGGGAGGATCTTGTCAATGATCTCAAGGCAGCTGGGACCATAGTCACCAAGAAAACAATTGGTAACACACTACGCCGTGAAGGACTGAAATCCTGCAGCGCCCGCAAGGTCCCCCTGCTCAAGAAAGCACATATACATGCGCGTCTGAAGTTTGCCAATGAACATCTGAATGATTCAGAGGACAACTGGGTGAAAGTGTTGTGGTCAGATGAGACCAAAATGGAGCTCTTTGGCATCAACTCAACTCGCCGTGTTTGGAGGAGGAGGAATGCTGCCTATGACCCCAAGAACACCATCCCCACCGTCAAACATGGAGGTGGAAACATTATGCTTTGGGGGGACAGAACAACTTCACCGCATCAAAGGGACGATGGACGGGGCCATGTACCGTCAAATCTTGGGTGAGAACCTCCTTCCCTCAGCCAGGGCATTGAAAATGGGTTGTGGATGGGTATTCCAGCATGACAATGACCCAAAACACACGGCCAAGGCAACAAAGTGGCTCAAGAAGAAGCACATTAAGGTCCTGGAGTGGCCTAGCCCGTCTCCAGACCTTAATCCCATAGAAAATCTGTGGAGGGAGCTGAAGGTTCGAGTTGCTAAACGTCAGCCTCGAAACCTTAATGACTTGGAGAAGATCTGCAAAGAGGAGTGGGACAAAATCCCTCCTGAGATGTGTGCAAACCTGGTGGCCAACTACAAGAAATGTCTGACCTCTGTGATTGCCAACAAGGGTTTTGCCACCAAGTACTAAGTCATGTTTTTCAGAGGGGTCAAATACTTATTTCCCTCATTAAAATGCAAATAATTGTATAAAAGTTTTGACATGCGTTTTTCTGGATTTTGTTGTTGTTGTTGTTCTGTCTCTCACTGTTCAAATAAACCTACCATTAAAATTATAGACTGATCATTTCTTTGTCAGTGGGCAAACGTACAAAATCAGCAGGGGATCAAATTATTTTTTCCCCTCACTGTATACACACAGATCACGTCTAGATATTTACATTTCCTGAGTGTAGCACACACTGCTAAATGACTAACCTTGGTAGTCAAGTATGCTGTTCTGGGATAGGATGGAATCCTGTTGCCCTTTCCTTCTGCAGTCCACTTCATCTGTTCGTGTGATTCAATAGTATATGTCTATGTTCTCTTAATTTGAACAGATGTCCAATATCTTTGCGTGTGTGTGTGTGAGCATTTGGTTAAGAAACAAGTCATTCATTCTTGTCCAAGTTGTAATCATCCCAACAACTATTTGTTGACAGTTGACTCCTTGTCCTTTATCCAGCCAAGACAGTGGTTGATATTGTCAGCCTTACCACTAGGGGTCCACATCTGTCAAGTCAATGATGTCCAGACAAACTGAGGATAAATACTGTCATCTGGTGGTTACAAAAGCAATCACCACTGAATTGTTATTGCATCTTGCCTTGTTGTCCTGTTCTCAGGTTTTGTCCTTCTATATCATAATGTTTGGTCTTTGGTCTCATATAGTCGATAGTCAGGAAATTTAGGGCACATAGGCCAATATTCTCTCTCTCTTTCTCTCTCTCTCTCTCTCTCTCTCTCTCTCTCGGTCTCTCTCTCCCATATATCGCTCTCTCTCTCCATCTCTTCCATATCTCTCTCTCTCACATATATATCACTCTCTCTCCCATATATCGCTCTCTCTCCATCTCTCTTCCATCTCTCTCTCTCTCAATTAAATTAAATTTGCTTTATTGGCATGACGTAACAATGTACATATTGCCAAAGCTTATTTTGGATATTTACAATATAAAAAATAAAATGAGAATCAAAATTGTCAACGGGACAACAGTAACAACAATAACCAAGGGTCAAAATAACCATACAAAATAACCATACATTCAACAATAACAATAAGCACACAGTAGAGGATATGTGCAGGTTGATTGGTCTGTCACACTGTCCCTCAACTTATGGCAGGCAGCAATGTAGTGCGCTGCCAACCCACAGCTCTCTGCGTCCTCCCCCAACAGGACGGGCAGCCTATCCTCATCAGAGAGGTCTTTGAAACCTTGAATAAGGGTTTCAAATTTGGGAAAATTACACTCTCTAATTGTTTTATGTTTTTGACATTTTGTCAGGAAATGCAGCTCCGTCTCAGGTTCTGCTGTTGTGCAGTGGTTGCACAGCCTTTCCTCTACAGGGAGCCAGATTTTCCTGTGTCTACCCTTCTCAATGGCAAGGCTGTGCTCACTGAGCCTGGACTTTGTCAAGGTTTTTCTAAGGTTTTGATCAGTAACCATGGTCAAATATTTAGCCACGGTGTACTGTCGATTTAGGGCCAGATAGCACTGCATTTTGCTTTGTGTTTGTTTGTGCTTGTGTTTCCCAATAAGCAATGTAGTTTTGTTTTGACTGTGTTGTAATTTGGTTTATTCTGATTGATTGGATGTTCTGGTCCTGAGGCTTCAGTGTGTTAGTAGAACAGGTTTGTGAACTCAGCCCCAGGACCAGCTGGATCTCTCTCTCTCTCTCTCTCATATATCGCTCTCTCCATCTCTCTTCCATCTCTCTCTCTCTTTCACACATGCCCCCATATGTTTTTAAGGTCTAATTTTCTCAGAGCAGAAGGAGAAATGTCTTCATCTCCATCTTTGAAATGTAGGCCACTAATACATGCCTTTAATTTGAAAACATCCAAAAAATAATTAGGAGAAAAACTCCCATCTAGCGGGACCAGTGTCAGTTAGAAGCACTTAGCGCTCCCAGAGAGAGAGGGAGCACTGAGGAGAATATCAAAGCTGGTGCACGTCAGTGTATATGATAGGGCCTGGGAGAGTTATATGTGTATCACCGGCTTAGCTGACTGGCAGTTAAGGGGGGAGAGAGGACAGGCCCCACTGCCGGGTTCCACCCCCGCTGAGTCAACTCCAGGTGAGGGGGCACAGCCACTCCAGTGTGCTCTGGGAAACACACACACACACACAACACACACACACACACACACACACACACACACACACACACACACACACACACACACACACACACACACACACACACACACAAAGAGCATCAGCTGCACCACAAATGATACTATAGCCTACATTCTTCAGAATCAGAATCTCCATAATAGAACGTATAGGATTTTTCTGCTTTGCTGTTAAAACATCTTAAAATCATAAAGTCTTTCTGCTTTGCATAACATATAAAATCTACTGGCATGAAAGTTAACCCAATGTGTTTGTCCCAAGTCAAAATAACATCCCAAAGGTCTTCCTGGTGGTTTTACCAGCTAACAGCCGTAAATAAAATATCATTTATGGTGTAGTGTGTTGATCTATCCAGTTACCCAGTTGAATTAGATATGGCTGTGGGGTGGGTACGTGCCTGTTTTATGTTGATGAGGGGTACATATAATGACTTCACTAACTGTTCCTGGACTGTCTGGGGATCCTGTCTGATCAAATAGGCAGCGCTGGAGCTTCGCCACGTCTCTCAGCAGACGACTGCCCCTGTGGAGAATCTGTCCAGTAGAGAAGACCGTGTCCGAGTCCCAAAATGGCACCCTATAGCCTGCATAGTGCACTTCTTTTGACCAGAGGCCCTGGTCAAAAGTAGTGCACTAAATCGGGAATAGGGTGCCATTTGGGACGGGCACCCTTGTATGTTTCAGTCAGATGGTTGACATTTTATAGCCTATTCTTTTTTCCTCTGTTACCACCACCAGTTATTTTCCTTTGTAATGTCTGGTGTTCCTTATGTGATGGCTTGGGAATGTCATGAATGCCTGCAGGGCCAGTGAATATTTTGTTGTTGTTGAAATTTGGACTGTGCATCTTGCCAACGTGCATTCATCGGGAGTTGGCTATAACTGAGAAATGATGACTCATGTTAACTGTACATAATCAGGTACACATTCATTACAACTACAACATTAAGGCCTCCCCCAGAGAAGATTGAGATTACATACGATAGGCTTTTGACCCCACCTGAGGTAGATGGAGCATAATAAGGTACCGTAATATGTATCGGCCAACTGTCAAGTATCGGGGCAAGTTGGCCCTCAGGGCACTGCGTCAGGACCGGTGTTGTTTTCTAACTCTTTTATGTATGAGCGGACGTGAGGCAAAGGAGAGATTTGGATTTGATTTATTAGGATCCCCCATCACCCGGCGCCAATGGCGACAGCTAGTCTTACTGGGGTCCGACATATAACGAAAAAGACTTTACAGACAAAATACTTCACAATTTACATACACTTAACATGCAGTATGTGTGTGTGTGTGCACATCTATCAGTTACACATGCATGTCAATACATACACACAACAAGTAGGTCACATGGGGGAGAGAGAGAGAAGAGAGGCAGAGGAAATAGATACAGTGCCTTGCAAAAGTATTCATCCCCTTGGCGTTTTTCCTATTTTGATGCATTACAACTTGTAATTTAAATTGATTTTTTATTTGGATTTCATGTAATGGACATACACAAAATAGTCCAAATTGGTGAAGTGAAATGGAAAAAAATAACATGTTTCAAAAAATTATACAAAATAAAAAAACGGAAAAGTGGTGCGTGCATATGTATTCACCCCCCTTGCTATGAAGTCCCTAAATAAGATTTGGTGCAACCAATTACCTTCAGAAGTCACATAATTTGTTAAATAAAGTCCACCTGCATGCAATTTAAGAGTCACATGATCTGCCACATGATGTCAGTATATATACACCTGTTCTGAAAGGCCCCAGAGTCTGCAACATCACTAAGCAAGGGGCACCACCAAGCAAGCAGCACCACGAAGACCAAGGAGCTCTCCAAACAGGTCATGGACAAAGTTGTGGAGAAGTACATATCAGGGTTGGGTTATAAAAAAATATCTGAAACTTTGAACATCCCACGGAGCACCATTAAATCCAGTATTAAAAAATGAAAATAATATGGCACCACAACAAACCTGCCAAGAGAGGGCCGCCCACCAAAACTCACGGACCAAAACTCATAACCCCGAAGGAGCTGCAAAGCTCCACAGCTGAGATTGGAGTATCTGTCCATAGGACCACTTTAAGCCGTACACTCCACAGAGCTGGGCTTTACAGAAGAGTGGCCAGAAATAAGCCATAGCTTAAAGAAAAAAATAAGCCAAAAGGCATGTGGGAGACTCCCCAAACATATGGAAGGTACTCTGGTCAGAGGAGACTAAAATGTAGCTTTTTGGCCATCAAGGAAAACGCTATGTCTGGCGCAAACCCAACACCTCTCATCACCCCGAGAACCCATCCCCACAGTAAAGCATGGTGGTGGTAGCATCATGCTGTGGGGATGTTTTTCATTGGCAGGGACTGGGATACTGGTCAGAATTGAACGAATGATGGATGTCGCTAAATACAGGAAAATTCTTGAGGGAAACCTGTTTCAGTCTTCCAGAGATTTGAGACTGGGATGGAGGTTCACCTTCCAGCAGGACAATGACCCTAAGCATACTGCTAAAGCAACACTCGAGTGGTTTAAGGGGAAACATTTAAATGTCTTGGAATGGCCTAGTCAAAGCCCAGACCTCAATCCAATTGAGAATCTGTGGTATGACTTAAAGATTGCTATACACCAGCGGAACCCATCCAACTTGAAGGAGCTGGAGAAGTTTTGCCTTGAAGAATGGGTAAAAATACCAGTGGCTAGATGTGCCAAGCTTATAGAGACATACCCCAAGAAACTTGCAGCTGTAATTGTTGCAAAAGGTGGCTCTAATGGGGGGTGGGTGAATAGTTATGCATGCTCAAGTTTATTTTCTTTGGTCTTATTTCTTGTTTGTTTCACAATAAAAAACATTTTGCATCTTCAAAGTGGTAGGCTTGTTGTGTAAATCAAATGATACAACCCCCCCCCCCCAAAAAAACTATTTTAATTCCAGGTTGTAAGGCAACAAAATAGGAAAAATGCCAAGAGGGGTGAATACTTTCAGAAGCCACTGTAGGAAGAGGAGAGAGAGAGATTTGTGTTGGCAGAGAGCAGTTGTCTAATGGAGTCCTTCAGTCAGCTCTGGGTGGAAATGAAAGAGGTTGAGGCTTCGCCAATTATTCTGCCTGAGTGGAGGAGGAGACGTTAATAAGAGGGGGAGCGTAGCCGTGGCGCTAGATCGCTGCCCTGTTGGGAGAGACCCAACGAGGGCCAAATTCAGACCGAAAATTGGACTCATTCCCAGAAATGTCCCCAGTGCAAAAGGTTAACTGTCAGTCCCCTGCTAGGTATAAATAGAAGACTGCTCTCCAGAAAGGCGTGTCAGGAGGGGGGCGGCAGATTGGGGAGGGGAGAGGGTGTTCCCCCTTATGATAGTGATCCTAGTGACAGGCAAGTGTATATACTGTAGGTTCAGGAAGGGCGGTGGGTTTGGGAGGGTGGAAGAAAAGGGGGAAAAAGCAGAGTACATTATAATGAGAGTTGAGACTGACAGGAACTAAGACAAAATACTGTCTTGCTCTATTCAGCTTCCCCTGCCGTAGACGCAACAATAACAAGCCGGGCTAACCAAGCTTCCAATAGAGCAGCACATTTGAAAACCATTGCTGTAGAGGTCATCTTGACACAGTAATTAAGTGGCAGGAATTCTTGTTGTCATCCAGTCTTGTACACATATGTGGAGTTCAACGCCAGGTCAAGTGAGAATTAGGGCAGTGAGGATTAAAATGGAAGAGAAAAAAATCCATTCTCTGCATGAAAACAGACAAAGTATTCCTCTTCCTCTATAATACTGCACTTTGTGATTATTATAATCTAACCATACAATAGTTTCTCCCTATAACACTTATTGTCCTTGTACAACCAGAGAGAGATGACTCACTATGTTACTCAGCAACTCTTATTACACTTAAGCATTAGCTTAAATCTGAACACTTACCTTTACACCTACACCTACCCTTACCCTAACCTTAACCATAACCCTTACCCTTACCCTAACCATAACCCTTACCATTTTACATTTCAACTTCAATGAGGTAGGGATGTCCCAATGATCCCGGACTTATTAGTGGTCTGACCAGGTGAATCCAGGTGAAAGCTATGATCCCTTATTGATGTCACCTGTTAAATCCACTTAAATCAGAGTAGACAGGTTAAAGAAGGATTGTTAAGCCTTGACAATTGAGACATGGATTGTGTATGTGTGCCATTCAGACGGTGAATGGGCAACACAAAATATTGAAGTGCCTTTGAAGGGGTTATGGCAGTAGGTGCCAGAGGCACCTGTTTGAGTGTATGAAGAACTGCAACACTGCTGGGTTTTTCACACTCAACAGTTTCCCGTGTGTATCAAGAATAGACCACTACCCAAAGGACATCCAGCCAACTTGACACAACTGTGGGAAGCATTGGAGTCAACATGGACCAGCATCCCTGTGGGACGCTTTCAACACCTTGTGGTCCATGCCCTGATGAATTGAGGCTGTTCTGAGGGCAAAAGGGGGTGCAACTCAATATTAGGAAGGTGTTTTTAAAAATGTATTATGTCACATTTGCATACCTTGTCTGTTTGTATCAATTACATTTTCCGATGGTAACGTTACCAAAGGGGTAAACTCTCATACAAATACTGCATGCATTGGGCTCAAAAGATATTGTATCTGTCTAGTTTCCTTCTGCTAAGATATGTGGGTGCAACAAAGTAGAAGCACACACATTACTAGGTGTTCCTTTTTATTTTTCCACTTGGATTCAAGGTAATACAAATTATACACAGCTGACATAAAAGAAACACTCACACTCTCTACATATTGAAATAATAGGTGCTTCAACCACCCCAAAAATAAAGCTATCTTTTCTCCCAGCAGCACACCTGGACTGCTTGCCAAATGGAACCTTATTCCCGATATAGTGCACTACTTTTGACCAGGCCATAAGGGCGCTGTTCAATAGTGCACTACATAGACGGGTTGGTTGTTTAGCGACAAAACCGACGAGTACGCAACTATGGGGCAAAGCAGATTGGGTTGGCTTATATTGTTGACAACATGTAATCTATATTTCTTCTACAATGTTTATTGAAAACATAAATATATTTGCACAATGACCACTTGTTGTCTCTGAAGTACACTGTTACAGTTGTTGGTTAGCTAGCTAGCATATTTTGGCCATATTAGCACTGACATGAAATCAATCAAAACACGTATTACAGAACAAGATTAAAAAAAGGAGCTGAAACGAGCTACTTACGATTCCCCACATTGCAGTTTGTCATTTGCGCTAGCAATCTGGCCATCCAAAATCAAAACATCACGCTGACTTTTGCCCCATGGAAGTGCCCACATCATTTTTGTGACGTTGTCAGTTAACCCACCTATAGGGAATAGGGTGTCATTTGGGACACAAACCTGAACTTGAGCAAAGATTCAAACCGAACCAGGTGTACCAACCAACCCCTCTGTAATCTATACATCACAACAACAACAAAAGAATAATAATACATCAGTCTTCCCCATTTACTAATGTTGAACTACTACGAGATTTTACAAACGGTTTGACACAATGTTTTTTTTTGTCTTCTCACGGTGAGAATAGTCATTGGTATACAGTCTAAGGCAAGTAATCTCTGACACTTTTAAAAAAAAATTTTTTTTACAAACACTGCTGTTATTGCTAATTTTCTGCTAATTTTCTATATCCACACTGCATATAATTCCAGAGTTTCACCTCTTAACCATTTACAGAAATAATAAATACAGAAGAATAAATCGGCTCAGGTATATATATGTGATTGCACTTTTATTCCTCTAGACCCCCAACTATCGAACTAAATAGGTATAGTGTGGTAATACCTGTCTGATTATAAAGGGAAGAGATTATACATGTAAGCAATATATAATTATGTACAAGTAATACAACTGAACTGGTATGGTAGTGACAAAAGCACTCAATTGTATAATACAAAGGCAATCACAGATTGCAAATCCTCTAGGCCGTAGTAAAAATGTCCTGTGCTCCCTCCTTCTCTTAATGTATGTTCCCAAACTTTAATGCCTAGTCTGAAACTTTAAATGGAAAATCAACCATTCATATACTAATTTGAGGGTTCATAGGTCAAGTCCAGGTGGCACACCATGTCCAGGAAGTCATCCAAAAGGTGAGCTTTCACACCCGATCATATTCAGGTGCCTTTTTTTTAATCATTACTTATTTTACTGCAACTATGAATATGCTAACTTAATACGCATCATGGTACATTCGTTCAAAACATGGTCACATCATCTGCGATCTCATGTATTTGGTGTTGGCATTCTAATTTCTCAGAGATAAATACTTATTTTGGTGAATTACATACAATATTGGGAACATACAATACATGTCATCAGTGACATACTGCTGGTCGCTGTCTCTGTGAGTGTCAGACATTTTTGCACAGCTCTGAAACCTTTCCCTTTTATGATAATTTTATACTCGGGCATAACAAAAAAGCAAACATTTAGCACCACCTTTTTTCCTCGTCTTTTCTGTTAAGACCTGCACACATCCACACGCACGCGTGCACTCCCACACCAGTAAAAAGCAAATAGTTCACTCTGAAACCAGTTAACTTTTCATTTCGAAGAACTGGAAGGTCAAATACTGTCCTGCCATAGTGAGTGAGGAGCTAGTGGCTAGAAGCTAGCCTAATGCTATATGGACCCAAACAGGGATAGCCTTGCGGCTAGCTGCTGGCCTTAAGCTACATGGACCGTAATAGGGATAGCATAGTGGCTAACTGCTAGCCTAATGCTATTTCAACCCTAACAGGAATAGTCTAGCAGCTAACTGCTAGCCTAATGCTATCTGGACCCTAACAAGGATAGCCTAGGGGCTAACTTATAACCTCATGCTATCTGGACCCGAACAGGGATGGGGAAAGGTATTTTGGCCACCAGGAGGTGCAGAAGTCATGGCACATTAGGTAAAGGAGATTCTGGCTAGCTCTTTGTTATAATGCACAGAAAACTAGTAAAAAAAATAATAAGAGTCTCTTTTCTTTCAAACTGAAATGTCTCTCCCCATGATGTCGGACTTTGTTCCATTATGCTGGTTCTCCGTATTGGTTGCCGTTCTTCTCGCTCCTCTTCAGCTGATCTCTGTTCAGTCGTTGTGCAGTTTCTCGACACCACCCTGAAGGGAGAGAGGGGAAACCCCATGTTCAAATATCATGTACAATGTCTCAAATCAATAAAAGCGTCTTCTAAATGGCATATATTGTTATATTATAAGCCAGGTGGTTCGAGCCCTGAATACTGATTGGCTGAAAGTCATGGTATATCAGACCGTATACCAGGGGTATGACAAAACATAACTTTTTACTGTTCTAATTACATTGGTAAGCAGTTCATAATAGCAATAAGGCACCTCTGGGGTTTGTGGTATATGACCAATTGCTAAGGTCTGTATCCAGGCAATCCGCATTGCCTGTATATTGGCCATATACCACACCCCCTCGGGCCATATTGCTTAATTGTACACTGAGTGCAAAAAACCATTAGGAACACCTTCCTAATATTGAGTTGCACCCCCTTTTGCCCTCAGAACAGCCTCAATTCGTTGGGGCATGGCACCTACAAGGTGTCGAAAGCATTCCACAGGGATGCTGGCCCATGTTGACTCCAATGCTTCCCACAGTTGTGTCAAGTTGGCTGGATGTCTTGTGGGTGGTGGTCTATTCTTGACATACACAGGAAACCGTTGAGCGTGAAAAACCCAGCAGCGTTGCAGTTCTTGACACACTCAAACCGGTGCGCCTGGCACCTACTACCATATCCCATTCAAAAGCACTTAAATATTTGATGTTGCCCATTCACCGTCTGAATGGCACACATACACAATCCATGTCTCAATTGTCAAGGCTTATAAATCCTTCTATAACCTGTCTCCCCTTCAACTACACTGATTTAAGTGGATTTAACAGGTGACATCAATAAGGGATCATGGTCAGTCTGTCATGGAAAGAGCATGTTCCTAATGTTTTGTCCACTCAGTGTAGATGCCATTTTATTCTGAATTTTGACCACTAACATGGCGTTTTATTCTATCTTGGAAAATATAGGAGGTATAGTGGAGATGGCTACGTCCCAAAGGGCACCGTACACTACTTTTCATCAGGGTGCCATTTGGGACACAGACATACTGTTACGAATAACTCCCATGGTGCTGCCCTTCAACTTGTCCTTGTTATGGGTCCTTGCTATCCAGGCGTTCCGTTTTGTACACTCAGTGTATCATCCACAATGGGGATTAGAGAAGAACATTACCGATGACTGTTACCTAAGGCTCAGTTCTGACTCCTTTACGGTAGACTATAGGACTATTCTACAGTGGATCATGGGGTCCTATGTATAGGTACAGCTGTGAGAAGATTCTCCTACGTCGGGGTTGTAGTAAAATGTGATATTCCTTCCTCTAGGCCTCCCTTAACTGTATACAGTCTGGAAGAAAAAGTGCTCCCTCTCACTTCCCCGTTCCTCTCGATTTAGAACATCCCGTCAGAGCACTCACTCATGTGTTAAGCATATGTAGAACATGCATCCCAAAACTTAGAACAGGGGCTCTGTTCAGTTCATTTATTTGGCCTTATACAACCAGTTATATACAGTATAACTGCCTCTAGAAACAGTTATAGGCTACTGATGAAGGACTAAAAGGAACAGCACATTGCTTTTAGCACTTTCAATACATGTTATTTATTAAGACGATATTTCAGCCATTTCAAACTTTTGGAAGCACAAAAAGCTGGGTGGAGCCATTTTGTTTTTGTGTGTCAGATATCAAAAAATGATTAGCCAGCGTCTCAACAGTTCAATCGCTGGTTTATCGAGAAACATGAAGTAAGATGCAAGTTTGAATAGACTGAATGAAATTTTAACAGTCTTAATCCATCTCACAGAGAGCGATCAAGAGTGAGAGTGAGAAAAAAAAAAAGTGAGAGTGAGAAAAAAAAAGAAAGGAAGAGCAAGAAAGGGCTCGTGCCAACATTTCAAACCCCATCAAACAAAAACAACAAGCTGAAAATGACCCTTTGATACATTTGGCTCTAAGACTGGCTCTAAGACTGGCTCTAAGACTGGCTCTAAGACTGGCTCGCTACTGTGAAAAACAAAACAACATGCTTAATCTGTTTTCACACTTTAATTGAGTCAAACTGAATAACGGACATGACTGTGAAGAGTTCTACACAGAATAAGGGCAGACTTCGGGCGTACACCTGATAAAGGCATTATAGCCGACACTGTGGGGGCAGGCTTTTTCTCTCACAAAAGTTTGTGCCACATGAACATGTCAATGTGTTCATGTGCTTACAATCCAGAAGAATTTGACTAAGAAAATAGGGGGCAGGACTTACCATGGCTAGCTGGCGTCCTATGTTTCCTACAGTCACTCCTCCCGAGAAGAATATGCATGGAAGCCAAGAGCGCACATACAGAAAGTCTGGATACGTGTATCTACAAGAGAGGGAGAAAAATAATTCATATTAAATGAAATATCTGCCCCAATAGTCAAATCTAGCCTCAAATAAGACACGTGTCGAGTCCTAAAACAGGAATGGCAAGTTAAACACAGATCTCGGAAGGGGGAAAAGCAGCATTATTAAAGTTTGGTGAAAATTCTCACTCACTCACTCACTCACTCACTCACTCACTCACTCAACAGAAGCTGCGGAGGCCTTTTGAACTCAGCTCTTTGTAAGTCCCTCACTGAAGCAACAGAGTGCTCCTCCTTCCCAGGACATTTTTGAAGAGGTTCCACAGAGGCAGGTAGGAGGGCCAATAATTGGGCGTAGAGGCATGGGGGACTCCAAAATAATTGCTTTAATTTCATCAGTCAGATCCTCTTTGATGGAATCAGGTGACTGGGACCAGTTCCAGAAAATATACTTAAATATGTAATTCACAAAGGAGATATATATTTTCTTAAAAATCACCTAATTTGATTCACTGGCTATTCTCAAACTATAAGGTAAGTAATGATACCATGTCCACGAAAAGGTAGGTGTTGTTGCAAACCGTACCAATATATCCTCCAAATACTGGCTTTAAGGGTATTATCACTTTTATACAACGGGTTACCAACATATTCAAATAATGATTGACATATTTTCATTAAAAACATTATTTTGATGAATTTATTCATACCATTTAATCATTATACAAGATATAGTCCCGACACAAATCTAAGGTTGCTGTTCTATATCTATGGACGCGACCCAGTTGTTCGTTCTAAATGTTCCATTGCCATACTGGCTGGCAACGTTCTTATGCCTTGCTTGCTACCTAGCCAACTACGGCTAACTTGCAGTCAAGTCAAAAAGTGCAGCCAGAATGACAGCAAAGTAGCTGCATTTGCATTTGTTTAAGCTGTTTTCTAGTGAATTTTTTTGGATACATCCATAACAAAGAGCTAATGAGGCGAGATTTCACCTGGCATAGAAAACGTGCTCACTCGTCAGGACAATGTTGTTCAGAGGAGCTAGCCAACAACACAGTCGTAGTAACACAATCACTTCAAACTGAAGCTGGAAAGACTGCAAATTAGCTGTTTTGTCTTACCTTTTATCAATTGACATTTTCTGTATATATCCATAAAAATGATGCCAACTGATTAATGATTAACTGTTTGACTCTGCCTGTCTCATCCTGACACATTCATTACTATAGGACAGCGGGAAAATCGAATTTAAATATTGAAACAATGTTGCAAATGTCAGCGAGACAGACAGCAAGGTTTATTCAAATATACAAATCTCCGCTGTTGAAAACTAAATGTTAGTCTAATAGAAATGTGAGATAATGTCTTGATGCATTTTATAGTGGAGATCAAGTTTAGAAATTGCCTGGCTGGGCTGATGAGACAATGGATTTCGCTGTCAGATGGAACAGAGTAAATCGGCTAAATCTATGACATTAAAATGCCTGTGGCAACTTGTGGAATAGACACCGGTTGGAATGCGGTTTTAATCAATCAGCATTCAGGATTAGACCCACCCGTTGTATAATAACATAATAACATGGTCCTGTGTAGCTCAGTTGGTAGAGCATGGCACTTGCAACGTCGGGAATATGGGTTAATTCCCGCTTGGTGCCTAAACGGCATATATTATTATTATTATTATTATTATTATTATTATGTCACCAAAATATCCTATCCATGCATTTTTGACAGTTCGTGCTGCATGGTCAATCCGATGTCTGCATTGGCCGTGCAGCATTTACGGTGATACGACCTCTGCAGAAGTCAGAGCATTCATACTTATTGCACTTCGCAGAGCTGTTATGAAGGAAGTTGTCAAGGAAGTGAGTTTCCGTGTTTATATACAGGACCTTTCGCCCCCACCTACCATCAACCAATCATTTCAATGAGGAGCTACAGTTGAAGTCGGAAGTTTAGATACACTTAGGTTGGAGTCATTAAAACTAGTTTTTCAACCACTCCACAAATTTCTTGTATAAAAACTATAGTTTCGGCAGGTCGGTTAGAACATTAATTTGTGCATGACACAAGTAATTTTTCAAACAATTGTTTACAGACAGATTATTTCACTTATAATTCTCTGTATCACAATTCCAGTGGGTCAGAAGTTTACATACACTAAGTTGACTGTGCCTTTAAACAGCGTGGAAAATTCCAGAAAATTATGTCATGGCCTTAGAAGCTGCTGGTAGGCTAATTGACATCATTTGAGTCAATTGGAGGTGTACCTGTGGATGTATTTCAAGGCCTAGCTTCAAACTCAGTGCCTCTTTGCTTGACATCATGGGAAAATCTAAAGAAATCAGTCAAGACCTCAGAAAAGAAATTGTAGACATCCACAAGTCTGATTCATCCTTGGGAGCAATTTCCAGAAGCCTGAAGGTACCACATTCATCTGTACAAACAATAGTACGGAAGTATAAACACCATGGGACCACGCAGCCGTCATACCACTCAGGAAGGAGACGCATTCTGTCTCCAAGAGATGAACGTACTTTGGTGCGAAAAAGTGCAAATCAATCCCAGAACAGCAAAGGACCTTGTGAAGATGCTGGAGGAAACAGGTACAAAAGTATCTATATCCACAGTAAAACAAGTCCTATATTGACATAACCTGATAGGCCGCTCAGCAAGGAAGAAGCCACTGCTCCAAAACAGCCATAAAAAAGCCAGACTACGGTTTGCAACTGCACATGGGGACAAAGATCGTACTTTTTGGAGAAATGTCCTCTGGTCTGATGAAACAAAAATGGAACAATTTGGCCATAATGACCATCGTTATGTTTGGAAGAAAAAGGGGGATGCTTGTAAGCCGAGGAACACCATCCCAACCATGAAGCACGGGGGTGGCAGCATCATGTTGTGGGGGTGGCAGCATCATGTTGTGGGGGTGCTTTGCTGCAAAATGGACTGCTGCACTTCACAAAATAGATGGCATCATGAGGGAGGAAATGTATGTGGATATATTGAAGCAACATCTCAAGACATCAGTCAGGAAGTTAAAGCTTGGTCGCAAATGGGTCTTCCAAATGGACAATGACCCCAAGCATACTTCCAAAGTTGTGGCAAAATGGCTTAAGGACAACAAAGTCAAGGTATTGGAGTGGCCATTAAAAAGCCCTGACCTCAATCCTATAGAACATTTGTGGGAAGAACTGAAAAAGCGGGCGAGCAAGGAGGCTTACAAACCTGACTCAGTTACACCAGCTCTGTCAGGAGGAATGGGCCAAAATTCACCCAACTTATTGTGAGAAAATTGTGGAAGGGTACCCGAAACGTTTGACCCAAGTTTAAATTGTTTAAAGGCAATGCTACCAAATACTAATTGAGTGTATGTAAACTTCTGACCCACTGGGAATGTGATGAAAGAAATAAAAGCTGAAATAAATCACTCTCTCTACAATTATTCTGACATTTCACATTCTTAAAATAAAGTGGTGATCCTAACTGACCTAAGACAGGGAATTATTACTAGGATGAAATGTCAGGAATTGTGGAAAACTGAGTTTAAATGTATTTGGCTAAGGTGCATGTAAACTTCTGACTTCAACTGAACAAACGGACCCCTCTGCATTGTTACAACATTTGGGAGGTGCACAGCGATACAGCACAGAGCTCAATTTGGTCTCTGCGTGCCTCCGGAGGCTCCGTAATTGCGTCACACCCTCCATACGGAGTCTCTGACCACATTTTCGGATCAAGCATAAATTGGCTCTTAGAGTAACATGGAAAAATAAAAGCGTGATTTGACTTACTGATATACACCGTTGTAGACCAGCAGCTGTGTGATAACGGTGGCAAGGAATGCCGTCCCAATGCCCAGGCCGAAGCCACTCCTCGAGCGGTCAAACGTCCACCACAGTCCCAGGGAAAGGGCAGCCAGGGTCAGGGACAGCTGGACATTATTGGCAAAGTCTAGTTTCTGTGAGATGGAGCAGTTAAGGGCAAAATAAGACTATTTGTTTGCATAGGTTCCAATCTGGCTTACTGCCCTTTGACACAACCTCTCCCTATCTGTGATCCTCTCTCAGTATCTGCTCAGTAAAAAATCCCTTAAAATATGTTTAAAAATGTGTTTAAAAAAAAAAGATTATTTGTTTGACTGTTGCATCAAAGAGTTAGTGTGGGTGGCACAGGCAGTGTATGTTTGAAGCAACTGTAAGTTCCATACATACTTGGAAAGTATGTCAAGGAGTCAAAACAAGCAGGAATGCAGTTGGGACTTCCACCCACTGTCCCACTGACACTAGATGAATTGCCTTCAAGGCCGTAAAAGTAGCAAAACGACAACAGTGCCGCCTCTTCCTATACGCAGGCTACATGCTGCGCGTTTGGCACAGAGGTCGCTTGGGGGCCCTCGACCTAAAAAAAAGGAACTCCATTGGGGTCTCAACTTACAGAAATTTGGTAGTGCATCAGCAGTTTTCCACTTGTTATGCCAGTCCCTCAATTAGCCCATGTCAGCTAACATTTTCTCGATTGCTAGGTAAGGTAGTCTAGCCAGCTATCTAAACCTTGCAGTAGGCCTAATCATCTCCAAATTAACGACCGGGCATGCAGGGCATGTGCTCAGGGGCCCTGACCTCCAGGGGCCCCCGTTGATTATCTTTTTTGTCCATCTCACACAGATATCATATGAACATGGAATAAGTAATGGCAAAATGTGAAGAAGTGCAGAAAATGTCCTTTAAAACTGCAACACTTTCTATACACCCCATGGCAAAATGTGTAGAATTGCAGGAAATACATTTGTGCACAAAAAAATAAACAAGATCCATTGCCAAGAGGGGGGCATTAAAACGTTTTGCCTGCAAGGTGGGGGGGGGGGGGGGGGGGGCTCCCGACCAAATCTTGCTTATGGCTCCCAAAAGGAGTGTATATCAAACTAATCACAGAATGTTACTCATCTATGTATTACACATTAATTAGTCCACAACATCCAGCTCTGGACGTGATAAACCTCACTGGTGTAAATATGTGTCAGTCTGTCTCTAGATTGAAGATAACATGAGACATTGTGAGCACATTGCGACATTGTTTTAGAAAGGATACAGCACTGGCGTGGTTGATGCCAACAAATACTGCAATGCATCTCATGACACTGGCCCATTCCCTTTTGAACTTGTGGGGCTCTCCTAGATGGCTGTCGATGCAGGGGTATAGCAGGCCAACAACAGCTGCAGAAAGGACATTTGAGTTAGTACATCACTGAATAGCCTACATACAAATCAAACTGGGCTTGAACATTTTTAATTTCTTTGAGTTTCAATTTGGGGGTAAAAAAATGGCAGAAATGAAACAAACAACATGATTGCTTTCTAGTTTCACTTTGAAGCACACATGATTATTTCTCTCTTATCAATCCTTGCACAAACATGTCTGCAACCGACTGATAAAAAATAAGCCTGGAACATTGTAGTCTATCACTGAAAAAAAAAACGTTGGATCAATTGTCTCCAACATTGTTACATTCGTATTTCTTTTAAGTGTGAACCACTGTAGCCTACTTCTCAAGAACATGGGGGACGGGTTGGCGGTGAAAATAATTTATTTAATTCTGACTGCACAGTGCACACGACTTCCTTGTTTCGCTTTTTCGATAGTGGCATGTTCGAGGCAACAGCCAATTATGGACCGCCTCCACAGCTCACCCGTTATGAAAGCAACCAATGAAAACACAGCACACCCTTAATGACTCTCTATGTCCGGCTGTTTCTAGGGAAGCCTATTGGAGCATTGGAGGGCAATATAAATACTACTGTATGTTTTTCCCAGACAAAACACTCATCATTATATGGCCTCGTGGCTACGAGAACACTTACATAATGGATAATAACAATGATAATGATGGAGAAAAAAAACTGTAAATGATTATGTAGTCCAGGTTATAGTTGGTAGCCTATAATGGCATCATGAAACACACACGCTCCCCCCTAAAAACCCAATTCACATTCCTTTCTCCAAATTAGAAGTAGGCCTACATAGCAATCTCATTCATTCAGACAGAATGATAAACTATAGGTTTTGGAAAAGTAACAACTCACCAGCTGCCGTGCCGCAGCAAGGGGGAATCCACCACGCCGATGAAAACAAAGTTGCCATCACCTCTTCTGGAAACAAAGTCACATTTCTTTGAACCTGTAGCAAGTTGAGCACCAATGCAAGAAATACTCCCACGGTGAAAAGGACGAGACCCCGTCTGATTAAGTTTGCTGTTTGCAGACTGTGCAGCGAGCCGTATACATTGCTAAGCACCGATGTGATAATTGACATCATTTCTTCAGCCTTCGATGCGACCCAGTTTTCCCTAGAATAATTATTCGATTCCACCCTCGATGTACAAGAGCGTCTCCAGCAGTGTTCTTCTAGTCTTGGCATTTGGCACTTCAGCGCTGGAGAACAACAGATGCGTTATTAGATTGTAGCTAACACAGGTATGCCTCGTTACATTGCATCTAATCTAAGACTGGTGGTGTCCAGAGCAGACTGACCTTTGTAGCCCATGCTTTTCTCAAGCTGATTTGCCACAATCTCACTATGATTAGCCTATCAATTGGCAATAACAAAGCAGATATAATTGATCTCTTCTTACCTTGATCTCCAGACGTTCACACTGTCTGATCGAGCGAGACCCGACGTTGTTCATCCGACAATGTTGTGCGTTTCGCTGCTCTCAGACTGTTATCACGGTGTTTGGTCACATCATCGTTTGGGTGAGAGAGAAAAAAAGCTTCTATATCATTCCTAACAGCAGACCTCATAGCAGAGACAGTCTTCCTCTGCAGAAAACAATCACAGCTGTGTCGGGTGAGTAGTGTCGGCCAATGGAAGCGAGGCGGATGATATGACGCGACGACACCCCACCGCCCCCTTCGTTCAGGACAGCCACAAGAGTCTGGCGCTTGCGTTCGTGCTGTCTGTCTGCATTCGTGGAAGGGTGGAGTAGGATACGTAAACCAGTCATTTACTTCAAACAAAGTGAGCAAACAAACAATTGAAAACGAAACAAACTTATTGAAAAGTCATTCCGATTAAGCAGGTTGTACATTTTACACAGGTCTACTTCAACAGGCCGGCCTAGTTAGTGTGATAGTTCTTAAAGACCATCTACCCAACATAAAATCAAATTCTGGCAGGTGGTCTTTTAAAGACTCACCCCAGTACAAACCTTCCAGGCAGATTGGTAAAAACCAGGTCAGCCAGACACTGGAGAATTTGCTGTGTCCAAATATACACTATACCAAACATTAGGGAGTATACCAAACAAATACCAAACATTAGGGACACGGTCATAATATTGAGTTGCCCCCTCCCCCCTTTTGCCCTTAGAATATCCTCAATTCGGCCGCACGTTGCCTCTACAAAGTGTGAAAGCGTTCCATAGGGATGCTGGCCCATGTTGACTGCAATGCTTCCCACAGTTGTGTCAATTTGGCTGAATGTCCTTTGGGTGGTGGACTATTTTTTTTGATACACACAGGAAATTGTTGAGCGTGAAAAACCCAGCAGCGTTGGAGTTCTTGACACAAACCTGTGCATTTGGCACACACTACCATATCCCTTTCAAAGGCATTTCAATATTTTGTCTTGCCCATTCGCCCTCTGAATGGCACACATAACCAATCCATGTCTCAGTTGTCTCAAGACTTAAAAATCCTTCTTTAATCCTGTCTCCTCCCCTTAATCTACACTGATTGAAGTGGATTTAAGAAGTGACATCAATAAGGTATCATAGCTTTCACCTGGATTCAACTGGTCAGTCTATGTCATGGAAAGAGTAGGGGTTCTTAATGTTTTGTTAACTCAGTGTACATGGTCAACGCTAATAACAGAATTCTATCAAAGAAATTCTCATGGTAGATGGAAACGGCACTCTTGGTTAAGGGCTTGTAAGTAAGCATTTCACGGTAAGGTCTACACTTGTTGTTTTTTGGCGCATGTGACAAATAAAGTTTGATTTGACATGTTTTTATATGTTTCCTTTGTTTGGTGTGTCTATCAACAGTGACTCCAGTGTTGGCAGAGTACACACAGTAACAATCTTGTCAGAAACAAAGAAATCCATGTACTGTATGTTTCAGAAGGTGCTTTGAAGCTGATATTTGGATGGCAACCAGAACCCTAATCCCCTCAACAGTGCCTAAGTGCAAATAAGCATCCTGATGATTAACTCATTCTGTGTATCCGCAGTACCTAAAATCATATAAAGCAACACAGAAAACTTCCTTGAGACATATACAGTAAACAATTACTTTAAAAAATGATTTTAATTAAACTTAATTGAAAATAAATCCGATCTGATTAATGCAGTATGTGCTTTTTGCCTGCCAAACTAGCTCTAGGTTAAGAAGTCACACTTAATTTCGGTAGCCAATTTGCATGAAAACAATGATTAACCCATGGAATTGCATTCAACAAAGTGCCAGCAGCTAGTGAGCAAATACTAGCCATATTTTTTTACTTCTTGGCTGATAATTTGGATAAATCCACTAAACTATTTTGGTTAATCCCCTGGCTAAACATCTTAATTTCATCCAATACACTTTCACTTGCAAATTGTGACTTATTTAAAAAATGTGGGAATTTCTCCTAAGGATTTAATGCCAAATAAATTATGACAGCAGTTTCAAAGCATAATGACATATTCTTGCTCCTGTGTGTGTGTGTGTTATGAACAATAACAATATTTTTCAAAAGTTCAAGAGTCCCCCACCCCAAAATATGTAAAAGGCCCTGCTGCAGACAAGCACTTACACTATGTCAAATATAACGTTACAGGGTAAAAAAATCCAGTTGATTTTAAGATAGCTTACTGGCAGCCAGTTACCTGTAAGTTACTTTTTTAAAGTACAGTACGTTACTGTAACCTTTGAGTTAAGTGTGGGGTTCTTGACATGGCATCTACAGTTCATCAGAATTCTAAACGGTTCTTGAAATGTATGGAAGCCTGCAAATGTGTCCCTTTCATAGCCCAAAGCAAATTGGCCAGTGTTAACTAGTGTTGATTTTTCAGTGTAAAATTTCTAGTGTTGATTCAAGAGTGAAATTAACACTGTAAAGAGTTAAATTAACACTCAGTAGTGTAAAATAATCTCACTGTTGGTGTTAAATATATATATATATTTTAATGATAACATATTCACATAGGATCCCACTTGGTGAAGTCCATTGTACAAAAAAATGGATGAATGCAACAATGATGTTCCTGTCACAAACAAATACAGTCATGGGTGGTAACTCAATTTACTCGATTGTCAAGGCACTCTGGGAAATATTTGAATAAGGCTTTACACTATATGGGCCGACAGACTCAACACTTTTTTTTACACTGGAAAATTTGCTGTGGTTGTTCAGTATTTGAGTAGTTTCAAAGTCTTTCCTCCTTCTTTTTTACAAGTTGGGTTGAAACCTTGTTGGTCATCTGAATGGTCTATGTTGAAGTCTTAAGTGGAGCTTCTCATCTTCAAATTGGATTCAGGAAATAGAATGGCCCTTATCAGTCTATCACACCTTTTAAACTCAAGCTAGAAAGCATTTTTTGGGTGTCTTAAATACTTGGGTTTGGTGGTTGTTCAGCAGTTCATGGACACAAATGGGCACACAGCATGTCTTATTGGATAATAATTATGGGTCAAAGCAGGGATTCCAGTCTTTCATGAATAAAGCTGTTTATCGAGCCTTATTGCGTCGCTATGCACACATGCTGTTTGTGGTGTAGAACAGACAAAGACGCACATGGCCTTCCCTGTAGCTCAGTTGGTAGAGCATGGTGTTTGCAACGCCAGGGTTGTGGGTTCGATTCCCACGGGGGGCCAAGTACGAAAAAAAAAAAAAAAATGTATGGAATGAAAAAAAATGAAATGTATGCATTCACTACTGTAAGTCGCTCTGGATAAGAGCGTCTGCTAAATGACTAAAATGTAAAAATGTAAATGTAAAATGAGGTCTTTGAGATTTACTCTATCACACTGTATGACACAACATAGAACATGTAATGTAGTTGAAAGAGAAAAACAGGCAAGGCTGCACAGTTTGTCAAAGGGGAAGGAAGTCAAAGCAAAGAGAGAAGGTTAGGACGTGAACAGAAACCTCCCCAAAGGTAAACCAAGCGTCAGAGTAGCCCAATAACGCCATTGTCTTCCTATGGACGACATATGAGTACATTGTTCCTCCATTGTTGCTCCACGCTAGGAAGGAGTATGTGCTTGTTCTCACAAATAAATCATTTGTCATTTTTCCCTGTAATTCAGGGAAATACCACCATCTCTCTCTCTCTCTCTCTCTCTCTCTCTCTCTCTCTCTCTGCTGGTGCCTAGGAGGTCTCCCCCTCATCAGAACTTAAAGCAGAATGTCATGACACATCAAATGAAAAGCAGATCAAGCGTGCCATAGATTGCTGTTAGACTGAAAAAGAGGAATGAAATAGCACCATATTAAAAGGAGAGCAAGACCGTTAGCGCCAACCGTAAATTGATCTATCAAACTAGCACTTGACAATTATTTCCTCAATCCTGCGTGGAATTATGAAGGCAGACATCCTCATCTGTCCTTGCAGCAAAGAGACTAAGACTTGAAATCAGTTTTCATTTGTCATTTACTGTTTAATTTTTTAATGGAACCAGATGAAATTAGAGCCATGTCCCTGATGTACATTACTGTGTTACTGCCTCAGCCCATTTATACAAGTCTCTTAACTGCCATGCATTGAAGTCAGGTTGAAGTATGACATACATGCGTTCCTGTGTAGCTCAGCTGGTAGAGTATGGCTCTATTGTAGCGAAATGGCATATTTTTATATTATACAATTATGTCTACAGATGCAGGTTTGCTGAGGCTATTTTGAGTTGCTAATTTTTCAATTGTTCATACATTTCCAAAGCAGCCAGACAACATAGGAGTTAGCTATTCTTCTGTTTAAATCAATAGAATTGACAATCAGTTCAAAGCTCCCTCTTCACTCCCGCACACACTCTCCCCCTCCTCTTCACTCATAATCTCTTATCCAAACCCCCCATCATCCCCCCCAACACATAGCTCTTCAGATCTCACTGACCTGCTCATTTCGCGCTCTACCATTTTGTCTTGTGAGAGGATTTTTATAATAAACAGTGTATTCCATCCAGACTAACAAAGAGCATGGTGCAGGCTGCAGGCTGCAGCCCTGGAGCCTGGGGGTGTGGCAGGGACACAATCCTTTACCCCTTTGTCCTTCAATATCAAAGTGAGAAATACAAAAAAACTGCATATTTCACCTCAGAGGCATATTGCAGTCTCATACCTTTATAGTAGGCATAGCTATATAAATATGCCAATCTGAGGAGGGAATCAGATGTGTTATAAGCAATAAAAGCGATAACCCTCTTGACATCTTTACTAATTTATTGAAAATTAAATAAGGAAATATGTCATTAACATAAGTATTCACACCCCTGAGTCAATACTTTGTAGAAGCACCTTTGGCAGCAATTACAGCTGTGAGTCTTTCTGGGTAAGTCTCTAAGAGCTTTCCACACCCTGATTGTGCAACATTTGTCCATTGTTATTTTCAAAATTCTTCAAGCTGGTTGTTGATTATTGACAGATAACCATTTTCAGGTCTTGCCATAGATTTTCAAGTAGATTTAAGTCAAAACTGTAATTCGGCCACTCAGGCACATTCACTGTGTTCTTGGTAAGCAACTCCAGCGTAGATTTGGCCTTGTGTTTTAGGTTATTGTTGCTGAAAGGTGAATTCATCTCCCAGTGTCTGGTGGAAAGCAGATTGAACCAGGTTTTCCTCTAGGATTTTACCATTCCGTGGATTTTTTATCCTGTAAAACTCCCCAGTCCTTAACGATGCAGCCACCAATATACTTTAAAATATGGAGAGTGCTCAGTAATGTGTTGTTTTGGATTTGCCCCAAACATAACACTTTGTTTTCAGGACAAAAAGTGAATTGCTTTGACAAAATGTTTTCAGTGTTACTTTAGTGCCATGTTGCAAACAGGATGCATGTTTTGGAATATTTGTATTCTGTACAAGCTTCCTTCTTTTCACTCTGTCAGTTAGGTTAGTATTGTGGAGTAACTACAATGTTGTTGATCTATCCTCAGTTTTCTCCTATCACAGCCATTAAACTCTGTAACTGTTTTAAGGTCACCATTGGCCTAATGGTGAAATCCCTGAGCGGTGTCCTTCATCTCTGGCAACTAAGTTAGGAAGGACTCCTGTATCTTTGCAGTGACTGGGTGTATTGATACACCATCCAAAGTGTAATTAATAACTAACCCTGCTCAATGGGATATTCAATGTCTGTTTCTTATTAAAAAAATTATCTACCAATCTGTCAATAGGTTCCCTTCTTTGCGAGGCGTTGGAAAACCTCCCTGGTCTTTGTGGTTGAATCTGTGTTTGAAATTCACTGCTCGACTGTGGAACATTACAGGTAATTGTATGTGTGGGATATAATGTTAAACATTATTATTGCACACCGTGTGAGTCCATGCAATTTATTATGTGAATTGTTAAGCACATTTTTACATCTAAACTTATTTAGGCTTGTTTGAAAAACATATTTAGACTTGGACGTTATGTGGTAATGTGTGTATGCCAGTGACAATAAGGTTGTAACACAACAAAATGTTGAAAAAGTCAAGGGGTGTGAATACGTTCTGAAAGCACTGTATATACAGGGTCAGTCAGTTACAATGTGCAGGGATGCTGTAGTGATCGAGGTAGATATGTATGGGGTAAGGTAAGGGTTAAGGTAAGGACTAGGCATCAGGATATATATATATTTTTTAAAGTACTGCGCTATATAGGGAATAGGGTGCCTGTTGGGACGCAACCCTGACAATATTCTGATTTACACTCTCAACACAAGCATGGGACTGCATACCTGTGTTGACAGTAGTTATTTATATCCCTCATCATTAGTTCAGAGTGATAACTGTTGTTCGTATCACCACAACGTTTTCCATACCTGACTTGTCCTTTACTCCTGCTGAACAACCCTCCTTGCTTTTCTTTTTATGGATACATTTTCTTATCTTTTTTTCTTCAACTTGATACAGACTTCATAGTTATCTTCAAGATGGGAATGCATAAAACTGCACAGAAAGAGGATGTTCACTGTCTAAACATAGTAACATAGTTTTCATTGTGAAATAGTTTAGATTTTCTCTTTTTGTATTCCTTCAGTCTGAATTCAAACAGAATGAATGTGCTTTTATCTTTTTCTGCACAATGTTTTCATTATGTGTTTACTCTTATTTCCTGCTCCGTATTATTATAACCTAATGTAACCTGTCTTTTTGAATAAACAGGATCTGAAGGACCCATGATCATCAGCCAATCAGCTCCCGGCTGTCTCCTCAGGTGTCATGGTTGACCAATCACAGACAGGCCTTCACAATGCATGAGTCACATTCCTTAACGTGTGTCTGCATTTGTGCATGTGTGTGTGTGTGCGTGTGTAAGGGGTGTGTGCTTGTAAGATAAAAATATAAAATGGTTATGTTCTTGATGTTGCTTTACCACTGTTTTCTAGATTTGAGATGATTAGGGTTGTGACTGCTTTTAAACTGGAGCTTAGACAATGTTTTAGTGATAACAAAGATTACACTTTAATTTTTGCGAAGAGACTTTGTTAAGAAAACAGACCTTTATGTCTTTAGATAAGAAAACTGTTCCCCTGACCACCAATAACCACAGAGCAGTGTTCTACATGTATATCATTAAGATCACACCACCTTTACCTGAGGCAGCACATTCTCCCCATCGCTGCATCCTAAATGGCCCCCTATTCTCTATATAGTGCTATGTAGGGGATAATATGCCATTTGGGATGCAGCCCATGTTAATATTGAACTTGTGGCTCCATCTACTCATGAGGTGCTGTTTGACTCTTGACAGCTCTTGCGAAAGAGTGTCAGTGAGAAACATAAAGTTAAAGAGTAAACTTGACCTGCCTTCTGTGGTTTTTTCCACTTGACCGGTTAAAACAGTGTTAACAGTGGGGGAAAAAACAGCAGGGAGAAAAGTGGAGCCACACATTTTTCTGATAAGGGTTGGAAGAATAGAGTTAGCGTTGCAACTGTGTGATCATGGTTTCTATTGAAGTTTAGTTAGTGTTTGTATGCTTTAAATATGCGACAAACGATGTTGTATTCCACTAAAACAGTATATTTTTATATTTACATTTTGGTCATTTAACCAACTATGAAGGGAGACACCGTCATCTGCCCTTGCAGATAAGAGATTAAGACTTGAAATCAGTTCTCATTTCTCATTTACTTAATTTTTGTACGGAACCAGATGAAATTAGAGCAATGTCCCTTATGTATAATACTGTGTTACTGCCTCAGCCCATTTATGCAAGTCTCTATACTGTCCTGCGTTGAATTAAGGTTACAGTACGACATACATGGGAAAGGGGGAGGGGGATACCTAGTCAGTTTACAACTGAATGCATTCAACTGAAATGGGTCTTCCGCATTTAACCCAACCCCTCTGAATCAGAGAGGTGCGGGGGGGGGGGGGGGGGGGGGCTGCCTTAATCATATGGACCTGTGTAGCTCAGTTGGTAGAGTATGGCTCTTGCAAGGATAGCGTTGTGTGTTAGATTCCTGCTGGTGCCAACCATACAAAAATGTATACACACAGTACTGTAAGTCGCTTTGGATAAAAATGTCTGCTTAATGGCATATTATTATATTATAAAATTATGTCTATGGATGCAGGTTTGCTGAGGTTAATTTGAGATAATCATTTTTCAATTGTTCATACATTTCCAAAGCAGCCAGACAACATAGGAGTTAGCTATTCTTCTGTTTAAATCAATAGAATTGACAATCAGTTCAAAGCTCCCTCTTCACTCCCACACACACTCTCCCCCTCATCTTCACTCATAATCTATTATCCAAACACCCCATCATCACCCCAACACATTGCTCTTCAGATCTCACTGACCTGTGCATTTTTTGGGGTATTTGGTATTTTAATAGAATCCCCATTAGCTGTTGCAAAAGCAGCAGCTACTCTTCCTGGGGTCCACACAAACATGAAACATGACATAATACAGAACATTAGTAGACAAGAACAGCTCAAGGACAGCATTAAATACATTTTCCTCTCTACCATTTTGTCTTGTGAGAGGATTTTTATAATAAACAGTGTATTCCATCCAGACTGACAAAGGGCATGGTGCAGGCTGCAGCCCTGGAGCCTGGGGGTGTGGCAGGGACACAATCCTCCACCCCTTTGTCCTTCAACATCAAAGTGAGAGATTAAAAAAAACACTGCATATTTCACCTCAGAGGCAGATTGCAGTCTCATACCTTTATAGTAGGCATAGCTATATGAATATGCCAATCTGAGCATGGAATCAAATATATTTTGAGCAATAAAAGCGATATCCCTCCTGACATTTTTGCTAATTTATTGAAAATTAAATAAGGAAATACAGTTGAAGTCGGAAGTTTACATACACCTTAGCCAAATACATTTAAACTCAGTTTCACAATTCCTGACATTTAATCATAGTAAAAATTCCCTGTTTTAAGTCAGTTAGGATCATCACTTTACTTTAAGAATGTGAAATGTCAGAATAATTGTAGAGAGAATTATTTATTTCAGCTTTTATTTCTTTCATCACATTCCCAATGTGTCAGAAGTTTACATGCACTCATTTAGTATTTGGTAGCATTGCCTTTAAATTGTTTAACTTGGGTCAAACGTTTCGGGTAGCCTTCCACAAGCTTCCCACAATAAGTGGGGTGAATTTTGGCCCATTCCTCCTGACAGAGCTGGTGTAACTGAGTCAGGTTTGTATGCCTCCTTGCTCGCACACACTTTTTCAGTTATGCCCACACATTTTCTATAGGTTTAAGGTCAGGGCTTTGTGATGGCCACTCCAATACCTTGACTTTGTTGTCCTTAAACCATTTTGCCACAACTTTAGAAGTGTGCTTGGGGTCATTGTCCATTTGGAAGACCCATTTGCAACCAAGCTTTAACTTCCTGACTGATGTCTTGAGATGTTGCTTCAATATATCCACATCATTTTCCTCCCTCATGATGCCATCTATTTTGTGAAGTGCAGCAGTCCCTCCTGCAGCAAAGCACCCCCACAACATGATGCTGCCACCCCCGTGCTTCACGGTTGGGATGGTGTTCTTCGGCTTGCAAGCCTCCCCCTTTTTCCTCCAAATATAACGATGGTCATTATAGCCAAACAGTTCTATTTTTGTTTCATCAGACCAGAGGACATTTCTCCAAAAAGTACGATCTTTGTCCCCATGTGCAGTTGCAAACCGTGGTCTGACTTTTTTATGGCGGTTTTGGAGCAGTGGCTTCTTCCTTGCTGAGCGGCCTATCAGGTTATGTCGATACAGGACTCGTTTTACTGTGGATAAAAATACTTTTATACCGGTTTCCTCCAGCATCTTCACAAGGTCCTTTGCTGTTGTTCTGGGACTGATTTGCACTTTTCGCACCAATGTACATTCATCTCTAGGAGACAGAACGCGCCTCCTTCCTGAGCGGTATGACGGCTGCTTGGTTCCATGGTGTTTATACTTACATACTATTGTTTGTACAGATGAATGTGGTACCTTCAGGCGTTTGGAAATTGCTCCCAAGGATAAACCAGACTTGTGGAGGTCTACATTTTTTCCTGAGGTCTTGCCTGATTCCTTTAGATTTTCCCATGATGTCAAGCAAACAGGCACTGAGTTTGAAGGTAGGCCTTGAAATACATCCACAGGTACACCTCCAATTAGGCTAATTAACATCATTTGAGTTATCAGAAGCTTCTAATGCCATGATATAATTTTCTGGAATTTTCCAAGCTGTTTAAAGGCACAGACAACTTAGTGTATGTAAACTTCTGATCCACAGGAAATGTGATACAGTGAATTATAAGTGAAATAATCTGTCTGTAAACAATTGTTGGCAAAATTACTATGTGACAGTACGCCCTCCTTGACGCGCAGCTCCAGCAGCGCGCCGACACTGGCCTCGGGGACGACCCGGAGGGTGAGGTGCAGGGCGATCCGGACGGTGACGGTGGAACTCCCGCTGCAGTGAAGGGTCCAACACGTCCTCCTCCGGAACCCAGCATCTCTCCTCCGGACCGTAGCCCTCCCACTCCACGAGGTACTGAAGGCCCTTCGCCTGACGCTTCGAATCCAGTATGGAGCGTACGGAATACGTCGGGGCCCCCTCGATGTCCAGAGGGGGCAGAGGAACCTCCCACACCTCAGACTCCTGAAGTGGGCCAGCCACCACCGGCCTGAGGAGAGACACATGGAACGAGGGGTTAATACCGTAATCAGGGGGAAGCTGTAACCTGTAACTAACCTCGGTCATTCTCACCAGGACTTTAAATGGCCCCACAAACTGCGGCCCCAGCTTCCGGCAGGGCAGGCGGAGGGGCAGGTTTCGGGTCGAGAGCCAGAGCCAGACCTCACTGCGGTGACAGTCTGCGCTGGCTTTCATGCGCAGCACGGCCCACTGGAGGTGAACATGAGCGGCGTCCTATGTCTCCTCTGCGCGCCTGAACAAGTCGTCCACCGCAGGAGCCTCGATCTGACTCTGATGCCACGGCGCCAGAACCGGCTGGTACCCCAGTACGCACTGGAAGGGGGAGAGGTTAGTGGAGGAGTGGCGGAGCGATTTCTGAGCCATCTCGGCCCAAGGCACAAATGCCACCCACTCCCCCGACCGGACTGCAGAAACCTATCCACATCCTGGTTCACTCTCTCCACCTGCCCACTACTCTCAGGGTGAAAACCCGAGGTCAGGCTGATCGAGACCCCCAGACGTTCCATGAATGCCCTCCAGACCCTCGACGTGAACTGTGGACCCTGTCAGACACTATATCCTCAGGCACCCCGTAGTGCCAGAAGACGTGCGTAAACAGGGCCTCCGCAATCTGTAGGGTCGTAGGGAGACCGGGCAGAGGGAGGAGACGGCAGGACTTAGAGAAACGATCCGCAACGACCAGGACCGTGGTGATCCCCTGTGAGGGGGGAAGATCTGTGAGGAAATCGACCGACAGGTGCGGCCATGGCCGTTGTGGAATGGGTAAGGGGTGTAACTTATCTCTGGGCAGGTGCCTAGGAGCCTTACACTGGGCGCACACCGAGCAGGAGGAAACAGTGATCTGGTTTAGGGATCGATAGTCAATACACGGGCGCAGACCTCCCTCCTTCTACTTCACAAAAAATAAACTCGAGAAGGCGGGTGAAGTGGAGGACCGAATGAACCCCTGACGCAGGGATTTGGAGACATATGTTTCCATAGCTGCAGTCTCCGCCTGTGACAGGCGATACACGTGACTCCTGGGAAGTGCGGCGTCTACCTGGAGGTTTATCGCACAATCCCCCCGACGATGGGGTGGTAATTGAGTCGCCCTCTTCTTAGAGAAGGCTAGAGCCAAATCGGAATATTTGGGGGGAATGAGCACGGTGGAGACCTGGTCTGGACTTTCCACCATGGTAGCACCAACGGAAACCCCTAAACACCTCCCCGAGCACTCTCGCGACCACCCCGTGATAGCCCTCTGTTGACATGAAATTGTGGGGTCATGACAGGCTAACCAGGGTAGGCCTAGCACCACGGGAAACACAGGAGAGTCAATGAGGTAGAGACTGATTCTCTCCTTGTGACCCTCCTGCATCACCATGCCCAGAAGAGCGGTGGCCTCCCTAATCAACCCTGACCCTAATGGTCGACTGTCTAAGGTGTGAACTGGGAAGGGCATAGCCACTGGAAAAAATGGGGATCCCTAAACTATGGGCGAATGGTCTGTCTATGAAATTCCCAGCCACACCTGAATCTATGAGCGCCTTATGCTGGGAATGCGGGGAAAACTCAGGAAAAGTAACATACAAAAACAGGTGTGCAACAGAGGGCTCTGGGTGAGAATGGTGCCGGCTCACCTGGGGTGACGCCAGAGTGCCCTGCCTGCTGCCTCGACCCCCAGAGGAACCAACCCGGCACCGACCAGCAGTGTGACCTCTGCGGCCAAAGATGGTGCACGTGACGGAACCTCCTCCGGTCTCCCTGAGCGCAGCACCTCCCAGCTCCATGGGCATCGGAGCGGTGGTGCTGGGGGATGGAACCGACAGACCCCACTCTGGACGTCCGCGGGTAGCCAGCAGGTTATCCAGCCGAATGGACAGGTCCACCAGCTGGTCAAAGGTGAGAGTGGTGTCCCTGCAGGCCAAGTCCCGACGGACGTCCTCATGCAAACTGCAGCGATAGTGGTCGATCAGGGCCCTGTCGCTCCATCCCGTGTCGGCGGCCAGGGTCTGAAAGTCCATCGTGAACTCCTGCGCGCTCCTCGTCCCCTGCCTCAGGTAGAAGAGACGTTCACCAGCCGCTCTACCCTCGGACGGGTGGTCGAAGACCGCCCGGAAGCGGCGGGTGAAATACTCGAAGTGGTCCATCTCCTTCTCCCCACACAGCGTTTGCCCACTCCAGGGCTTTCCCCGAGAGGCACGAGACGAGGGCGGACACCCTCTCACGGCCCGAGGGAGCCAGGTGGACGGTCGCCAGATATAAATCCAGCTGCAGCAGGAAACCCTGGCAGCGCACGGCCGTCCCTTCGTACTCCCTGGGAAGTGCGAGACGAATCCCACTGGAACCGGGTGTGGAGGGGGTGAGTAGTGGAGACCCCTGTTGTGCTGGTGGGGGCGCTGGACGGACTCTCTGTCTCTCCCAGCAGTCCATCGTCTGGATGACGTGGTCCATGGTGGTGCCGAGATGGTGAATCATCGCCGTGTGCTCCCAGACGCGCTCCTCGACTCCGCTACCAAAGGTACCTGCTCCTGCTGACTCCATACTTAGGTGTGGTATTCTGTAGAGTATGCGTAACTGGCTGCAGGGAAGTCAGGCGCAGGAGAGCAGAATTGGGTAGCAAACGGAGCCCTTTATTACGGCAAACAAACACACGGCACTAAGAAAACTAAACAAATACGGGTTGACATAACCCGGCGCAAACCAGTCTGACGTGCACATACACGTAACAACAAACAATACCACACACATGAATGGGGGGAACAGAGGATAATATACACGTAGAGTAATGAGGGGATGTAAACCAGGTGTGCGGGAAAACAAGATAAAACAAATGGAAAATGAAAAGGTGGAGCGGCGATGGCTAGAAGACCGGTGACGTCGACCGCCGAATGCCGCCCGAACAAGGAGAGGAACCGACTTCGGCGGGAGTCGTGACAGAGTCTTTCTGGGTAAGTCTCTAAGAGCTTTCCACACCCTGATTGTGCAACATTTGCCCATTATTATTTTCAAAAATTCTTCAAGCTCTGTCGAACTGGTTGTTGATCATTGCTAGATAACCATTTTCAGGTCTTGCCATAGATTTTCAAGTAGATTTAAGTCAAAACTGTAACTCCACCGCTCAGGCACATTCGCTGTGTTCTTGGTAAGCAACTCCAGTGTAGATTTGGACTTGTGCTTTAGGTTATTGTCCTGCTGAAAGGTGAATTCATCACACAGTGTCTGGTGGAGATCAGACTGAACCAGGTTTTCCTCTAGGATTTTGCCATTCCGTAGATTTTTTTTATCTTGTAAAATTCCCCAGTCCTTAACGATTTCAAGCATACCAATAACATGATGCAGCCACCAATATACTTTAAAATATGAAGAGTGTTACTCAGTAATGTGTTGTTTTGGATTTGCCGCAAACATAACACTTTTTTTTCGTGACAAAAAGTTAATTGCTTTGCCACATTTTTTTGCAGTATTACTTAAGTGCCTTGTTGCAAACAGGATGCATGTTTTGGAACATGTTTTATTCTGTATAAGCTTCCTTCTTTTCACTCTGTCTATTAGGTTAGTATTGTGGAGTAACTACAATGCTGTTGATCCATCCTCAGTTTTCTCCTATCACAGCCATTAAACTCTGTAACTGTTTAAAGGTCACCATTGGCCTAATGGTGAAATCCCTGAGTGTTTTCCTTCATCTCTGGCAACTAAGTTAGGAAGGAGACTGGGTGTATTGATACACCATCCAAAGTGTAATTAATAACTTCACCGTGCTCAAAGGGATATTCAGTGTCAGCATTTTATATATATATATTTTCATCTACTAATCTTCCAATAGGTTCCCTTTGTGAGGCATTGGAAAACCTCCCTGTTCTTTGTGGTTGAATCTGTGTTTGAAATTCACTGCTTGACTGTGGAACCTTACAATTTCTGTATGTGTGGGGTACAGAGATGAGGTAGTCAATTATGGTAAACACTATTATTCCACACAGAGAGAGTCCATGCAACTTATTATGTGACTTGTTAAGCCAATATTTACTCCTGAACTTATTTAGGCTTGCAATAACAAAGAGATTTAATACTTATTGACTCAAGACATTTCAGCTTTTAATTTTTTATTAATTTGTAAAAAAATGTAAAAAAACATAATTCCACTTGGACATAATGGGGTAATGTGTGGATGCCAGTGACATTTTTTACTTTTTTAATCAATTTTAAATTCAGGCTGTAACAACAAAATGTGGAAAAAGTCAAGGGGTGTGAATACTTTCTGAAGGCACTGTATATACAGGGTCAGTCAGTACCAGTACCATATTTACAATGTGCAGGGATGCTGTAGTGATACAGGTAGATATCTATAAGAGTAAGGTGATTAGGCATCAGGATATACGATACAAAAAAATACTGCACTATATATATAATAGGGTGCCTATTGGGACGCATCCCAGATAATATTCTGCTTTTACACTCTTAACACAAGCATGGGACTTGTGATGAGAGTAGTTATTTATATCCCTCATCATTGGTTCAGAGTGATAACTGTTGTTCTTATCACCACAATGTTTCCATGCCTAACTTGGCCTTTGCAGCCACTCAACAACCCTCCTTGGTTTTCTCTTTATTGATACATTTTCTTATCTTTTTTTCACCCACTCAATACAGCCTTCATAGTTATCTCAAAGATTGGAATGCATAAAACTGCACAGAAAGAGGATGTTCACTGTCTAAACATAGTAACATAGTTTTCATTGTGAAATAGTTTAGATTTTCCCTTGTTGTATTTGTTTAGTCTGAATTCAAACAGAATGAATGTGTTTTTTCCTTTTTCTGCACATTATTTTCATTATGTGTTTACTCTTATTTCCTGCTCCGTATTATTATAACCTAATGTAACCTGTCTTTTTGAATAAACAGGATCTGAAGGTCCCATGATTATCAGCCAATCAGATCCCGGCTGTCTCCTCAGGTGTCAGGGCTGACCAATCACAGACAGGCCTTCACAACGCATGAGTCCCCATTCATTAATGTGTGTGTGCATTTATGTGTGTGTGTGTGTGTGCATGTGAGTGTGCACTGTGTGTAAGGGGTGTGTGTTTGTAAGATAAAAATATAAAATGGTTATGTTCTTGATGTTGCTTTGCCACTGTTTTCTAGATTTGAGATGATTAGGGTTGTGACTGCTTTCAAACTGGAGCTTAGACAATGTTTTAGTGATAACAAAGATTACGTTTTAATTTTTGCAAAGAGACTTTGTTAGGAAAACAGACCTCTGTCTTTAGATAAGAAAACTGTTCCCCTGACCACCAATAACCACAGAGCAGTGTTCTACATGTACATCATTAAGCTCACACCACCTTTACCTGAGGCAGCACATTCTCCCCATCGCTGCATCCTAAATGCCCCCTATTCCCTATATAGTTGCTATGTAGGGGATAATATGCCATTTGGGATGCAGCCCATGTTAATATTGAACTTGTGGCTCCATCTACTCATGAGGTGCTGTTTGACTCTTGACAGCTCTTGCGAAAGAGTGTCAGTGAGAAACATAAAGTTAAAGAGTAAACTTGACCTGCCTTCTGTGGTTTTTTCCACTTGACCGGTTAAAACAGTGTTAACAGTGGGGGAAAAAAACAGCAGGGAGAAAAGTGGAGCCACACATTTTTCTGATAAGGGTTGGAAGAATAGAGTTAGCGTTGCAACTGTGTGATCATGGTTTCTATTGAAGTTTAGTTAGTGTTTGTATGCTTTCAATATGCAACAAACGATGTTGTATTCCACTAAAACAGTATTTTGTTACATTTATGTAATTTAACATGCTAAGGGAGACATCCTCATCTGTCCTTGCAGATAAAAGATTAAGACTTGATATCAGTTTCCATTTACTTAATTTTTGTATGGAACCAGATGAAATTAGAGCAATGTCCCTTATGTATAATACTGTGTTACTGCCTCAGCCCATTTATACAAGTGTCTTTACTGCCCTGCGTTGAAGTAAGGTTCCAGTATGACATACATGTGGTCCTGTGTGTATACGCTGGGAGTCAGGAAGCAGATGCAGGTTAGTTTAATGAAATGGAAAGGCAGATAAACAAAACAGGAGAAGTGCACTGAACGTGACCAAAACCAATACTGCCTGATGACTGAGGCTACTGAGGGCTAAATAAAGGGAGAGTAATCAAGGTGATAATCAGGTCCAGGTGTGTGTAACGATGGGGAGCAGGTGTGCATAATGATGGTTGCCAGGACCAGTGGTTAGTAGAAGTGCGATGTCACGCACGGGAGTAGGCATTACAGTATCCCGTTCCTTTACTCGCGGCTCTAGCCGCAGGACGATCCCGGCCAAGAGGACGGCCCCGAGGGCGAGGAGCGGGCCGTTCCGTCGGCGGAGATGGAAATCCCGGACAATGTTGGGGTCCAGGGTGTCGGCCGTCGGGACCCAACAGCGCTCCTCTGGGCCGTACCCCTCCCAGTTCACCAGGTACTGGAGCCGACCCCCACGTCATTGGGAGTCCAGGAGTGACCTGATGTTGTGGGGGGGTCCCATTGATGTCCAGAGGAGGTGGAGGGGTGTTGCGTGGGACGGCACCAGCCAGGGGACCAGCAACCACCGGCCTGAGGAGGGAAACATGAAAAGAGGGTTAGATCCGGTAGTTGGTAGGGAGTTGTAATCGATATGTTACCTCGTTGACCCTCCAGAGGACCTTGAAGGGCACCACAAACCAGGGGTCAGCTTCCGGCAGGGCAGGAGGAGCGTGAGATTCCTGGTGGAGAGCCAGACACGATCATCAGGATGGAACACGGGAGCCTCATTGCAATTGCGGTTCCTATGGAATCTCTCCTGGTTTCCCAGATGTGAGACGGGCCGTGGCCCCCAGCTTCTCCATGAAGGCTCTCCATATCCACAACGTGAGTTGGGGGCCACGGTCGGAGACGATGTCCTCCGGATGGCCATAGTGCCAGAAGACCTGCTGGAACAGTACCTCAGAGACCTGGAGAGCGGTAGGGAGACCAGAGAGAGGGATAAAATGGCAGGATGTAGAGAATCTGTCCACAACAACCATAATAGAGGTGAAACCATCAGACAGGGGAGATCAGTAATGAAATCTATGGACAAATGGGACCAAGGCCGCTGAGGCACGGGAAGTGGAAAGAGTTTCCCTGCTGAAGCGTGCTAGGGAGATTTGGTTTGAGCACAGATGGAGCAGGAGTTGTCATAGCGAGCAATGTCCTGCGCAAAGGTGGACTACCAGCATTTTGCGGAGATAGAGTGAATGGTTTCGGGTGATACCTGGGTGTCCATCGGCGAGGGATTTGTGCACCCAGGTCAACAGTCGATCCCTTACCCCCGTGGGAACGTAGGTTTCAGCCGCCTCACCGTCTGTATGTACTCCAGGTTCCGATGGTCGGTATGGATGAGAAATGGGTCCTTGGCGCCCTCCAGCCAGTGTCTCCACTCTAATGCCAACCTCACCGCCAGGAGCCCCCGGTCACTGATGTCATAGTTCCTCTCTGCAGGAGACAGTTTGTTTGAGTAGTATGTACATGGATACAATTTCTGTGGGTTACCTTGACGTTAAGACAGGACGGCCCCCACGCCCACTTCTGAGGCATCCACCTCCACCATGAAGGGCAACGTATGATCTGGGTGTTTCAGCAACAGGGCGGGGTGAAATGCCCCTTCAATAGGTGGAATGCCTCATCGGCTGAATGTCTCCACACCAACTTATGGGGACCGCCCTTGAGGTGAGAGGAGGAAGCTCTTAATGAAGTGGCGGTAGAAGTTGGCAAGACCCAAAAACCATTGTAACCTCTTTACGGTGGTTGGGACTGGCCATAACCGGACTGCCTCGATCTTCATTTCATCCATCCTCACTAACCTGCGGGCTGATCCGGTACCCCAAAAAGGAGACAGTGACCTGGTGGAACTGGCACTTTTCCGCTTTGACATACAGGCGGTTCTCCAGGAGGTGTCCCAGGACTACTCGGACGTGAGCGATGTGATCCTCCAAGGTGGCCGAGTAGACCTGGATGTTGTCGATATACACGACCACCTGGTGCCTGAGCATGTACCGGAAAACCTCGTTCACAAACACCTGGAACACCGACGGAGCATTGGCTAATCCATAAGGCATCACCAAGTACTCGTAGTGCCCAGACATTGTGCTGAAGGCAGTTTTCCATTCATCCCACTCCCGGATGCGGATCAGATTGTAGGCACTCTGCAGGTTCAGTTTAGTAAAAAACTTTGCCCCGTGGAGTTGTTCGATAGCGGCTGGCACCAATGGGAGAGGGTAGCGGTACTTGGTGGTGATGGAATTGAGGTGTCTAATCGATGCACGGACGTAGACCTCCGTCCTTCTTGGCCACAAAGAAGAAGCCTGCCGATGCAGAGGAGATGGATGAGCGGATGAAAACCCTGTTGGAGAACCTCCTGGATGTACTCCTCCATGGCCTTGGTTTCAGCCACCGACAGAGGTGGCTGCGCGGAGCATGCAAGCATGTTGAGGACACAGTTCCAGGGGCGATGAGGAGGGAGACAGGTGTCGCGGGTCTTGGACAAAACCTCCCTGAGATCCTGGTAAACCTCTGGGATGTCAGGCTGGAGGGCAACCACATTTCTCTCAACTGACCTGGAACCACAGGGTAAGTGAAAGCAGGTCCTCTGGCATCCGAGTACCCAGGCGGTGATTTTCATCCTCGACCAGGAGATGGTGAGGTCATGACGTTGGAGCCACAGGAGGCCGAGGATGACTTTATTTATGGGTACGGTGATGAGGAAGGGAAGGCTTTCTTGGTGCATGGGTCCCACGGTGAGGGTGAGTGGTGCTGTGATGTGCGTGATTGTGCCGGATCCCAATGGTTGAGGGCTTGGACCAGAAGAGGAGAGAAGAGCGGGTACGAGGTGATGTTCAGGGAGGAGACGAGGGTTTGGTCTATGAAATTCTCCGCGGCACCAGAATTCACTAGGGCTGTAGAGTCAACACACCGAGGGACAGCCAGTGAAATGGAAACCAGGAACAGTTTGGTGGAAAGCAATAATGATGGAATACTCACGCCTACCCTGGGAGATGGATAATCACGGGACCGCCCCTCTGCCTCCATGGACCCCGGGTTGGGACGGACACCACTGAAGCTGGTGCCCCTTCTGGCTGCAATAGGAACCAAGCCCCAGCTGTCTCTGGCTCTGCCGAGGGGAGGTGTGTGGCCCCTACCTCCATGGGTTCAGGCTCTGCCTCAGAGCGGCCAAAGGAGGAGGGCAAGAGGCGAGGGTGGCGCCGGCGCTCCTGAAGAAGGTTGTCCTGATGGATTGCCATTGTGATGAACGCGTCCAATGAAAGGTTGTCGTCCCGGCACGCCAACTCAGTCTGGACCTCCTCGCGCAGTCCTCTTCGGAATAGGGTGCAGAGTGCTGGCTCATTCCATCCGCTGGAGGTTGCCACGGTCCGGAAAGGTGAGGGCGTACTCCGCAGTGGTCTGGGCACCCTGCCAGAGTTGGAGAGGTTGCTCACCTCCCTCCCTGCCCTTCGGTGGATGGTCAAAGACCGCCCTGAACAGAGCCATGAACCTCTTGTAGGAACCTAGCTCTTCCTCTCCTTTCTCCCAAACGGCCATAGCCCACTCCAACACCTGCCCGGTCAGCAGGGAAATGACAGTGGCAAACTTGGACGTCTTGTGGTGGGGGCTCCCGTCTGATGGTTGAAATAGAGAGAGCATTGGAGTAGGATGCTGCGGCATTTGGGTGGACTCCCATCATACTTGTCCGGGAGGGACAGTCAGGCATCGCTGACCTGGGCGGACTGCTGATAGGCTGGGGGGCTGGCTCTCTGGTACGACCCGTGGTAGGAGGCCCTCCGCTAGTTGGAGATGAATCCTCTCAGGGGGTGACGAGGCGGTGGAGGATGCAGAGGACCTCATCCATAGTCGCACACAGTTGCGCCAGCTGATCGTGGTGTTGGCGGAGTAGGTGTCCCTGTTTGCCGACAGTCTGGGAGGTGTCTTTTTCTTCTGGTGATTCCATATGGAGAGGCAGTATTCTGTAACGTATACGCTGGGAGCTAGGAAGCAGGTGCAGAAGGTGAGTTTAATGATAAGAAAAGGCGATAAACAAAACAGGAGAAGCGTACTGAACGTGACCAAAACCAATACTGCCTGATGACTGAGGCTACTGAGGGCTAAATAAAGGAGAGTAATCAAGATGATAATCAGGTCCAGGTGTGCGTAATGATGGGGAGCAGGTGTGCGTAATGATAGTTGCCAGGACCGGTGGTTAGTAGACCGGCGACTCGAGAACTGGAGCGGGGGAGTAGAGGTGACAGTATGGCTCATGCAAGGATAGTGTTGTGGGTTCGATTCCCGCTGGAGCTCCACATATGAAAATTTATTCACACAGTACTGTAATTTGCTTTGGATAAAAATGTTTGCTAAATGGCATATTATTATATTATAAAATTGTGTCTATGGATGCAGGTTTGCTGAGGTTATTTTGAGTGGATAATATTTAAAAATGTTGTACATTTCCAAAGCAGCCAGACAACATAGGAGCTAGCTATTCTTCTGTTTAAATCAATAGAATTGATAATTAGTTCAAAGCTCCCTCTTCACTCCCACACACACTCTCTCCCTCCTCTTCACTCATAATCTATTATCGAAACCCCCATCATCCCCCCCAACACATTGTTCTTCAGATCTCACTGACCTGCTCATTTTGCGCTCTACCATTTTGTCTTGTGAGAGGATTTTTATAATAAACAGTGTATTCCACCCAGACTAACAAAGGGCATGGTGCAAGCTGCAACCCTGGAGCCTGGAGGTGTGGCAGGGACATAATCCTCCACCCCTTTGTACTTCAACATCAAAGAGAGAGATGCTTTAAAAAAAACTGCATATTTCACCTCAGAGCCAGATTGCAATCTCTGTTTTTGATTATGGTGATACTACTTATCAAAGTGCAGCTGCCTTTACTCTTAAACCCCTGGATGCTGTTTTTCATAGCGCCATTCATTTTATCACAGGAGGCAGTTTATTACTCATCACTGTATTCTTTATCCAAAGGTTGGCTGGACCTCTTTGAAGTCACGTAGATCACATCATTACGCTCTTTTTGTTCACTAAGCCCTGATCCACAACCTTCCGACTTACTTAACATCACTGTTAAGTTTTAAAATGACAAGTTATCAAACACTTTCACAGGGCTGGTTAGCTGTCTAGAGAGTTCAGTAGATAGTCTTTGGTTTCCTTGCACCTTGCATGTGAAATTATCTCCAATACACATTAAAATTGGAGGAGTTGGTGCCGCTTGGGCATTTCAGACGGTTGATAGGGGACCTTTTTACTGAGGAATGTGTCTGTTATATATGATTGTGTTTTGCTTTTCGTGTATTGTTGTGTATTTTAATGTGTAAATGAATCAAATCAAATACATTTAAATGTTATTGGTCACATACACATGGTTAGCAGATGTTAATGCGAGTGTAGCGAAATGCTTGTGCTTCTAGTTATGACAGTGCAGCAATATCTAACATGTAATCTAACAATTCCACAACTACCTAATACACACAAATCTAAGTAAAGGAATAGAATAAGAATATATACATATAAATATATGGATGAGCAATGACAGAGCGGCATAGGCAAGTTGCAATAGATGGTATAAAATACAGTATATACATATGAATTGAGTAATGCAAGCTATATAAACATTATTAAAGTGGCATTATTAAAGTGACTAGTGTTCCATTTATTAAAGTGGCCAATGATTTCAAGTCTGTATGTAGGCAGCAGCCTCTCTGTGTTAGTGATGACTGTTTAACAGTCTGATGACCTTGAGATAGAAGCTGTTTTTCAGTCTCTCGGGTCCTAGCTTTGATGCACCTGTACTGACCTCACCTTCTGAATGATATCGGGATGAACAGGCAGTGGCTCGGGTGGTTGTTGTCCTTGATCTTTTTGGCCTTCCTGGTGCTGTAGGTGTATTGGAGGGCAGGTAGTTTGCCCCTGGTGATGCGTTGTGCAGACCGCACCACCCTCGGGAGAGCCCGGCGGTTGTGGGCGGTGCAGTTGCCGTACCAGGCGGTGATACAGCCAGACAGGATGCTCTCAATTGTGCATCTGTAAAAGTTTGTGAGGGTTTTAGGTGACAAGCCAAATTTCTTCAGCCTCCTGAGGTTGAAGAGGCACTGTTTTGCCTTCTTCACCACACTGCCTGTGTGGGTGGACCATTTCAGTTTGTCTGTGATGTGTGCCGAGGAACTTAAAACTTTACACCTTCTCCACTGCTGTCCCGTTGATGTGAATAGGAGGTGCTCCCTCTGCTGTTTCCTGAAGTCCATGATCATCTCCTTTGTTTTGTTGACGTTGAGTGAGAGGTTGTTTTCCTGACACCACACTCCGAGTACCCTCACCTCCTCCCTGTAGGCTGTCTCGTCGTTGTTGGTAATCAAGTCTACTCTGTTGTGTCATCTGCAAACTTGATGATTGAGTTGGAGGCGTGCATGGCCACGCAGTCATGGGTGAACAGGGAGTACAGGAGGGGGCTGATCACGCACCCTTGTGGGGCCCCAGTGTTGAGGATCATCGAAGTGGAGATGTTGTTTCTTACCTTCACCACCTGGGGGCGGCCCGTCAGGAAGTCCAGTACCCAGTTGCACAGGGCGGGGTTGAGACCCAGGCCTCAAGCTTAATGATGAGCTTGGAGGGTACTATGGTGTTGAATGCTGAGCTGTAGTCAATGAACAGCATTTTTACATAGGTATTTCTCCTGTCCGGATGGGATAGGGCGGTGTGCAGTGTGATGGCGATTGCATCGTCTGTGGACCTATTGGGGCGGTAAGCAAATTGAAGTGGGTCTAGGGTGACAGGTAAGGTGGAGGTGATATGGTCCTTGACTAGTCTCTCAAAGCACTTCATGATGAAAGAAGTGAGTGCTACGGGGCGATAGTCATTTAGTTCAGTTACCTGTGTAGTTTAATGTGTTGATTGTATTTGTATGTGTATTGTGGTGCTACACATGAGTCATCTGGAAAAGAGACCTTGGTCTCAGCATTGACTCCCTGTGAAAATAAAGGTAAAACATTTTTTAAACTACTTTATAGCAGGCATAGCTACATAAATATGCCAATTTGAAGAGGGAATCAGATGTACAGTAGTATAAGCAATTAAAGCGTTATCCCTCTTGCACCCCCTTCCATTATTTTAGGTAACCAGCAAAAGAGCAAAAGAACAATTCGGGATTTTTTTCAGTTGCCTTAGATCTGAAAGTGTCTATATGCACTGCCAGATGATGTGTGCCTTTTTCATTTTGGCGCCACATTGACAGGGTTCCCATATAGAGCACTAATTTTGACAACAGATTTTCTATTGTGAACAACACATTTCACTGCACCTATACAGTGTATGTGAAAAACATTATTTTTTTTACCAGAGCCGTCGGGTGAATTTCAGACTCAACCTGGGACAGCGTGCTTGTAATGAGAGTAGTTATTTATATCCCTCATCATTGGTTCAGAGTGATGACTGTTGTTCTTATCACCACAACGATTTTCATGCCTGACTTGTCCTTTGCAGCTGCTCAACAACCCTCCTTGGTTTTCTCTTTATGTGTACATTTTCATAATTTTTTTTCTTCCACTCAATACAGACTTCATAGTTATCTCAAAGATGGGAACGCATAAAACTGCCCAGAAAGAGGATGTTCACTGTCTAAACATAGTAACATGGTGTAAATTAGTATAGCTTTTCCCTTTTGTATTCCTTCAGTCTGAATTCAAACAGAATGAATGTGCTTTTATCTTTTTCTGCACATTATTTTCATTATGTGTTTACTCTTTTTCCTGCTCCGTATTATTATAACCTAATGTAACCTGTCTTTTTGAATAAACAGGATCTGAAGGACCCATGATCATCAGCCAATCAGCTCCCAGCTGTCTCCTCAGGTGTCAGGACTGACCAATCACAAACAGTCCCATTCATAAAATGTGTGCACACACACAAAAAGCACACATTCTCATTGTCCATCTGTACTGTAATTTTAATTGTTTTTAGTAATATTCCCAGGGACTGGGACCGAAAATGAAAGGCACCTTGATAGAAATGTTGATTAATGTGTAATGTCCCTGTAAAAATAAATGTAACTATGTAAAGTAAGGAAAGTGCATATGTGTGTTTATGTGTATTTTCTGGGTGCTTGTATGTGAGTGTGTGCGTGTCTGTGTGTAAGGGATGTTAGTTTCTCAAGATAAAAATCAAAAATAGTTTTGTTCTTCATGTTGCTTTGCCACTGTTTTCTAGATTTTAGATGATTGGGGTCATGACTGTTGGAGAATGTCTTAGTGATAACAAATATGGAGACTGTAAAGGAAAACATACCTTTATGTGTTTAGATAAGATAACTGTTCCCTCTGACCACCAATAACCACAGAGCAGTGTTGTACATTAACACCATGGAGATCACACTACCTTTACCTGAGGTAGCACATTCTCCACATGGCTGCGTCCTAATAGGGTGCCATTTGGGATGTAACCAATGTTAATCTTTAACATGTGCCCCCATCTACTTCTGAGCTGAATTGTTTGAGTTTCAGTGAGAAACATAAAATTACATAAACTTGACCTGCTTTCTGTGATCAAGTGTTTTCCACTTGATCGGTTAACAGTGGGTGGAAAACAGCAGGGAGAAAAGTGGTGCCACACATTTTCCTGATAAGGGTTGGAAGGATAAAGTTAGCGTTGCTACTGTGTGATCATGGTTTCTACTGAAGTTTAGATTATGTTTTAAATCCTAGTATTTTGCTACATTTATATTTTGGTCATTTAGCTGACACTCTTATCCAGAGTGACTTACAATCAGTGCATTCAATGAAGCAGTGGAGGCTCCTCAGAGGAGGAAGGGGAGGACCATCCTCCTCAGTGAATTTCATAAAAATAGTGAAACATTTAAACAGTTATCCTTCTTAGATAAAACTATACCAACTGTATTCACATATCACCAAATAATTGATTAAAACACACTGTTACAGTAGCCTCAACAGCACTCTGTAGGGTAGCACCATGGTGTAGCCGGAGGACCGCTAGCTTCCCTCCTCCTCTAGGTAATTTGACTTCAATACAAAACCTAGGAAATCATGGTTCTCACCCCCTTCCACACAGTAATTATGACAACTTCCGGAGGACATCTTCCAACCTACCAGGGCTCTTGCAGCATGAACTGACATGTTGTCCACCCAATCAAACAATCAGAGAATGAATCTAGTACTGAGAGCATAAGCTACAGCTAGCTAGCGCTGCAGTGCATACAATGTGGTGAGTAGTAGACTCAGAGAGAGAAAGACAATAGTTGAACAGTTTTGAACAAATACATTTCTTCAAAAATGGAGGAGAGAGAGCTATATTTCATCATCTATTTTTCACTTTTACTTACTTAACTAGCTAGAAAATGCAGCTAGCTAGTGTAGCCTACTCAAACACCTGGTTCAAACAGAGGGATGCTATGTTTGTTAGCTGGCTATGACTATCCAACACTGGAACCTTTCCAAGTCAATGTAAGCTTTTGGTTTTACAAATGTATTGCCACAGTAACTGCTAAATTGCTTACTACACTGTAGGGTTTACTAACACGTTAGGGTTTACTAACTAACTGTAGGGTTTACTAACGCGTTAGTTCTATTAGCTATGTTGATTATGATGTTACTTTAGCTAATATGGTGAGCTAGCTGCAGTTAGGATATGAAGGTTTGGCTTGGAAAGGTTTTTTTGCCTGGTCACAGACAGCTGATGTGTTGTGCATTGAAGTTCACAAGTGAAGGGAAAAGGTGAGAGGAAGAGAGTGCGTAGATGAGAGAAGGAATACAACGAGCTGTTTGTATGTGGCTATGAAAGTGAACTGTTTGCATGTGATCAGGGCGGGTGTATTCTTTCCGCCGATTCTGTTGAAAAACTTTTCTTAAACGGAAGCAAACGGAATGAAACTGGGATAAACATACATCAATTTGTCCAATAGGAACTCTTGTTTGCAACTGTTGGACTAATGATTACACCCTATGTCCGCTAGATGCAAGCAAGAGTGTGCGAGGCGGTAATGAATGTGTCACTGTTTTTCCATGTGTCACTGTCTGTCACCTCAAATCTTTCTCTCGACCTGTGTGCACCTATGTTGAATTCATAGGCTAGGTTGTAGCAACCTCATGATGGGGATAGGAAGAATTTGATTATCATGTAGTAGCCTAAACCTATCGATGTTAAACTGGGTGGATGGAATATGAATGACAGTCCTCCAATATGCTGTAATAGAAATAAGGCCATGCTCATAAAATTAATAATCGTCCTCCCTGATCTTAAACGGCACCGACCGCCACTACGATGGAGGTAGGTAAAACAACCACATATCACAGTCATTGCTGTCACGACTTCCGCCGAATTCGGTCCCGCTCCTTGTTCGGGCGGCGTTCGGAGGTCGACGTCACCGGCCTTCTAGCCGTCGCCGATCCGCTTTTCATTTTCCATTTGTTTTGTCCTTGTCTTACACACCTGGTTTCATTCCCCCAATTACTTGTTCATTATTTAACCCTCTGTTCCCCCATGTTTGTTTGTGAGTGATTTTTTTTGTTTGTAATACGGTCCGTTATTGTGGGCTCGCATATTTGCGTTGTATTTGTGAATATTTGAGTAAATTACGTTTATTACCTCACATCTGCTGTCCTGCTCCTGACTCCTCTACACCAGCTACACACAGGCAATATTACAATTGCAGGTAAAGCTCGACTCAATAAAGCAGCTGTCAGCAAAATCAGTGCTAGTAAGACAAGACAAGACAAGTGCAAGTGTTGGTGCAAGGAAGACAAGTACGACAATAAGGTGTTGGATTTTTTTATTTTAAAAAAGGTGATGGGGAGGGGGTGCTGGGGCATCAAGCTTGTTATAACACGGTGGACATTGAAGCTTTTGACATCATTTTGTCTTTTCCCAGCAGTTTGACCTGCGATTATGGTAATAAAGTATTTCTCCAACAGAGTTGTAATACAAAGTGAAAGTTCAAAATGCATTGCAACAGACCTGCCAAAATAGTATGATCATTCTGTAATGTTGGGATTTTAGTGCTTTCCTGAGGTGTGGGCTATAACTCAACCACTAAGGTAGGTAGGTGTATCTACAGTATATGATTGACTTGTGAAGCAAGATAAGTTGGATGCTGATAGTGGGAAGTGTTCATTGTCCTGATACTGAGATGGAAAGGACATAATGGGTCGTATTCATTAGGTATCAAACGGACCAAAGAAAATGGACTAAAACAGGAAGGCATTAACTGAACTTGCCCAATTAGAAATGCTCATTTTCATTTTCCATTGCAAAACCTTTTGCTACGGTGTTCACTAATGAATACAAGTGCATCTAGAAAACAAACATGCTGGGTCCATACCTGCGAACATTAAAAAAAATGTATGTTTTAGTTTAAGTTTAAGTATCAGCCAATTATAATCATTGACGTAGTTGCTTGTGATCAAAGGCTACATGTTAGCTGTTCCCATTACATAAACTGGCACATTTAGCCCTATGCTACACTCTTAGAAATAAAGATGCAAATTGGAATCCGAATAAGGTTCTTGAGAGCGATGCCATAAAGGGAACAATTTTAGGGTCTCTGAAGAACCATAAATAAGATGGTTCTTTGAAGAACCATACAAAAATACGAAACTAGAAATGTTTCAATTTAACAGCCCTGCTGTAGGGTTTTAAGCCATATTTGCATATTTCCCAGGGTGCCTTTTGAGTTAAAGGCCTTCTTTTGAGGGCCTAGTTTTAACATATTACAGTGGCCTGAAACTCATAGTTTATGTGGCACATCAGGCCTGCAAGTCACATTATGCAGGCTTGCTATGTGATGTGTAATTTTTATTGGCATGCAGCCAGAGTAGGGATATCGAACATTTGACACTTTTATTCACCTGCAACCTGCATTAAGAATAACTGCCAGGGTTGGGAAGATTAATATATGAGACTACCTTAAACATCTAAACTGGAACAACCATTTAAGTAACGGGTGCAATTAAACCAAGCAACAGTTTGGATTGGGTTAGATAAATGTATGTTATTTATATTTTAATAGCATAAGATTAATTCATCAATCAATGTACATACAAGTAGATAGATATTGAAACAAATAATTCTTAAAATGAGCCTGCAATAGAGTATGCTGGGAAATATGATAATGATGGGTGTGGTTTGGTTCAACTCTGTTTAATAACTCCAATGCTGGCGTTCTTTTGCACCACTGAGTGATAATTGAACTCTTTACAATGTTAATTTAACTCTTGAATCAACACTAGGAATGTTACACTGAGAAATCAACACCAGTTAACAGTGGCCAATTTGCTGAGTGCTATGAAAGGGACATATCTGCAGGCTTCCATTCATTTCAAGTACCGTAGAAGCCACACCAAGAACCCTACACTTAACTCAAAGGTTCTTTATCGGGCAAGAGTTCTCTACGGTACCTTAAGAGCTGACGAAGTACCATTTAAGAACCTTGTGATTATTTCATGTAACAAATTCTCCAACATGATGCTCCTCATTAAATGTATTCCTAATCTTAATTTACATGGTTTTGGCTTCACTTTTCTCTTCAAAACACGCTAAAACACACTTAATGTAATTATATATTTCAAAGGATTAAACTATATCTCAGCTGGGATTCGAACTTGCCGCAAACTACAAAAATAACCAGAAGCCTGGCTCCTGAGATAACCGTCCAATTAAAAACTGGTGCGTGTTTTACTAACTTAGATTAGCAGATGGTGCCGTTTGACTGCTGTTAAGGACACTCTCATGAGAAACTGTTCTATTACGTCCAACTATGTCAGCGATTTTAATTGGCTGATACGGCATTTGAACCGGATATAATCACAGTCACCTGGTGAGGATAGCATAGGGCTAAATGGGCCAGGTTATGTAATGGAAACAGCTAGTATGTTGCATTTGATCACTTGCAACTTTGCCAACAATTTGAATTGGCTGATGCTTAAACTTTAAGGTCCAATTCAGCCGTTTTTATCTCAATATCAAATCATTTCGGGGTAAAAATTAAGTACCTTACTGTGATTTGTTTTCAATTAAAATAGTAAAAAAGAAACAAAAATAGCTTCTTCAATTTCTCAAGCAAGAATTTTGCTAGGACTGTCTGGAAGTGGTCTGAGTGGGGAGGTGAACACTGAAAACGAGTTATTGGCAGAGAGGTTTGGAAGTGGAACTCTCTTTTTATTGGCCTATTAACTAATTGATGTCACCAGGCAGGCCAAAACTCCATCCCACAAAAACAGGCTGAAATATCAAGCGTTCTTTTCAAACAGCTCTTGAACTTAAAGGGCATTATTATAATTGTCAGAATTTCAAAGTATTATTCCAACCTCATACTGTGGAAATATATATATAAAACTTAGGACAATCACGTTTTTGACTGCACTGTAAATTTCAGTATGGCCCCGCGATGTCTGCATACAGACATTCTTTCATAAGATGATTTTATTCTTAGCTCTTCATAAAACATGTTGTGTAATCACATAACTTTCTACTAAAGTTCGAGAGTTGTTTTGTAGGCCTGTCACTTCCAAAACAAGGATTAGTGGCAACCTCAAGTGGCAAGACAAAGAACATCCAGAGATGATGTCCCATCAGCCTGTCTGTCTATGGTGAGAGAATTAGGAATCCTAACCCTCCTTTACAGTGGGATGGGTTTGTCCAACAGCGAACCCAAGGTATGCTATGGAGAATTGTTATTCCTACCATTGTCACTGTTGATGTACACTGAGTATACAAAACATAGCACAGACTGACCAGTTGAATCCAGGCGAAAGCTATGATCCCTTATTGATGTCACTTAAATCCACTTAAATCAGTGTAGATGAAGGGGAGGAGACAGGTTAAAGAATGATTTCTAAGCTTTGAGACAATTGAGACAAGACAAAATATTTAAGTGCCTTTGAACGGGGTATGGTGCGAGGGGGAGCAACTCCATATTAGGAAGGTGTTCCTAATGTTTGGTATACTCAGTGTATATGCATCGTACTTTTCCTAGCCAGTGTTTTACATATCTTAATATGGTATTGGAAGAGAAGTACTGTTTGCAACAGATGAAAGGCACTTTCCCCCCCAAAAAGTATTCATATAATGTATAGAATTCATATTGGGTCCGGTGAAAAGGGAAACAATATAAACGCATGGACATGTATAATAACGTTGATGAACAGCAGAGGGCACTAATACTCCAAACTTGAGAGCACAAGCCCTGTTGAATGATCAAGATGTGTGAATACACGTAAATAAACAGTAAATCTAATTACCTGTACTTGTTTATTTGAGTCTGTCAACAAAATGATACCTCTAGTGTTGACAGGTTCACTTCTTGAGTTGCTCAGCTGTAACCACCATTGTGAATAAATTAACATGAAGGGAAATTGTATAGTAATGCCACATTTTATACCCAGTATACTTTGAAAGTGTTCAGAGAAAATCTTTCTATCGTCGTTCTCCTGTGTTCTTTTCTTTCCCTCTTTTGTCCTCCTATTCTTACGTCAATTTCTCAAACTCCAGTGTGAGTGTAGCATCTTTGTCTTTTTCTAAATACACTTTTCTAAAGACCTTCCTAGATTACCAAGAAACATTTCCAGTTGCCAGAGCAGCAGGACAAAGCAACGTGACCTTCAGAGAGATCAGGATGAATCATTTATACAAAATATAACTTCAGTGAGTGGCTTCAATAAGCCTACAACTGGACCGGTTGTTCATATAGCTAGTCACTCATACTCTGCATTATAAAATGTATGAATGTATTGACCAACATTTTAAGAGTGAGCTAAAATGCTCTATTCAAGATAACGATTAACTTCATGAAGAATGAAATATAATGAGTGGATATATGAACTACCGTTTTGAGAATGATCTAAAGTGGGATCCTTTAGCCTGGATTCCACTAAAGGTACTGAATGACTTCCTGAAGTATGAGATACATGAAGTGATGATCTAATACCTGCTTGTCTACCTGGGACTCTCACAGAACCGTTACTGCACTGAACGTATAAATGACTGGGAAATGACCCGCTGTCGACTGTGATCGAGAGCAAAAGTCGCCGTCGTTGAAGAGGATGTATCCTTGCGTAGCCAAACGTGCGATGTCATCGCTCTCCAAACCCACATCACCAACTTATAGCCACTGACCCCTAAGGCACTGTTATTTGGTGGGAGCTCCACGGTGGTCCCTTTTGGCTTGTTTTTCCTCTGCTTATGGCCTTAGTGTTCGAGCCATTTTGTATGGAACACTAACGTTCAGAATTATTCTTCGTGTGTAAGAGCGTGTGAATTGTTTTCCAGTAATTATGTCCCTTTTCAAGGCAATTGTTCAATATAGATCTATTGCATTTGGCAGTTTATGGAGTACTTGTGAATCCCAAACAACAGAAATGCTAATTGTTACAGCCATGTCATAATTACGGGGTAATTATTTCAGAAGTTCTCTTGTCTTGTAATTGCAGCCCTCTAATTAAATTACAACATTGAAAAAACAAAGAGGACAATTTGGGGGAATATCCATATCAATATGGACACTTTACTAGACTGTCAGGATAATTAGATACTCTGACGTCACCGTGCTTCAAGTATGTTCTTTCAGAGAAAGGTAGGCTACGTGTAATGTGCTAGACTACATTTGCTCACTAAAAGCTCTCATGGGATTAAAATACAATTTAAACGAAAGTCTTTGTAGTCTGAAAATCAGTTAGAGACCCGTCCTTATTCATAAAGCATCTCAAAATAGGTGTGCTGATCAGGTCCCCCCTGTCCAAACAATTTTATTCATTGTGATATAAATACAAAACTAATCCTTGATCAGCATTCCTACCCTGTGAAGCTTTATGAATAGAGGTATTTTGAGCTTTGTTATAAGAAAAATCTATATGAAGACATGATTATTGAGTAATTTATAGGAACGATATACTTCAGGTGTATCATTAGTTTGTCAGTAATGTATTCATTTGTGAACTCATTTACATATTCTTACTAGGGATGCACGATATATTGGTGAACATATCGGATTCGGCCGATATTAGCTAAAAATGCCAACATCGGTATCGGCCCGATGTCTAGTTTAACGCTGATGCGCAAAACCGATGTCAAAGCTGAAATGCATACTTATATAACGTAGGTACATGACGTATTGACACCAAGTAAAATTGAAACTGCAGTCATTTTCATTATTCTTAACAATGATTTAGGAATCCTTGTGAGTAAGTATTAGCCACTTGTTGTTCGCCTATTGAAATTGAACTTAATTTCATGAAAATAAATAGCTAGCCAGCTACTTAACCCTGTTACCCAAAGCTAACGTTATAAACAGCCAGCTAACTTCATCTGGCTAGTGAGGCTCGACCGGTACAATAGTGGAATTTGCGGTTTGCCTTCAAAATAAAAGTACCTATTTGAAAGTGATGCAGAAGGTTACAGTTGGTGGAATCATGCCATATTTAGACTAGATACAGTTAAACAAGGTTGTAATGTGAAACAATGGAATGGGGTATCAGTCTACTTGGTGACACCCATAGGACACAACTGTGAAGAGTTTATGCAAATATCAGCATTGTAGCTCTTATTACAGGACTGTGACTGTGTGAAATCACCTCCCCAGTCAGCCTATTGTATGTATTGACATTCATACTGCACTGTACAGCTTTACCTAAGGATTGGGGATCAATGGATCAATAAAATGGGTATCAGTCTACTCAATACCCAAGATATTTTTTCCCAACGTCCTCCTCAGAGTCCAAAACATCCACGCAGTATTGTTTTTCCTCTGGAATAGTGTTCAATACACATAGGTTGACAAATGTGGCTCAATTGACAGTTGTTTCAGAGTCCCGCAATAAGAGCTATGATGCTAATGTTCTCTGACTGTCACTGAGTAGACTGATACCCCATGTCATTGATCCACAATCCATAGGTAAGGCTGTACAGTGAAATAAGTATGCCCCAATACAATTCTAAAGTATAATACATCCAGTGAGATTTCAATAGATTTTAGTCAAATATTTATTTTATTTTTTGATTTTATATAACAACATTCCAACCTTGTTTAGCATGATCCATTCAATTATGGCATAATTCTACTATTTGTATTCATTTGCATCACCATCAATACTTTTATTTTGAATGCTAACTGCAAAGTCCAATATTGTGGCTAATCCTTTTTGTGGCGAGCTTCACATAGATGGGTCCGTACACCATTAATCAAATAAGAACTGTCTTATAAATTAGTGTTATTTTAGATGATGACACCTAGCTATATAGTTAGCTAGCTAACCTACCCCGGCTAAACCCGGACGACGCTGGGCCAATTGTGCATCGCCCTATGGGACTCTCAATCACGGCCGGATGTGATACAGCTGGATTCGAACCAGGGACTGTAGTGACGCCTCTTGCACTGAGATGCAATGCCTTAGACCACTGCGTCCGTGTGTGTTAACTATTTAACTGTACTAGAATGCTTAAAAGGCCGCTAAAATTTGAAAAATCGGTTATCGGTATCGTGTTTTTTGCGAAGGAAAATATCGGATAGCGGCATCGGCCAAAAATGTCATATCGGTGCATCACTAATTCTTACCACATGGTGAAGGAAAAATATGATTTCAAGGTTTGCAGACGGAGAACCAACCGTCCCTTACAGAAAAAAAACATGAATTTCAAGTGTTCTCATGGGATCACGTGATCTTATGTGAAGTTAATGTGATAACGTGACAACATGTAAAGGTAACATGTAATAACCACTACACGTGAAAACATTTGAGCACTTCGACATTTCTACATGTGAGAGTTAGGTTTTCACATGTGAATGTTTTTCACGTGTGAAAATGCAAATTCGATTTTCATGTGATAGTTTTTCACGTGTGAAACTGCAATTTTCACATGTGAATCTGCAATTCACATGTGAGGTGAAAACCGTATTCCACTCACATGTGAAAAGGTCTTAACATCTCCAAATGTAATACATGTGAACAACTGACCTGACATGTGTCTCTTTTGTTTTCACATGTGAACATTTCAATTCAACATGTTGTTTTTTTTTGTAAGAGAAGTAAGTGGTACGCTGTTCAGCTAAAATAGTGTAGACATCTTTAATCAATATGATTACATTTGACATGATCACTTAGTACTGACTTTTCAATATGACCCCAACTGGGATTTAAACTCGCAAACTCTGGATTTGGGGTATGCTGATTGTTCAGCTGCGCCACAAAGACTATAGCATGCTCAGAAGTCCCATACAGATTCATTAACTATAATACATCTCTGCACTTAGTAAAAGAGTGCCATCTGCACTGCCATTTTAATTATCAGTTAAATCTGACTATTCTCTCATCATTGATTTCATTGACTTATTTCAGCAATTTGAGTGTTTTCTGTATAGTTGTCTAATGTTGGTGAGGCATATTATTCTGTTTTAATGTTACTCCTGAATCACCATGATAAATATAATAGTTATTTGTGAAGTGTTCCAAAAACACATGGTTTCACATGTGAAATAAATTGTGTATGAGTTCGTTCGACCATGCCATGCCTTAACACATTTTCTCAAAGGTGTTTAGCCATTTCATCATGATCTTGTTGCAGGGAGTGCTCTTGTGTAGAGCTGGAGGAGTACTCTCAGGAATGTAAAAAAAAAAGCTCAAGGGGAAATATTAATTCATCAGTTTGAAACATTAAAGACTCAGATGTGGAACAAAAGAACTGAAAGGTCTTACAATGTTCTGAACATACAGAGATAACCATGCATATTTTATCCACATCTGAAGTTCCCGCTGGGAAAAACCGGTATTCTTTTGTATTCTAATGGTTCGTCTCCTTGTTTTGAGAGAGAAGGACGTGATCGCATAACGAAATCAATGACATAACTGTAATAGAATAAAGTAGAATGAAGATGATTATTCTACTTAATCAAAGAATAGGTCTGATTAACAAACCTGCAAGGAAGAACTTGTTAAAGAACAATAATTGCAAAATTGATGACAGACTAGGGGGAATCATAATATGATGTCTAATAATAACTTAACGTTTCACTGGAGGGATGGAAATTATTTCCAGCAATTTATTACATTGTCAACGTCGACAGCCTGCTGTAATATCCGTTTTTTGGGGGTTGTGCATGCTGCGACTGTATCACACAAACAATTACTTGAGTCATCACGACATCATGACACACACACACACACACACACACACACACACACACACACACACACACACACACACACACACACACACACACACACACACACACACACACAACCTTGCTGTGGCAGTAGTTCGATTGTATTTAATAGCACACCGCTTCTCACTGCAATCAACTTCAACTGACAGGAGTTACATAAACAACAAAGAGATATCAGTTTGACCCTGACTACTGTAGAGTGGCGGGAGCCTTATATCATGGTGTAGGTGTGCTCCTTTCCTGCCTGTGTGTGTGTGTACGTGTGGTTTGTGTGTCGCATTTGGCTGATACTGAACAGGAAGCACACACCTCTCCACGCGCCTAGGGAAACGCTGGCAGAGGCGGCAGGTGCAGTGATTTGGAACTTTTGATCTCTCCTCGAGCTCACCTTTCTACTATGACACTGTGATTATCCTATGTGCTGAACAGTCTTTGATTCATTTGTCTCCCGGCTATTTCTGGGCTCAGTGCTTTCTCCTTTAATGTTGTTTTATGTCGGCTATCTGGTAAACAAACACTCGACCAGACGTGCTCAGTGCATGTTACAGTTTTTCTCAAATGGGTACAAGCAATTTTTGGATCTGTGCTGAAACGTACGGTATAGCAGAACAGCAATGATCAAACGCTGAAATACATTTACAGCACTTCTGATCCTATTTTTTTGCCTTAGTACCTGACTTGCATATCGTAGACCGCCTTTTGCAAAACATGAAATACAAATGTAATCGGTGAACACAAAATGTACTTTTGTTCACAGAATATTAACACATTGTTTTCATCAGAAGAGAAATGTGTGCAATTGTGTTCACTGTTTCCGGCAATCAGTAAATACTACTGCACAACATTATAAAATACCCCATCAGTGTCACACCATGTACAATATATTGAAGGATCTAGGCAATGGGGACTGTCTAATTGTTATTATTTCTTACAATATTGCAGAGATCCAGAGACGGAAGTTGGGTTACTTCTAAGTAACTTCGGGTTACTCCTAAGTCATCAGCATAAACGTTATAGAGCTTTTCTTTGGTGTGGATTGAGGCGTCTCCATTCATGTCAGTCGTGTTCCTCCATTGTATTCACCTTTTCCTTATTTCTATTGTGGATAGAACTACAAAACAATGACCAAACCAGCTTTTGTGTTGAAGACATGGAATTGGATTGAATGAATCCTGCACACAATATACTTCTTTGTATTTTTTTTTATCAGGAATAATATTTGATTTGATGTGTATGCAACTGTTTTGTGAAATATGCATAAAAGGAGAGTAATGTCCCATAATGCTGCACCTTTGGATAGTTGTACTTCCAATTTTGATCGTCACGATTTAGTGACCGCAAAGAAATGTATTGATCTACTGGTGTTTTTAAAAGAAACACTAACTTTGTGTTTTGTTCATCTTTTTGCAGGCGGTCGTGTTCTTTTGATGAATCTATTTGCAATTTTGACAGGACAATAGAGTTTTGACGAATGTAATGCAGTTTACGAGGGTTCAATCAGGAAGACCGGTCTGAATGGCTCGTCCCTTTTTATGCATCCAGTATTCACATCACGTCCTATCTCACTCATCAGCATAGCAGGTATTTATTTGGTAGCGTTTATAATGTTACCGCCTCAGCGTAGCAGCTATTTATATGGTAATGATTATTCATTAACCTCATAAGCATAGCAGGTATCTATGGTAGTGTCATAATGTTACTTCATCAGCATACGTCTTTCCTCCTGCTTTACTATTGGCAAGCGTGCGGAATGTCGTTCACCTACTAACTTCAGCCTCTAAAGGCAATCCCACCACACTTGCTGATTAACACAGGGGCTCACTCGTTCAATAATCACTTTCCATTTCTTTCAACCAATGGACATAAATCTAAGAGAGTAATTATACGTCAACTCAAACCTTGTGTCTCCCGCTTCTTGTTTTGCAGCAACAGTCTGCCAATGACCTTCCACTTCCCCACCACCACCAACAAACTAAAGGCCTGTCATCGGATCCCCGTTCTCCTAGTGGCGGGGGGTTTCGATGCAAGGTGCCCAGCATAGGGCGACCTGTCATCAGCATCTGGCTTCCTCGGAGACGAGGCTTACCCAAAACTATTCAATACAATTCCATATTGTGTCCTGTCTCTGTTGTCATTCAGCTAAGCCTGCACTCAATTGAATGTATGTTTTGAGAAGGCAACTACATTTGAAAAAGCGTTTGCTGTTTTACAAATGGCCACACACTTCTGTGTCTTGTGAACTGGGTTTTGAATATTGACATTGTTGTTCCATAAACAAAAATGCTTGTATGCGATTGATAAAAAGTGTAATCAGAATAATCAGGAAACATAGTGGGCACATATTGTATTTTTTTAAATGTTATTACCCGATTCTTAAGATCTGAAGTAGAGCCAAACAGAAAAGGACCAGCATAATGTTGTACGTAGGTTGCAATTATATACCTACCCATGAAGCCAAGTCCGTACAGTCAATGCCAAGTCCATACATACAGCCAAGATTATATGTTGGTTAATTGGGATGATAATTCTGCATGACAAGGAAGCTGAGACCAGAATAGAGCTGAAGAAAAGGCTCATTGTGCCAAAAGCAGCCCACACACAAGCACTGATCCTCTCTCTTTCAGCACTTGTCTGTTCTGGGAAGAAAACAAACATTTGGTTGATTGGCTTCAGTTGACCATGGTAACGGGGGCGAAGCAGCCAAATACGGGGCGAGTCAAAAAAAAATCTGCTCTTACATACAAGATGGCTCTCTGATGTTGTGGGTGGTGGTGTTGTGTGTGTGCTTCTCCCCAGGCTGGTTTCAGATGGCACCTCCACCCTGGGTGCAACTGTCTGAATCTATGTGATTACAGTATTGCTCAATATCCTTGAAATAGCTACAATATTGTTACAATATTGCCATGTTTGAATGAAATGATATTACACATAATTCTTTGACTTTCCTCTGTTGCTGCGGTTACGACAAGGGGTGGCGTTTTCTTTGGAGCTTGGGTTGTGATTCAATATCTACGGTATACCATATGTATAGCTCAGACCAAACTAACTATAGTTAAGTAAGAGACTAGCACTAAACTGAGGGATAAATCCAAACAAAGAATAAACCCCCATTCACTGGAACAACATCAATAATGGCCCTGCAATGAATAAAAACCTCATTTCAATTGACGCACACATTTCCATTTAGGTCTTATATACAGTAGCTTTAGATGTATGGCACACCCTTTCATTCATTTCATGTGGATCAAATTCAGGCTCTTTGCTCTAATACTGTCTGAGGATTATCACCTTCAGACTCATGTTTCCAATGTCAATTCAATCCATTATTTTTCCATTCCTGGGTTTTCTTTGAAATTTAAGTGCTGATTTGAGTGCTGAGACTGTCTTTGCCCCCTGACAGTGGGCAAGAGTCCTCCTCCTGTCATTTCTTCACTCAATATTCATGGATTCATTCAGATCTGAAACACATAACCATCCCGAGGCTAGCTGAAGTTCCGCTGCCTCCTGGTGTCAAGTTGTCAATAATTAAACTTCCTTGTCTATTTCTATTTCCTTGTTATTACATAGTGTACTGTTATAACTATTTGTGTGTGTTATGTATCTTCTTTGAGCTATGAGAATGAGAACAACGGCACGGTATGCATTTCACAGTCCCCTCACATTGGGCCAGGAGAATCATTTACCTATTCCTTATACAAATTCACCACAATATGACACAGTCTTCCTTTTTATCCTAGAACATTTTGTCGTGTCCAGTAGTCTGTCGCTGTTCAAGCAATGTTCGGTGGGGCAGACACTCAGTCCTTGAGTGACAGTCCTTTGTGAACAGCTGTGGGGAGCAGGCAGGTGACATTTAAAGTTTCACTTTTACCAGCACACACGCACACACACCACTGCAATTAATACCGTTAAAACATCATTTGAATTGACACACACATTTCCCTCAAGGTCTTATATAGGCTAGCTTTAGATGTACATTATGTCACACCTGTTCATTAATTTAATGTGTATCAAATTCAGTCTGCTTTCATACTGTCCAATGACTATCACTTTTAGCACCATGTTTCCAAATTCAATCATATCAGGACAGTGATTGGGGACAGCCCGGGGGCCGCTTCGGAAGGGACGTTAAACGGGTGTCCTGACTCTGTGGTCACTAAAGATCCCATGGCACTTATTGTAAGAGTAGGGGTATTAACCCCGGTGTCCTGGCTAAATTCCCAATCTGACTCTCATACCATCATGGCCATCTAATCATCCCCAGCTTCCAATTGGCTCATTCATCCCCCCCTCCTCTCTGCGGTAACGTTTCCCTAGGTCATTGCTGTAAATGAGACTTTGTTCTCAGTCAACCTACCTGGTAAAATAAGGGTTAAATCAAATTTATAAAATACAAATATTCATTATTTTTGCGTTCCTGGGTCGTCTTTGAAATTCAGCTGATTTGAGTGCTGAGTCTGTCATTGCCCCCTCACAGCAAAATTAGATCGATAAATTGAATACTGTGGGTGCTCAATTTCATACTTTTGAAGTGTTTATATGAGAACACCCAGAAAGTTTTGTATTTACACTTTTCAAAGTGTTGCCCTTTTAACAACAATACTTTCCAACACCAGTGGCATTAAAATATTACACTAACTCAGTGTTAAAATTACACTGTTATGGTGTTCACTAATATCTTGTATTTAACACTTTACAATTCAATGTTTACACTAGGTCAGTGTTAAATTTACAATGTTATGGTGTTTACTGATACTTTCACAGCAAATTCTCCAGCGTTAAATCAACACTGAGAGTGTTAAACTTAACACGGGTCCAGTGTCTACACGGGTCCACACTTTTCAGTGTTAAATTAACACACTGCTTAGTGTACAGCCTTATTTGCAGAGTACCTTGCCTTTCGAGTGAATTGTAGAGTTACCACCCATGACTGTATTTATTAGTGACAGAGAGATGGTTGTTGCATTCATCCATTTTCAGTCCTGCGGCCTTCACCAAGTGAAGTAAATGCAATTCTTTAACACACCAAATGTAATTTTTTAACACGCTACAACACATCATTTATTAGGTGTTATATAAGACATAATTTATAAGGTGTTAATTCATCTATTCCCTTGTTATTGCACAGTGTACTGTTATGACTGTGTGTGTGTTATGTGTGTTCTGTGAGCTGTGGGAATGACAACAATGGCACGGTATGCATTTCATAGTCCCCACACATTGGGCCAGGAGAATCATTTACCTATTCCTTATACAAATTCACCACAATATGACACAGTCTTCCTTTTTATCCTAGAACATTTTGTCGTGTCCAGTAGTCTGTCGCTGTTCAAGCAATGTTCGGTGGGGCAGACACTCAGTCCTTGAGTGACAGTCCTTTGTGAACAGCTGTGGGGAGCAGGCAGGTGACATTTAAAGTTTCACCTTTACCATTATGAATTATGAATGTACCACTGAATATGTTCAGTATTCCTTTTGACCGTGAATTTGTTCTTGTGTTATTCAAAACCTCAAATGCATCATATTTGGAATGACTAAGAGTAAATATGATTTATTGTTAGTCATTCCAAATATTGAGCCCAGTAAATAGGCTACATAAAACGGGGTATAAATCACATCATGGCTTGAATAATCAATAATGGTTGGAGCTTAGTCACATTTCAGTATGGCCAACCACATCATTACATCGCCCAGCTATCAGGCCTCAGGGAATGAGCTTGACTGACTGGTCCTACACTAGGAGACGAAGTCAGTGACACCAATTCACCTTGTGTTGGGCTGCTACATCTATACCACTGTAGGTGTGAAAAACACCTGTATGGAACCAGACAATACAGTCAGAGATAGCGTCAGGTCCCCCCCCCCCCCCCCCCCCCCACACACACACACACACACACACACACACACACACACACACACACTTAGTCTAGTATCTCCACTTTCAGATAGCTTATATGTGATCTTTGGCCTGGCTGGTTCTTTTTGCTGGATTGAGCTGAATTGGTTTTAATGCATATGTCAACCTAACCCCAATTATGCACCCTCTGTAAAATTTGTATTTAAATGCTGACTAGGGAGAATAATTTGCAGAGCTAGCATGTTGGTGAATATATTCTAGGGAATAAAGTTATAGCTATAGTTGCTTCCTTATCACGTCGATTAAATTAGCAACAAAACAGATTTATTGGTAATTTAATTATTCATTTTTTCTAATTAGCATTTTCTTATAATTCAATCAGGAATAATGTTTTTACATATTTATTACCTTGTCGTAGATCCAGGTTGGGTTTTCTTGTGCTCAGGAGGGCACAAGTTCCCTCTTGAAACAGAAACTGCCAATAAACCTACTTACAGCGCTTATCTCTGCAAAGTCAAGGACATTCAGACTTCCAGGTTGGGACTGAATCAGTCCCTTGATTGGCTACTTGGCCAAACAGCGCAGATATCATCTGTGTTTCTTTGATATCCCCCACACTGGGAAATCTACTTTGCCGCACGCATTTTATCAGTGGAAGGCACCCACTAGACACACACTGTTAACTGACAAGACACCCACAGACACAAACAGACACAGATGACTGTGGCCAGTTCATTGTAAGGTTCTGCTTTTCTTTTCTTAGTCAACCTCTTTTTCTTTGTGATCTTGAACGTAGCCCTGTTTCTTTGTGTTCTGGAACGTAGCCCTGTCATTCATTTTTGTTCATTGATTTCACCTGTGTTTGTTTCTCACCTGGTCTCATCAGCTCCCTATTTAGTTCAGTTCTTTCAGTTTGTATGGTTGTGAGGTATTGTTTGTTTTTGACTGCCTACCTGCGTTTGACCATTGCCTGCCTGCGGCCACGATTCCTCCCTTCTGCGAAGGCTTAATAAACATCTGCCGTGCTCTGCACGTGAATCTACACCTTTGTCTCCCTGAGTATTCGTTACATTAATGGAGCCTTTAGATTAATCAGTAGGCCTAGATGGGTGAATTACATGAAGTGTACATCTCAAAATGGCATAGCATTTTGAGATGTTGGAATTGGCATACCTGACCACAGTTGGAATTGGCATACCTGAGCATAACTGCAGCAAAAGCGATATTGCATGGCTGGCTCTTTTAATTATTACGTAAGTGGCCATCTGTGATGCTGTTGGGATATTATGGATTGTGTTGCTGTTTTAGTTTACGGCATATTTTGCCATATGTTAGCGGTCAACTGTTAGGTTTAGGAAATAATTCCGAGATTTTGGTTAAATTTAGGCATTAATGTTACATTTAGCCATTCATTCCGAGTGGGTAAAGTAAGGGTTAAGGTTTGGGATAGGCTTAAAACATTCAATATTTTTTTTATATAAGTGCATAGCACTGGGATTGAACCAGTGATCCTCGAAGCGGTGGTTTAAGCTCATCCCAACGCCAGGGGTGTCAATATGATTCAATGGAGGGCCTGCTGGTTTTAGTTTTTTCCTTTCATTTAAGACCTAGACAACCAGGTGAGGGGAGTTCCTTACTAATCAGGGACCTTAATTCGTCAATCAAGTCCAAGGGAGTAGCGAAAACCTGCAGACAGTTGGCCCTCTGTGGAATGAGTTTGACACATGTGCATAGCGTCCTGTCTACTGGATGACTATAGGCGCTTGCGTAGTGGACGGTAGGAAATTGCCATGCAAATAAAATGTCACCTCATGCCATAATTTCACCATTACAAATATGTGTAAATATGCCATAATCCACAGGAGTTTGGCCTAAACATTAGTGTACAAAACATTAGGAACACCGGCTCTTTCCATGACATGAACTAACCATCTCAGAACAGGTGTAGATGCACTGAGATCATGTGACAGATCATGTGACACTTAGATTGCACACAGGTGGACTTTATTTAACTAATTATGTGACTTCTGAAGGTAATTGGTTACAACAGATCTTATTTAGGGGCTTCATAGCAAAGTGAATATATATGCACGCACCACTTGTAACATTTTAGGAAACATGTTATTTTTTAAATTTCACTTCACCTATTTTCTGTATGTCCATTAGATGAAATCCAAATAAAAATCCATTTAAATTACAAGTTGTAATGCAACAAAATAGGAAAAACGCCAAGGGGGATGAATACTTTTGCCAAGCACTGTATTTATACCTGTGTTCTCTGTCTGTTGCCAGTTAGTTTTGTTCGTAAAACCTACCATCGTTTGTTTCCCTGCTCCTGCCTGTTTTCCTGTTCCTGTGACTGACCCAGCAGACTCGGACCAACTCCGCAATGCTATCTCCTCGCAAGGAGCCACCATTGGAAGGCACAAGGAGTTGCTTCGCGGGCTTATGGAAGGGTTCCAGACCTTGGCCGAATGCCATGACCATGCGTTGAACACTTTGCTGGAGGGCACTCGCCTGGGCCACGGCGTTGTGGGTGCGACAATCCGCCGTCTGCCTCAGTCTGGAGCTGTTCATGGAGCAAGTTCGGAAGGTGTTTGATTCTCCGTTGTCTGGGCAAGAGTCTGCCCGCAAGCTGCTCCAGCTATGCCAAGACTCCCGTAGGCAGCTGAGAGTGCTTGGAACCCGGAAGTACTGTTCGACACGTTCCTACACAAAGTATCGGAGGAAGTTAAGGACGTGTTTGCAGCCCGGGACCTACCGATGGATCTCGACTTGCTCATCGCTTTGACCATTTGGATTGATGGACGACTACAGGAACGAAGGAAGGACAGTAGAGTCGATTCCGCTTCGCCTCCGGGGTATCCCGGAAGTTCCCGATGGATCCATTGACGATAGAACCCGAGGCTACCCGAGTTCCCACGAGAGCCTATGAAGACTGACAATGCACCTCTTCCCGAGCCCATGCAACTAGGCAGAGCTAGACTGTCTCCTGCTGAACGGCTATACAGGCTTCACACTAAGTTTGCCTGTATTGTGGGACTACTGGTTGTTTTGTCTCCACCTGTCCACTAAAAGACCAGGCTCATCGGTAGGAGCGAGTACTCTGGTGGGCCATACAAATAACTTTTCCTCTCCCTTTATTCGCATTCCTTTTCATGCCATGTTGCTGTGAGGGAACCTGTCAAAATCTCTCCGGGTACTCATCGACTCTGGGGCTGATGAGAGCTTTATGGACGCTACCCTGGCTTCTGAGCTGGATATCCCCACTCAGCCCCTCTCCATTCCCATGGATGTTAGAACACTGGACAGGAGCTCTATTGGCCGGGTCACCCACAATACCACCCTCATCAACCTACGTGTGTCAGGGAACCACAGCAAGACGATCCAGTTCCAGTCTCCTCAGGTTCCCGTGGTGTTGGGGTTCTCCTGGCTCCAGCGACACAATCCCCTCATTGACTTGTCTGCCGGTGCCATCATGGGCTGGAGCCCGTTCTGCCATGCCCACTGCCTGAAGTCAGCGCAGCCTGTTCCGGGATGTCTTCTTGGGGCCTCGGAGGTTGGCCTGGACCTCTCCGCCATTCCCGCGGAGTACCAGGACCCCCGGGAGGTGTTCAGTAAGGTATGACTGTAGGATTGATCTTCTCCCAGGCACCACTCCGCCCAGGGGACGACTGTACTCTCTGTCGTGTCTGGAGACCAAGGCTATGGAGACCTACATTGTGGACTCCCTAGCGCTGGGTTCATGCATCCTTCTGCCTACCCCACCGGCACAGGGTTCTTCTTTGTGGAGAAGGACAAAACCCTGCATCCATGCATCGACTACCGAGGTCTCAACGACATCACGGTGAAGAACTGCTACCCGCTACCTTACCAGATAACCGGATGTTCGTGCCTGACGCGGTCCACTCCGCGGTCCTGGAGTGGGCTCACTCCTCCAGACTTGCCTGCCACCCAGGCTCCTGTCGGAACCTTGCTTTTGTGCACCAACGCTTTTGGTGGCCTACCATTGTCCCTGAGGTCTCTGCATTCGTTGCCCCTTGCACGGTATTCTGCACAAAACAAGACTCCTCTGCAAGCTCCGGCTGATCTCCTCCAACCTCTGCCTGTCCCTCACCGTCCCTGGTCTCACATTTCCCTGGACTTTGTCACAGGTCTTCCCCCGTGTGATGGCAACACCACCATCCTGACTGTTGTGGATTGCTTTTCCAAAGCCACCCACTTCATTCCTCTCCCCAAGCTACCCTCTGCCAAGGAGACGGCCCAGCTCATGCTTCAACACATCTTCCATGGACTGCCCGTGGTCATGGTCTTCGACCGGGGTCCTCAGTTCTTGTCCCAGTTCTGGGAGGCGTTCTGCACCCTCATTGGGTCGTCGGCCAGCCTGTCCTCCGGGTTCCACCCCCAGTCCAATGGCCAGTCGGAGCGAGCCAACCAGGACCTCGAGACTATTCTGCCCTGCCTGGTCTCCGCCAACCCCACCACCTGGAGCCAGCAGCTTGTGTGAGTGGAATACGCCCGCAAAACCCTTCCTTTCTCTTCCATCGACCTATCGCAATTTGAGTGTTCCCTGGTGTATCAGCCCCTGCTCTTCCCCGAGCAGGAAGAAGACGTCGGCATACCTTCTGCCTAGACGTTTGTCTGCTGCTGTCGTCGTACCTGGAGGAGAGCCCAGTCGGCCCTTCTCAAGACCACCTCCAGGTATCGATGATAAGTGGATCGCCACCAGACCCCGGCTCCCCGGTATTGTCTCGGGCAGAAGGTATGGCTATCCACTTGGGATCTGCCCCTCCAGGTGGAATCATGCAAACTCCCCCCCCCGGTTTATTGGCCCATTTACCTTCTCCAAAATTACTAGCCCCTCTACTGTTTGTCTTCTGTTGCCCCGTACCCTTCATATACATCCCACCTTTCACGTGTCCAAAGTCAAACCCATGTCTCACAGCCCTTTGTCTCCTGTTTTCCTGTTCCTGTTTTCTAGTCTTTCCCGGTTTTGACCGTTCTGCCTGCCTTGACCTTGACCCTGAGCCTGCCTGCCATTTTTGTACCTTACTGGATTATTGACCCATGCCTGTCCTGACCCTGAAACTGCCTGCTGTTCTGGTCCCTTTATGCCCTCACTGGATTACTGCTCACTCACTGCTTGCCTTGACCTGTCGTTTGCCTGCCCCTGTTGTTATGAATAAACTTTTGTTTCTTCAACTCTGTCTGAATCTGGGTCATACTTCAAATGTGATTCAAACGGGGTATGGTAGTAGGTGCCAAGAACTGCAACGCTGCTGTGTTCAAAATAAAGAATGGTCCACCACCCAAAGGACATCCAGCCAACTTGACACAACTGTGGGAAGAATTGGAGTCAACATGGGGCAGCATCCCTGTGGAATACTTTAGACACCTTGTAGAGTCCATTCCCCGATGAATTGAGGCAGTTCTGAGGGCAAAAAGGGGTGCAACTCAATATTAGGATGGTGTTTCTATTCTTCTGTACATTCAGCGTATATTTCAAATGGCATAGCATAAAATGTGTTTGTGCTTTTGGTTGTGGTGGTCCTCTTGGTCCTGTTTTGATCATGCAGCACACAGTACTGGACATTTGAACTGGAACATCCAGATGCATGAATATAAATCGTGCTATAAAAACACTGGGTTCTTTTTACTGGGTAGAGTGAGCTGTCAACAGCAAGCAGCTGTGAGATGGCAAGTCAGAAGGGAGCACGGTGGGGATGGGATGTGTGTTTGTCTGTGTGTGACCACCATATGTGTGTTTGTGGACCATAAATGTACCTGCAGTCACTGCAGCATGTGGAAGAAGGGAGAACTATTCCTTAGATTCCTCTGGCTGCAGAACAAAGGGCCTGCCATAGATGTATCCACCACTGCTGTGCCTGTCTCTAAACACATGCACACACACATGCACAGCTGCTCCACTCCACCACAAATTATACTATAGCCTAAACATTTTAATTTAGAGCCCTGCACACACACACATACACTCATGTTTGTTTTACTATTCCCCCCAAAAAATGTATTCCCATTCAAAATCCTATTTTCCCTAACCCCTAACCCTAAAACTAACCCTAACGCTAATTCTAACCCTATTTGTAACTCTAACCCTTTCCCTAACCCCTAAGCCTATAATAGGCTTTTTTTCTTGTGTGAACCGGCGAAATTGACAAGTGGGGACATTTTTCTTGCTTTACTATCCTTGTGAGGACTTTTTCAGAAGCTCATGACTGATTATTCCCATGACTGATTATTTACATCACTGTCAACACTGCGAAAAGGCGTTCATATATATATATATATATATATATATATATATATATATATATATATATATATATATATATATACCAGATGTCCATGAGAATCCACTAAATGATTGAACCCACAGCAGGACACGGAAGCAAAATCCCCAAATGAATACGTGTTGAGACTGTAATCTTGGGTGCTATTTTTTTCAAACAAGAGAATCCCATTGGATATATACATAATTCATAAATCTGTTGCACAAATCAAAGGTCAATCATGCTCATTAATCATGCAAACTATTGAGAGCTCAGCAATAGGACATGATCAACATCCGTTTGAAAATGAATAACCGACAGAAATGGCAATTTTTCGAGTCCACTGATACTTTGTCCAAAGAGCTACCAACTGGTTTAACAACCAGGTTCAACCTCACAACATGAACAGCCAGATGTTGTTCAGCTATAGTAAAAGACAGGCTTATGTGAAGTAGCCACGGGTAGCAGCACTAGCCTGGCACCGGGTTCAAAGACTATTTGAAATATTTCAAATACATCTAGTCTGTCTTGAGTGTCAGATTGGCGGGGTTTGAACTTCCAACTATTCTATTGGTGCCATTTCCACAGATAAGCTTAATTAAGCCCGGATAAAGTATATATTTGAAATTATTTCAAATACTATTTGAACCCAGGTCGGTTGGCGCTCCGTCTTCATGCATTCATTTTCCTCTAAGGGAAAGAAAGAAAGTGAATTATCTATTCAAAATGTGTCCACAAAATGTATTATTATAGGATAGTGTCTGTTCACACAATGCTGTCACAACTTGGTCTAACATTTGTACAAGGTATAAACAGATCATCTCTAGAAGTTCATGAAGTCTTAAAGTTTTGAGACTTTCACCCCACCTAGGAAGGGAAAAATTATAAGGTTGCAAAAAATAACTAACACTGATTTCCTGGACCCAAATGGAACTCTAGACTAAAAGCATTCTCATTAGAGAATCTATTCGTTTTTCTACACACCAGACTTGTTCAGTGAAATGCAGGACTAAGTACAACTTTCCTCACATTGGGTGTTATGTTTGTCTCCTGTGGCGATTAACTTAAAGGGGCAATCTGCAGTTACTACATCCATTTTGGGACTTATACACTAATGATATTATGATATATTCTTGAAGAATATAACTTAAAAATGCCTCATGAGCTTAGTTAAACTGTCGTACCCCATCAGAACCCAAAATATAAGCTTGTTTTACTCCAATGTTTGTAAAGAAAGTAAATAGCATTTACAACACTATATAGCCTCAAAACATTGTTAAAACTATTATTTTGATATCATGGATAGTCAGTCCTCACATCCATTGCTCTGTTTATACATTTGAGAGTGGTTACATTTCTCCAGCCCCATCCCTCAGGTTTTTTACCGAAATAGGGCAGGGAGCCAACTTTGTTATTGTTTCAAGTGCTGATTTCACCTTTAAAGTTGTAATCAATTTTCCAGCGTGTTTGCTGCAGAAATAATGAGGACCACTGGGGGTGGGGGTGGGGGGGGGGGAAGGTCTGTCTGCTAACAGAACCTTAGAGGAGGTCAGTCATCTCTGGGCATCTTCAAAGTATATGGTGGGCTGGAGCCAACTGTGGCTAACTGGGAACACACACCAGCAGCTGGTCAGATCAGAAGTTCTGGATACAGCGTGCCCACTGAAAGTGGTCAAAAGTGACGCTTGACGACAACCTCATTAATCTATGGCGGAGTCCCAAATGGCACCCTATTCCCGATAGTGCATTACTTTTGACCAGGCCCCCCTAGAGATTGCCATTTGGGACACAGACTATGTGGTATATGGCCAAGCATGATCCTGATTTAAGTGATAGCCTGGTTGTCCTGTAAAGAGCCGAGTTGTTTGGCTTGGATGAATTCAAACATAACGCCGAAGCGAGAAACTCATAACGATGATGATTTTTGTTCCCCGGGAGTGTGATCTTCTTCGTCTTGTTTGCTCTTCTGTCTCGTATATATCCCAGGAGGTGGACGTTAAAAAGCATGAGATACAAGTAAAAAAGAGAAGAAGCATACAATAACTTTGAATCTGGCAATCAAACAACAACAGAGTAGTTATAGCAGAGGGAATGGGGCTGAAGGTTGGGACAAATAACAACAACTGATAACAAGATAACTAATGTAAAACATACAGCTGAGGGACAGAGCTGGAGACATGTAGCCAGTCTCAAATTCATAGACAGAGCAATGGATGCAATCACTAATCATGTATGAGATCAAAATTCTGTTTTAATTCTGTTTTGAAGCTATTGAGTGTTTGTTCATAAACATTGTTTACAAATGATGGAGTAATCCTAAACGAAAAAAAACACATGAATTTCACCTGATCACGTGATCTCGTGTGATCTCACGTGATCACGTGATTGTATTTGAAGTTAATGTGATACCGTTGAAAACATGATCTCGTGAAATAAATGACATGTGTAACCGATGTGAAATGGCTAGCTAGTTAGCGGGGTGCGCACTAATAGCGTTTCAATCGGTGACGTCACTCGCTCTGAGACCTTGAAGTAGTTGTTCCCCTTGCTCTGCAAGGGCCATGGCTTTTGTGGAGCGATGGGTAACGATGCTTCGTAGGAGGCAGTTGTAGATGTGTGCAGAGGGTCCCTGGTTTGAGCCCAGGTAGGGGCGAGGAGAGGGACGGAAGCTATACTGTTACACACGTCTATGCAAAATTTCAACATGTGATAACATAAAACTACATGTGAAAACCCAGGTGTCAAATGTCATTGACAATATTTTACTTTAATTTAAAGTCATGGTCCACTAGTCCCCGGGACATCCCCAAGAAGATTCTTTAGAACGTTGTATCATGGTCCCCTGGATTACTTGGGACTCAACTCACAACCTCTTAGTTAATAGGTACCAGATGTGTCACGTCCTGACCATAGTAAGATGTTATTTTCTATGGTAGAGTAGGTCAGGGTGTGACAGGGGGTGTTTTGTGTTTTTCTATGTTTTGAATTTCTATGTTTAAGTTCTAGTTTTCTATTTCTATGTTGTTGTTTTTTGGGATGATTTCCAATTAGAGGCAGCTGGTCCTCGTTGGCTCTAATTGGAGATCATACTTAAGTAGGTTTTTTTTCTTCTCCCACCTGTGTTTGCGGGTAGTTGTCTTCTGTTTACTTTTCTGTACCTGACAGAACTGTGCGCTTTCGTTTTCTCTTTGTTATTTTTTCCTTAGTGTTCTGAGTTAAAATAAATATTCATCATGAGCAATCAACACGCTGCGCTTTGGTCCCCTCTCTACGACAGCCGTTACAAGATGTTCCTGCTGTGCCACCAGCTCTGTGTCCTACTACACCACCAGGTCTGTGATCATAAAACAGATATGGCTACAGACTTATTGACAAGAATAAATTCCTGCACTTTGCTAAAAGCTGCCCAGAAACAAGTAAATAATGATCCAATTATCACTACCAACGTTACATCAACATAGAACTAGCAGTGCTCAAAGGCCACTTCACATAGAGTATACATGACTGCTTGGGGGATTTGAACTTGCTATCGCTTGGTTTAGTGCTTCACTGTTTCTGTAGTGCCACCAGGGTCATACTTATTGCTTGGAACATGCTAACAAATAAGGGTATGATTAGGGTACAGTGTTGTTCCCTGGGGTACAAAAAAGTCAAAGGTACACTTCACAGGCACATACTGTATATGAACTCACATGGTCCAGTTTGGTACCTTGTAAGTATAATTGGACAACTTTCTACCCAATATTTGGAATATAAGACACTATCATCACTGAGTATGTGCCACTAATGAACTGCACAGTGAAGTGGTTATTGTGCATTTGCCAGTAATTTAATGACAACTTGTTGCTGTGAATCTGTCTTTTCTTAGCTGGAAACCATTTGGCAGTCATTTATTGTAGAATTCACAACAGCTTACAGGCAACTGGCCGCCACTAGCAATACATGCCAGTAACCTATTGTGCCTTCACTGACTCTTCTGTGGACAACATGTAACACTACATGCTAATTGGCAGAGTACTATCAGAATATTGCAGGTGTGGCTTATTGAAGTAATGGCTTTTTGGAGGGGTGGCTTTCAGCTAGCTCTTTTTGGTCTCCCATGAGAGTGAATGTCATCCCAGTTAATTTGATCTGTTGTATTCTGTTCAAAAACATTAAGCTCGTATACAGGTTAAAGGCTGGCATTCAATGCCTTCAGAAAGTATTCACACCCCTTGACATTCTCCACATATTGTCTTAAAGCATGAATTTTAAATAGCTTAACCAAGAACAATGATGTAACTGGCCTACATACAATTCTCCATAAAGTTAAAGCCAATTTTATTTTTATTTTTTTCTTACAAATTAATTACAAATAAATCTGGAGTGTCTTGACTCAATAAGTATTCAACCCCATTGTTATGGCAAGCCTAAATAAGTTCAGGAGTAAAAATATGCTTAACAAGTCAAATAAGTTGCATGGACTCACTCTGTGTGCAATAATAGTGTTTAACATTTATTTTTGAATGACTACCTAATTTCTGTACCCCACACATACAATTATCTGTAAGGTCCCTCAGTCGAACAGTTAACTTCAAACACAGATTCAACCGCAAAGACAAGGGAGGTTTTCCAATGCCTCGCAAATAAGGACACATTGAATATCCCTTCGAGCACATGGAAGTTATTACACTGAACAAAAGTATAAACGCAACATGTAAAATATTAGTCCCATGTTTCATGAGCTGAAATAAAAGATCCCAGACATTTTCCATACCAACAAAAAGCTTATTTCTCTCAATTTGTGCACAAATTTGTTTATATCCCTGTCAGTGACCTTTTCTCATTTGCCAAAATAATCCATCCACCTGACAGGTGTGGCACATCAAGAAGCTGATTAAACAGCATGATCAAATCAAATTGTATTTGTCACATGCGCTGAATACAACAGGTGTAGACCCTTTACCAACAATGCAGTTCAAGAAATCGAGTTAAGGAAATATTTTGTAAATAAACTAAAGTATAAAATAAAAAGTAACACAATGAACAACGAGGCTATATACAGGGGGTACCGGTACCAAGTCAATGTGCGGGGGTACAGGTTAGTTGAAGTAATTTGTACATGTAGGTAGGGGTAAAGTGACTATGCATAGATAATAAACAGTGAATAGCAGCAGTGTAACATCAAAGTGGGAGGGTACGATTGAGATTGCGTCATCTGTGGATCTGTTGGGGCGGTATGCGAATTGGTTAGTCTAGGGTTTCCGGGATGATGGTGATGATGTAAGCCATGACCAGCCTTTCAAAGCACTTCATGGCTACCGACATCAGTGCTACGGGGTGGTAGTCATTTAGGCAGGTTACCTTCACTTTCTTGGGCACATACTTTCTTGGGTATTACAGACTCGGTCAGGAAGAGGTTGTAAATGTCAGTGAAGACACTTGCCAGTTGGTCCATGTATGCTCTGAGTGCACGTCCTGGTAATCCGTCTGGCCCCACGGCCTTCTGAATGTGGTATTACTGGGCTGCACAATGTAGGGCTGCAATGTTTTGGTTCTCCAAGAAACCATATTTACAATGGCTGCAAACTGAAATGCTGTCCACAAAAGGCTTAACTTTGGATGGATATTTGTACTCTGCTCCCCTTAAGAAGCTAAAGAAGAATACTACTAATCCATTTGTTAAAAACACCCTAACTATATGGCACGAAGTACAGCAACATCTGGGCGAATCCCCTGTATTATCCAGTTTTACACCAATTTGGGGCAATGACAATTTCACACATGGTAGAAATGACTTGGGGTTTAAAGAATGGGCAAGAAAAGGTATTGTAAAAAGTAATGGATTTATACAATGAAAAAGGGCTCATGTCATTTGAAGAACTAAAGGATAGATTTAACTTACCACAAAAGCATTTTTTCTAATACTTACAATTGAGGAGCTTTATTTTTTCCAGGCTAAAACAATCTGCCCTACAACCTCCTTTGACCACTTTAGAAATGCTCTCTGTTAAGATGGGTTATGGGAGAGGTGAAATTACATCATTTCAAGGGAAAATGGTAGCTTCTCATAAAGACAACTCTGATAGTAAGATACTTCAGTGGATACAAGATATGCAAGGAGATATTTCAGCAGAGGACTGGGGTATGATATGCTCTAGAGCTCAGATACAGACAATAAACACCCGCCTGAGATTGTTGCAATATAATTGGATAATGAGAACATATATCACCCCTGTTAAGCTCCACAAATTTGACCCTAATATCCCAGACCTGTGTGTTAAATGTAACACGCATTTAGGCACGTTGTATCATTGCCTGTGGGAATGTGCTGAGATACAAAAGTTTTGGAGCTCAGTATTGCACTATATCTCTAAGATTACCTCTACCCCAATACCATTAATCCCTAAACTTTGCATCCTAAATCTTTACCCAGGGAATATTTCTTTACAAAGGAGAGAGAATAAAATGTTTGATCTCTGTCTATTACAAGCTAGACGTTCAATTGCTCTCCATTGGCAGTATGTCAGCTTCCCCTCACTTGGTCATTGGTCAATAATTAACATCAAGCCTGGCTCTTGAAAAATGATCTTATAAAGTGAAAAAGAAAGCCCCAGTTTCATGATATTTGGGATCTGTTTTGTGAGTTTTTGCAAACCGGTGATATTGTAGAAGCATTGGAATTGTAAATCTGTATATTCTCTTTTTTTTTGTGAATATTGTCTATAGTCAAAGCGTAATCTGTATTATCTGCAACTACATATTATACTTTTTATGTATTTGTATTATTAGAAATGTGAGGACTTGTCTGTGATTTTTTGGTTATGTTTTTGTCTCTTAGGGTTGTGGGGGGGGGGGGGGGGGGGTGTATACAATGTGTGATTGTGTGATTGTCCTAATTGTCTATTTGAAACTAATAGTTATGTGTTTAAAAAAAAAATTCTTAGAACCTCCCTTTAACCTAAAAATAATAAGGTTAAATGTCCTAATTGTCTATTTGAAACTAATAATTATGTGTTAACATTTTTTTATCTTAGAACCTCCCTTTAACCTAAAAATAAATGTTCCCAGAACAGGAAAAATGTTCACTTCCGTTCTCAGGACGTTTAAAAAACGTTTAGTTTTACCTGTCAGGAAACGTATGGCTTCGTTCCCACAACCAATGTAAACCAAAAACATACATTCCCACAACTTCCAGGGAACCAAATGTGCTATCTGGGTATACTGTACACCAATCACTTTGTCCCCCCATGCTTGGGGAGGTGTGAGCATGCCATACCTGCACCTCCACTCCTGCAGTAAAGCCACTTGAACCATCTGTGCAGTAATATAGATGCCAGGCCTCCTGAATTATCAAATTTCCATTAGTCTCTAAGATCACATGGTCTCCCTCCCTTCCTCCGCAACCGCTTTCTAATCTGACAGCTTGTGATCCAATTATCTCTCAATGTATTTTTCCTTCCCCATGCCAGCAGCAGGAGAAAACGCAGCGTTAATATAATAAGTAATCTTGCAGGGAGACATGCATGGCTTTCAGGCATCATCATTCATTCTAAAGAAATATTAATTCTAAAGAAATAGAGCTGTGTAGAAGTCCACTGGAGATCCATAACCACACTGTCACTCACTGTGAAGACACTTCACTGAACCACTGTATTCTAACACTCACAACACTCACAACTATTACACTCACAACACGTTCAACACTCACAACAATTACACTCACAACACTCACTTATAATTAATCTCTCATTTATTGAAGTATGAGTATACATTTCTGAGTACAATAGCACTTCTATAACGATACTGGACTTGTGGACCATGTTTGTATCCAGACCTGCTGGAAATGAAACAAGTAGCCTCTAGGTCAGTGGTGGGGAATATTTTGGGCTCGAGGGCCACATCGGGATAAAAAAATTCAGCGGAGGGCCACACAGATTTTCTTTCGGAACAATTTGCTTGTAAAAAGCAATTTGTGGGAAAGAAATAGAGCAGTTATTTGAAAAAGTATAGGTCCATTATAATTTCTAGATACTTTATATCTAGTTTTAGACTATCAGAAGTGGCCTGAAGTGTTTTGCAAACCCAAAATAATCATTTACCAAAATAATAACCCCCAAATAATATATTTTATATACATTGTTTTACCCAAACTTCCCACGGGCGAGATTGAATGGGCTCGTGGGCCGTATCTGTATGTTGCCTACCTCTAGGTACAAGCATGATTCCCAATTTAATTTCCGTACCACAGATGGTCTTTAATCCCCAACAACAACAAATAATTGGCTGGATATGAAACAGCAAAAGCTTGCTCTGTTTATGAATTAGGTGAGAGATTACATTTCTCAACAGTTTATTTTTTCTGCTTCATGTCTGCCAATTTTGGAGGTACTGAGGCTTGAACATAGCCTCTGTGGGATATGTTTAGCCCAAATAACTAGGATGAGTTTCTATGGCCTAGCCTGTGGACAGAGTGGAGAGGCTGTATAGTAGCTTGACCAGTCACATCTGTGACAGAATTATTTATCTTCAGGACCACTTGTGTCTCTCTAGTCTCATTCATTTCAGCGTTTCACCATCCACGGGCAATGCAATCAACACATGATTTGACAATATTCAATGGGTCCCATTCATATTCTAATGCTTTCAGATCTTCAGGGGAATTTAGACTAAAAGCGTTCACTTCAACATTCCATTATGTATTCGACGATAAAACACCATACATAAAAGAGGCCAACTTTATAATTTTATTTATTGAAATGTTGGACATTTGGTGTGGAATTGAAATAAAAGAAGAGAAAGAGGGAAATAGTGAGGAAGAGAATAAAGATACAAAGCATGCTAGCCACTACAGAGACGTCACCATGATGCCACTTGCCCTTCTAAAATGAATGATATTGTCACACATACTACACATTCTCATTTCAAATTAAATACTACCAGCACTCAGTTGCTATGAATATATTTCATATCCCCTCCACTGGAGGCTCCTCAGAGGAGGAAGGGGAGGACCACCCTTCTCAGTGAATTTCATAAAAATAAAAATTGTGAGACATTGAAAAAGTTCAACTTTTTAGATAAAACTATACTAAATATAGTCACGTCACCAAATCATTTATTAAAACACACTGTTTCGCAATGAAGGTCTACATTAGCCTCAACAGCACTCTGTAGGGCAGCACCGTGGTGTAGACGGAGGTCAGCTAGCTTCTGTCCTCTCGGTACATTGACTTCAATACAAAACCTAGAAGGCTCATGGTTCTCACCCCTTCCGAAGACTTACACAGAAATTATGACAACTTCCGGAGGACGTCCTCCAACCTATCAGAGCTCTTGCAGCATGAACTGACATGTTGTCCACCCAATCAAAGGATCAGAGAATGAATCTAGTATTGAAAGCATAAGCTACAGCTAGCTACTACTGCAGTGCATAAAATGTGGTGAGTAGTTGACTCAGAGAAAAACAATAGTTAAACAGTTTTTAACAATTTAATTTCTTCAAAAATTAAGATGCAAGAGATTTCGTAATTTTTTTCACTTTCACTTACAAAGCTAGCAAATGCAGCTAGCTAGTTTAGCCTACTCGAACACCCGGTTCAAACAGAGGGATGCTATGTTATTTAGCTGGCTATGACTATCCAACACAACACTGGAACTCTTCCAAGTCAAGGTAAGCTTTTGGTTTTGGTAATTTATTGCCACTAGGGCCCGCCGGTGTAACTGCTTACTGACTGTACACTGTACTACATGATTGTAGCGGGTTTACTAACACATTAGTTCTATTAGCTATGTTGACTATGATGTTTCTTTAGCTAATATGGTTACAACGATGTAGGCTGTGTGTGAAGGTTATGATATGGTTTGGCTTGGAAAGGTTTTTTTGCCTGGTCACATACAGCTGATGTGTTGTGCATTGAAGTCCACAAGTGAAGGGAAAAGGTGAGAGGAGGAGTGCACGTAGATGCGAGAAGGAATACAACGAGCTGTTTGTATGTGGCTATGAAAGTGAACTGTTTGCATGTGATCAGGGGTGTGTTCATTCCGCCGATTCTGTTGAAAAACGTTTCTTAAACGGAAATCAAACGGAACAAAACCGGGATAAACATACCTGAATTTGTCCTAATCATTACACCCTAGATCAGTTAGAGGCAGGCAAGAGTGTGCATGGCGATATTAAATGTGTCACTGTCTGTCCATGTGTAACTAGCCTAAACCTATCGATGTTCCATTGAACTGGGTGAATGGAATATGAATGGCAGCCATCCAGTATACTGTAGAAATAAGGCCATGCTCATGAAAAAATATATATTGTCCTCCCTCATCTTAAACGGCACCGACCGCCACTGATCCCCACATGGGTTTGATAGTATAATCAGGGCTAGCTGGCGACGGCACCTAACATATTGCCTTTCATCTGAAATTGCCTTTGAACTATCATTGCCTTTGAAAAATGTTTCTTTATATCAATGACATTTAAAGATGCTACATCTAGAATTTCTGTGGAAGCTAGGTGAATTGCAACAGCACTAGGCTATATTCAAAACAAATATCCCCCCTCCGCCTGCATCCCATTTAACATGGAGGAGACTAGTGCTTGAGCCTTTCACTTTTTGTTTTGGTCCACCAGCTTCAAACAGCTGAAAAAACAAGATTTTTTTGTTATTGAAAATATATTTCACAGCGATTTAGTTGGTACATTGCTTCCCTACACTATTCAGTGCCTGTTCTCTCACATAAACAAAAATTGAGTGAACAGTGTAGAAAATGAAAGAGTGTTTTCTGCATTTGACCTGATTTCCACTAGATAACACAACCACAAAGTCAAAACAGCTTTCCTATTTGCCGCTCCAGTGGGAGAAATCAATAGACGAATATCACAGCCAATCACAATACTGGCGTGTAAGTAATACTGTGAAACACTATCATTCCACTATTACTGCAGATATATTATGGACCTTTTCTGAAATTACAATGTAGCACCTTTAAACATCTCCAATTTCATATCAATTATGCTATATATTCAAATGCGAATGCAGTACTGTTTGTCACTGAACAGTAATTGAGATGGAGCCTTTGCCAGTATACCCCCTACTTTTCCATATACCAGACAGATGAAAAAGAAATAAGGCAGTCTATTCTTTCTAGCACAAGTACTATAGTCAACCTCATATACAGTATCTCTCCAATGACACCAAACACTAAATCTCAGGATAACCAGAAAATGTTTGAAATATCTAGGTGTCCTTGGCTGTGGAACTAAAAAAAGTTATCGACACTTTAATGGTATCATGACTCCTGCCATGCCTGTCCATGCATCCACGGATTAGTAAAAAGATCTAACATTGACAGGCCAGATTCCACTACATAAAGTACATCTATTAGTTGTCAGTTAAAATGAAAGATGGTTCATGCTTTAAGGGTCATAACAATGGATGTTTGATAGAGAGAGAGAGAAAGAAGGAGAGAGCAGGGGATTTATCGAAGAAACAAATCTGCTCAAGATGTGCACGTGCACTCACATCAGAAGGATTACAGACAGATATCCTTGACTACAGACGTTCATATCAGAAACCCTGGCCATGACACAGATCTAGTGATCTGGGGATCTAGTGCTATACAGGATTTAGGGTGCCATTTGGGACACAGGAAGAGTCCTCTTCGCACCACAGCATGGGGGCAGGCAGGTGGCAGACGTCTCATCCTACGGCTTCCTAATTACCCAGTTCAAGCAATCAGTACACTGATTGGTTCAGGTCTGATTATCTCTGCTCTTGAAGCAACCCAGACAGCGGCAACATCTTGCCCTGCGTGCGGTCCATTCAGAATCACTGATCTGCACAGAGTATTGGATGAGATTCTATTGCTATGGTCTAGCCTGTGGATAGAGTTGAGAGGCTGTATAGTAGCTTGACCAGCCACATCCATGACGAAATGATCTACAGTGCCTTCAGAAAGTATTCACACCCCTTGTCTTTTTCTACATTTTGTTGCTTTCCAACAGACACTGGGAGACAAATTCACTTTTCAGCAAGACGACAACACAAGGCCAAATATACACTCGAGTTGCTTACCAAGAAGACATTGCATGTTCCTGAGTGGCCTAGTTATAGTTTTAACTTAAATTGGCTTGAAAATCTATGTCAGGACTTGAAAATAGCTTTCTAGCAATTCCTGTTATTAAGGTTCCTTTCTGCTCTGTTTCCCAAATGGCACCCTATTCCCTATATAGTGCACTAATTTTGACCAGGGTCCGTAGGGAAGGTAGGGAATAGGGTGCCATCTGAACATACCCTGTGTTTGTCTTGATTTATCTGAGCTTGTTGAGATGTAAAATTGAAATGCAGACTGAGAAAACATGAAAGATAACACTACCTTTTCCCTCCCGGTAAAAGGTTCTTCCACCTCCAAATGAATAAAACACTAATTTCATCTAGATTGTGGAAATGCATATATTATTTTCCCATGTGGCTTTCTATCATTTCCAGGACGAAGACGTAGTACTTTGGTTGATGAGGCTGCACACGTTGGGCTTTTATTTCAATTGTCACACAGCCAGAGTTTATCCTAGCCTGGGCACCAATCTGTTTACAGTAACTAACATTGCAGCCCTTGTACTATGTGTCATTGAAAAACAATTTGGCGATGACAGTACATGGAGTGGAATGTCAGCTAAAGAGACTGGTAGCCAGGCTAAGTTTATCCTTATTCACAAACATTGGAGGTGGCATCAACTGAATTTTAATGCGGTACACATGCGTTAATATTCATGGTCTGCTTGGTATTGTTAATAATGGCAGTTGTAGAGAATGGCGAACAAAACCAGAGGGAAAATTTAAAGGATAACTGGATAGGAGGTGATTGGGGGATGGTAGCTAGTCATTAGCCAATAGTTGCTACTGGATGACAGAGGTGGGTTGTGAGTTTGAAAAAGGTGAGTCTCCTTTAAGAAGGGATTGGTGTAACTGGCGGCCCCCCTTTTGAAGACCCTCCCAGTCGGGGTCTCAACTTACTGTTGCACGTTAGAATAGTAGACGGCACAAGGTGCAATTTAGAAATTTGGTTGTACATCAGCAGTTTTACTATTGTTATGTCAGTCACTAATAGTCAGTCAATTAGCCCATGTCAGCTAACATTTTGCAGGAAATTAGCTGTAAAACAGCTAATTTTCCTCTCCGCCCCATGGCAAAAATAGTAGAATTGCACGAAATTAGTTATAAACTTGCAGAATCTTCTCTCTGCCCTATGGCAAAATGTGTAGAATTGCAGCAAACTTGCTTTAAAACTGCAACATTTGCTCTACACCCCATGGAAAAATTTCTAGAATTGCACGAAATTAACTCAAAAATGTAAAACGTTTCTCTCTGTCAAGAAGGGGGCCACTAAGATGCTTTGCTCTCAATGTGGGGAGGTATATGGATGTGGGTACTCAGAGCCGCGAGCAACTGCGGCCCCTCATGATGACTTTTTTTGTGGCCCCCACCCCCATAAAATTGGCTCATCCCTGCCCTAGAGACTGTAGTTGCACTCCAAATGGCACCCTATTCCCTATTTGGTGCACTACTTTTGTCCAGAGCCCTAAAAGTAGTGCACTAAATAGGGAATAGGGTGACATTTTGGGATGCAGCTGTGTGTAGGAGTACTGAACTGTGGCTCATTGTCTCACAATATATTTCCATTTATTACAGAATATCCAGTGTCTCCACTATTTCAGTGATTCCGAAATATGACCTTGAACAGGAGACAACACATACAAAAGAGTTGTTCAGAACCCCAAACTGTACTGTCTGTTCACTGGACAATAAAGGTTATTTCAGGTTACTCCCACTGCAAAATACATGTATTCAATATCATGCTGTTTCCTCTCAACTGTCTTGGCCTTGTATAAATAAATGTATAAATGAAAAGAGAGTGAAAAAGAGAATGGCAGAGAACATAATTGTGTTCAGATAAAAATGAAACAAGGCCAGAACATGATTATCAATTTTCTTTGCCTCACTGTAGCAACATGTCCTAATAAACCATGTGCTTATATTATCGGCTTGCCCCTTACATTTACATTTTAGTCATTTAGCAGACGCTCGTATCCAGAGCGACTTACAGTGCATTCATCTTAAGATAGCTAGGTGGGCAACCACATATCTCAGTCGTAGTAAGTACATTTTTCCTCACTAAAGTAGCAGTCAATCTTAGTTCACGAAAGGCAAGTCATTTTTTTTTTAAAGCACACACAACTTACTGGAATCAAACTGGCATAGTGTAGGGGAAGCACTGATATTTTTGAGCTAGTTCCTATAACTTAGCTAGATGTAGTGGTAGGATCTTGGCATGCACTTGCAGAGAGGGAGGGCATCTTGACAAGTACAGTTATGGAAAGAGGGCAGGCTGGCAGGCATTTTAGCATTGCTTTTTAGTTTTTCATTTAGTTTTATTTTGTTTGCATTGTACATGGCAGCTAAAAGCTGAATTGCGCATACAATTGCAAACAAACAATTACAAATATAAATCAAAACATTGTGACAGTAAAGAACTTGAAGGGGTGATTTACATTAACATTGTATGTATGTATGTATGTATGTATGTATGTATGTATGTATGTATGTATGTATGTATGTATGTATGTATGTATGTATGTATGTATGTGTCGCTTTCTGTCTTCCCAGATAACATAACAGACATATGAGATTGCCAATGCTTACTCAGTGCTTGAGGTTTGACTGAGGGTGGGCAAAGGAGAGATGAGACCATCTGATGTTAGCTAGCTAGCTAGCTTTACCTGGCAAACTCCCTAGGTCATGCAAACCCTTCCTCGGTATGTGGTGTGTGAGACATTGAGGAAGGTGCAAGCTGAAACGTACGCGTGTGGTTTATTATCGCTTATAATTCATCATCAAAATATTATCAATTATCAAGTGTGGACCTTTTACATTTTTTATGATTTTGGTTCGATCCAACCACCCCTTCTATTTGTTAATGGAAGATGCTGGTTTAGCACGTTATCTTTTCCTTTACTGAATATATTATGTTGACACTCTCTGGATCCCCTCTCTTCAATAGCCTACTGTTCTGTTAGGAAACACCTGAGCGGTAGAGGACACGGACAGCCAGGTAGATGAGTCAGACAACCCAATTCGGACACCTCTCCCATCCGCCGTCCCACTCTACCCAAGGAGGAAGTGCCGTATCCCCTTTGAAGTGGAGATGTGAGGGACTGTTGCCGGAGGTAAGGGCCAATGGTGGGTAACCCCCTAATCCTCTATCTCTCTCACACACTCATGTGCACACACGCACGCACGCACACACGCACACACACACACATAAGTACATGCACACACACTCTAATTTTCGCTCTCCACCATGCAGCTGATACAAACACATCCCCCATACTATAAGGATATGTTGTTGTGGGGATGGCTCACTGGGCATTTCCAGCTATTTGCATTTCCAGCTGTGGATCGGAGTAGAGCCAGAGAGGAGATGTGGTAAGCAAATATCAGCTATCATGGGGGAATGTGTGGAGTCATGAGAGGCACTTCAAATGTGACAGTCCGTAAGAAAGAATGTTTGCTTTCGTCTCTCCCGTCACCAATGTCTCACTAAAACCTACTACAGTCAAACTAGCTCAACCAATTCATCTGTGTAGGATCAAAGACACTAGAGGAGTACAATGCCTGTCATACTCAATATCCAACTTTGTGTTCAAACAATTCATCAACAATCAGAGTAGATTTCTCTATAATATGAAGACACCTGTGACATTTATGAACTCAAACAATTGAGAGTAAAGATTATGATCAACCCCTGTTTCAATTTGATCCGTTTATTTCATTTTGATACAGTATTATCTTATTTGGACACAGCAATCTAAAACTGTACTTCCTCAATATGGTGTATGTCAGTTACAAGATGATCACAATAACGCTTGATGAATTCAGTTTGTGGACCACAATCTGTTTTATTCACATTGAAAATCAATAGTTCTTAAAAAGCTATGGAGTGAATTGATGGTTGTCAAATCCACGGATTGTAATGTGGTTCCTAGTTTGTTATCTACTCCATATTTTACAATGTAGTCCACGGTTTGTTGATTATATACCCATCTAGCACATAACGTTCTGAGAACCATATGTTTCTTAGAGCTTGGTGAGAGCGTGGTTGTCCTATAGTTATTTTGCATACAACCTTCCCATAACGCTTCCTACAGGTTTCCTCATGGTTCTATTAAAAGGCATGTTCTCAGAACATTCAGATAACTTCAAGAAACAATATTCTTCTGTGGACATGTCAGTACTTCAGCATAACGTTTTCTACAGGTTTCCTCATGATTCTATTTAAAGTCATGTTCTCAGAACATTAAGAAAACATTCCATAAAAAAACACAAGAAAACGTTAGTAACGTTCCCAGAACGTTCTAAGAATGTTATTTTAAAACATATACATTCCGTGCTCACAATCAACAAAAATCTTGTTAAGTCTGTTCAGGTTTGTTGGCCGCACCTACTAATTAGCCCACACCTGATCTTGAGGGCTTGTTTCCTTTGAAATAGGGTCTGTTTAAATGAATAGCTAGTTCCATCCTGGTGGTGCAGTGGACTAATTCCATGGATAGAGAGCAGAAGATCATAGGTTTGAAACTCACTGACATCATGCCACAAGAAGAAAGAAATGAGTTTGCATGATTAATGCCTGAGCAAATGATGTTCCATCTGTGCTTGGAGTTAAACTAGCAGTGTTATTTAACATTCAGGGAACAATAGAAACATTTTCTCAGAACCTCTCTGCAACCTAAAATAGTAAGTTCCCAGAACAGGTGAAATTTTCACTTCCATTCTCAGAACGTTTAAAAAACATTCAGTTTTAACAGTCAGGAAACGTATGGCTTCATTCCCAGAACCAATGGGAAACCAAAAATGTACGTTCCCACAACTTCCTTGGAACCAAATGTGCTAGCTGGCCATGGTTTGTAGTTGAGTCCTATGGTTTGTAGTTGAGTCCTATGGTTTGTAGTTGAGTCCTATGGTTTATGAGATCACCATATTTATTTTGTTTTCAGTCTACGGTGTATCTAAGGAAAGTTACCCCCCTCAAAACCATTCCTGTGACATCAATTTGATCATGTGATGGTGTGTTTTTTTCAAGACAGCCCCATTCTCCACCTCTGCCTTATCCCCAGCCTCAGCCTTAGTTTTAAATTAACAGAAAATTATGGCCAATGTTCTGTGGTCAGAGACAATTGAACGGCCACCCGCTGATTTTAACCACTATTTGGCATGATCTGTTTTGTCCTTTAGCCCTCACCCTTTAGCCCTCAGCCTCAGCGTTGACGGGAGAACAGGTTCCTAAGGGCGTTGTTGTAGTTCTTGTTAAAGGCGGTGTAAATAAGCGGGTTGAAGAAGGAGTTGGAGTAGCCCAGCCACAGGAAGATGCTCTTCCAGATGGGCGGGATGTCGCAGTGGCACAGCGGGATGATGAGCTCCGTGAGGAAGAAGGGGATCCAGCAGAGGACGAAGACTCCGATCAGGATGCCCACCATCAGCGCCGCCTTCTTCTCCTTCTGCTCGCGCCACGTGTCGCCGTCCGTCTGGAAGGTCACAGTGGCATGGCGCACTGTGAACACCATCTGGGGCTGCCGTGACGTTTCCTTCACCTGTCAATCAAATCAGTCAGCCAACCAGTTAGTCAGTCAGTTAGTCAATCAAATCAGTCAACCAATTGATACTCACATTACTAAAATAAGTTAAAGAACAGACCAATCAGTCAGTGTTTGTCGCAGGCTTTCAGTTTTACCGTTTTTGAGACACTGTAATCCACAATTTATTTTGTTCTCAGTCAATTAGTCAGTTAGTCAATCAGTCAACCAATCGATACTCACATTAGTAAAAGAACCAGCCATGAATTAGTTAATTGAGCAACCAGTCAGCTAGCTGAATCCAATAGGCAAATTAACAAATCACGCAAAATAGCCTCTAATGAATCAATCATTGAGCCAAACGATACGTTTGCATAAACTACAACCCCCTGCCAGAACTCAAGCCATCAACCTTCACTTGTGACTCATACAGAGAGTCCTGTTAAATGGAAGTAATGGAATGAAAACACCATGCTTCAATCTATCCTCCCATTTCTCCTCTCCAGACAGCTGCACTGTTATGTTGAACCTGATAGAGTAGTGTTTCTCTCTACACCTGACCCCTGCAGGTCATTCTGCATGAGCTGTTTATAAACCTACACTTTCCTCCCAGCAGATCACATCTGGGGGTGCGTCCCAAATGACACCCTATGGGTCCTGGTCAAAAGTAGTGCACTAAATAGGGAACAGGGTGCAATTTGGGAAGTAGGCCTGGTCGCTTATAACAATAAAAAAAACACTCAAAATAATCGATTTGCAACAGAGGGTAGGAGGTTAAAAGCACAGTGGCTGGGGGTAAGTTGCTGATGCCAAATTGAAGGGCAGTGTAATATTGCAGTTTAAAGGGTCAATCTGGCATTGACGCATCAATTTGTGTACTTCTAAATGAATGATATATAGCCATGGATTCTTGAAGAATATAAATGATAAAATGCCTCACACGCTTAGTTTAACTGTCATACCACACATCACAGCCCAAAATAAATGATGCACATAGTTTTAACCATTTTTGATCCCATGCATGGCCAATCTGGGACTGTGATATATGAAAGCCTGACTCCAGTCAATAGATTAAGGTTTTCTTGGCAAAATGTAAAAATTACTTTTTTTTGTACAAAGAGGAAGCTAACTAAGTTACTGTTGAGTTTAAGACATGCAAACTTAAGCCATACACAATACATAAGCAATAGTAATGTTGTTTGATGTTGTTTCATAGGCTCAACTGGATTAATCATAGCGGATCCCTTTCGCATACCAAGTAATGGTAGAATAAATATCAATATCATTTCCTATTAGATCACAGTGGTTCTACTCCACTGAGCCACACCAGGGGGTTAAGGGATTGCATTTAGAGATAGGTCTGACCTTCATTTCAACCCACCTCCAATCCACTCAGAGGTAGGCTAGACTACCAGAAATGTTCATGTTAAAACATGTTGGAAATACAACAGTTACATTGTAACAAATTTCATTGTAACACAACTTGAATTGTACCGCGTAAAAAATGTATTAAACCCGTCTTTATATTCACAAACACCTGAAAAGCTATCTTTTTTTTGTTCTTAAATACATTTAAAATGCATTGGAAACAGGTTAATAACATGGAACATGTTAGAATTGCAAAAGGAATGTGCACTATGGGCCCAAACTGGTTGAATCAACATTGTTTCCACTGTCATCAACATAAAGGAATTTCTGTATTTTTGGTATTTTTATCACCCAACTTCTAAAGTAAAATCAATGAAATGGTAAAGTTTTTGTTGATTTAATGTTGAATTCATGTTAGTTGACAACTCAATCAAATGTCAATCAAAATTACTTGTTGAACTGACATCCGTGACCAGTGGGTGTAATTGTGTGAAATTTCCGGTAGGGCTCCCTCCCTATTGTGGTATGCATGGTCCATTGTGCTTAGATGTTTTCACGCCTCAGTCATGACTCCTTTTGTCCACGCTGTTAACTGGGCTGACCTTGAGCCAAAGACCCATGTATACAAACTGTAATGCCGAAAAGGAATGATGTGACAAAATGAATTCAGCTGAAAGACCACAGTCCAAGGGGGTGATATCTGACTGTCAAATACATTTCTATGAAAACTAGATGTATTTATTTTTTACTTAACCTTTATTTAACTAGGTAAGTCAGTTAAGAACACATTCTTATTTACAATGACGGCCTACCAAAAGGCAAAAGGCCTCCTGCAGGGACGGGGTCTGGGATTTTTTAAAAAATAGGACAAAACACACATCACGACAACAGAGAACCCACAACACTACATAAAGAGAGACCTAACACAACAACATAGCATGGCAGCAACACATAACAACACAGCATGGTAGCAACACAACATGACAACAACATGGTAGCAACACAACATGGCAGCAGCACAACATGGTAGCAGCACAAAACATGGTACAAACATTATTGGGCACAGACAACAGCACAAAGGGCAAGACGGTAGACACAATACATCACGCAAAGCAGCCACAACTGTTAGTAAGAGTGTCTATGATTGAGTCTTTGAATGAAAAGATGGAGATAAAACGGTCCAGTTTGAGTGTTTGTTGCAGCTCATTGCAGTCACTAGCTTCAGCAAACTGAAAAGAGGAGCGACCCAGGGATGTGTGTGCTTTGGGGACCTTTAACAGAATGTTACAACACCCGTTCTGCCAGTATGTGGAGGATGAGGGCTGCAGTAGATATCTCAGATAGGGGGGAGTGAGGCCTAAGAGGGTTTATAAATAAGCATCAACCAGTGGTTCTTGCGACGGGTATACAGAGATGACCAGTTTACAGAGGAGTATAGAGTGCAGTGATGTGTCCAATAAGGAGCACTGGTGGCAAATCTGATGGCCGAATAGTAAAGAATGTCTAGCCACTCGAGAGCACCCTTACCTGCCGATCTATAAATTACGTCTCCGTAATCTAGCATGTGTAGGATGGTCATCTGAATCAGGGTTAGTTTGGCAGCTGGGGTGAAAGAGGAGCAATTTCGATAGAGGAAACCAAGTCTAGATTTAACCTTAGCCTGCAGCTTTGATATGTACTGAGAGAAGGACAGTGTACCGTCTACTCTAGCCATACTCCCAAGTATTTGTACGAGGTGACTACATAAAGTTCTAAACCATCACAGGTAGTAAACACACCAGTGGGAGATGGACATTCTTATCAAACCACATTACCTTTGTTCTGGAGGTGTTCAGAACAAGGTTAAGGGCAGAGAAAGCTTGTTGGACACTAAGAAAGCTTTGTTTTAGAGTGTTTAACACAAAACCCGGGGAGGGGCCAAATGAGTATAAGACTGTATCATCTGCATATAAATGGATGAGAGAGCTTCCTACTGCCTGAGCTATGTTGTTGTAGATGGGGCGTCTACAGCAGGTGTACGGTGATAAATAGTCGTTAGGCACCAATTCGTTTTTCTATTTTATGACTGCTCAGTATTATACGACTCATTGTTGTGGTATAATTGAATCAAACCTACAACAGCTAAAATAATATTTTCTATATTGTGTGGACTAATACATGAAATTCCAAAGACCTACCGGGCGATAAGAAGTCTATTTTTAACTGACGAATGAGGTGTCTCCAAATCAGTCGGTGGATGCCTGAAATAGCTGTCTATAGTCTTAATAAGTTGTTGCTGTTTTGTACCAGCCAATTCTCTCCCCTTAGTCTCAAAACAAACCAGCCAAGCTCAAAGGCCTATGTTTTCTGTTTCCCTATTGTATATAACATGAGAGAGTGAAGGCAACATGGAGGCAGCTCCCTTTGAACAGAGTGAATAAACGGCATGATTTAATAAATTAGTTTGGGCTTGTTGAGTGAGCCTGCGTTCCAAATTGCACCCGATTCCCTATATAGTTCACTACTTTTGACCGGAGCCCATTGGGCCCTGGTCAAAAAAGTAGCACACTATATAGGGATGGGGTGCCATTTAGGACACAGCCTGGGTCGCTGGACTCTGTCAGAGTCCTTGCGGATTAGAGGGAGCTGCTGTGGTGAGGAAGGCGCAGTGGTCCCTAGCCTTGTTAAACATGCTGGGTGTTTATAGGCCACTGTGCCTATAGCGATTAACAGGGGTTATACCAACCGCCTCCCTCACTTGTTACTGTCTTTTTGTTTCTTCCCTCTGTGTGTGTGTGTGTGTGTGTGTGCGCACGCGTGTGTGCACTTGTATGTGCGCGTGTGTGTTTGAGAGAGAGATTGTGTGAAAAAAAACAAAGATCCTTGAACAAAAGATTATCCTTCACATCAAGGGATTGTTTTTGCATGGCGACTGTGATTTGTGTAGTTGTGTGCGGATGTGCACGTGTGTGGGGGCCTATGTGCATACATGCATTTGTGTATGCCTCTAGGTGAATTGGTCTGTTGAGTATGAGATACAGTACACGCTGATAAGCGTTAAAGAACAATCCACATCCCACAGCCCTGCAGCAGCATCACAGCACCATCAGAACAGCTCAGAATATATTATACAGATGACATGGTTTTCCACTAATTGCCCAGCAACCAATTTTAGAGCTACAGTAGTCTCATCAGTCAATGATAATGTGATATGCACTCACGAGCAGATGTGATAGAGCTATAATGACACTGATATCATTGAGGTACATTCAGAGAATTTCTTTCGATCGCGTTCGAATGCGCAACCATTATCAGAACATTGGTCAAGGTTGATTGATTAAGTCTGGCAAAATTGACCGAGGAGCTTTAGGAGTGTGTCAGTGTAATAACAATATAATAAAATCAACTGAATATTAATGCCAAGCTAGTCTACTGGTAATTCATCATGTGGATCCCACATGAAACATCCAACCACCCAGCAGGCAAAACTGGTTGAAGAAGACATCATCACAACCAGACACTGGTAGGAATAACATCATTTTGATGTAACTTCAACCAGTTTTTACACGCTGGGTAAGACTATACCGTAGCAACAAAAGTACCTCAATCACCTCAGCCATAGGCGTGATGGTGTTGGTTTTGCACGAGCCGATACGGAACTTGGCGGCCTTGTAGATCTTCCAGTAGACGAAGAGCACCACGCACAGCGGCAGGTAGAACGCTCCGAAGGTGGAGAAGATAGTGTAGGAGGGCTCCTGGCTCACCTGGCACTCCATACCCTCCTCCGAGTAGGTCTCCCCCCAGCCAAACAGCGGCGACAGGGAGATGACGGAGGACAACAGCCAGGTAAGCGCAATCATCACATTGGAGATCCTCTTGCGGGTCTTGAGCGTGTACTCCAAGTGTCTGGTGATGGACCAGTAGCGATCCAGGGCGATGGCTGTCACGTTCCAGATGCTGGCCGTGCAGCAGAGGACGTCGAAGGAGATCCACACCTGGCAGAGCACGCGACCCAGCTTCCACAGCCGCCCGTTGAGCTCGTGCACCAGGCTCAGGGGCATGACCAGGGCGGCCACCATCACGTCCGAGATGGCCATGGAGGCCACCAGGTTGTGGGGCACACGGTGGAAGGTCCGCACCCTCAGGATGGTGAGGAGAACTAGGAGGTTCCACACGAAGGTGGCCACCACCAGCATGGCTAGCAGGGTGAGAGTCAGCACGCTGAACACTGAGAAAGGACGATAGAAGTTCCCTGCTCCATACCCCAGGTCGTCGCTTCCGGCCCTGGCCCAGGCCCCGCTGAGGTTGGCAGTCACCAGGCTCACATTGGGCTGGGTCATATTCAGCAGTGTTCAGCAGAGCTCAGACAGGTCTGTCACAGGGGAAGCTTCTGATTTGAAGCATCCTGCAGTGTATAGAGAGAGAGAGAAGAAGCTTTTAACTCATGCAAACAGAACACATGACACTTGATAGTCTTGACACATGACAGATGTCACAACCATATCTATGGAAGGGGTGAAGTGAAAAACAAAGGAAATTGTGAAGGGCATTGAAGGAGAATGATTTTATTCAGATCATTATTCTGATTTTGTTCACGTTCCCTGTGAAGGTACTACTGTATTCATGATGTGTCATAAACACAACAACCTGGTTGAGAGTCTCATTTCAACTGTCAATGAATCTGCCTACAACTTTCCTACTTGATTGTGATGTCGACTATATCAACTGCTGTGGTAGATCTGTGATTCTGACGAAGACCATTAATATTCAGCTCCAAAGCTCCAACCGCCAACTTTTGATTTGCATTCATTGTCACCGAAATTGTATTACATATGAAAAGACTTGCACGGAATACACAATTTAGCGTTTGTTACTTTGGTTTCACATGATTATTTAGACAAAACAGGGATCCTAGGGATGTTACAAAATCTAAATAAATAATTATGAATGGGAGTATGTTGGAAACCCATTTCTGTTAAATATGTCTATTTACATAATCAAATGAAATAAAACAAGCTGAGCTAAAGTTACATGCAGGAAGTATACTCAAGGGTAAAACATTTTCAACACGTTGTTGTTTCTGTAGCTACACTGAACAAAAATCTTACAATTACAGTTCATATAAGAAAATCTGTCAAACGAAGTAAATTCATTAAGCCCTAATCTATAGATTTCACATGACTGGGAATACAGATATGCATCTGTTGGTTACAGATACCTTAAAAAAAAGGTTAGGGGGCGTGGATCAACAAAAAAAAAACACTCAGTATCTGGTGTGACCACAAATTGCCTCATGCAGCGCGACATGTCTCCTTCACATAGAGTTGATCAGGCTGTTGATTGTGGCCTGTGGAATGTTGTCCCACTCCTCTTCAATGGCTGTGCGAAGTTGCTAGATATTGGTGGGAACTGGAACATGCGGTCTTACACGTCGATCCAGAGCATCACAAACATGCTCAATGGCTGACATGTCTAGTGAGTATGCAGGCCATGGAAGAACTAGGACATTTTCAGGAATTGTGTATAGATCCTTGCGACATGGGGCCGTGCATTACCATGCTGAAAAATGAGATGATGGCGGCAGATGAATGGCACAACAATGGGCCTCAGGATCTCGTCATGGTATCTCTGTGCATTCAAATTGCCATCGATAAAATGCATGTGTTCGTTGTCCTTAGCTTATGCCTGCCCATACCATAACCCCACTGCCACCATGGGTCACTCTGTTCACAATGTTGACATCAGTAAACCACTCGCCCATGAAGAGCACACTACCCCAGTGTGCCAGTGGCCATCGAAGGTGAGCATTTGCCCACTAAAGTTGGTTACGATGCCGGATTGCAGTTAGGTCAGACCCTGGTGAGGACGACAAGCATCCAAATGAGCTTCCCTGAGATGGTTTCTGACAGTTTGTGCAGAAATTTTTCAGTTGTGCAAACCCACAGTTTCATCAGCTGTCCGGGTGGCTGGTCTCAGTCGATCCTGTAGATGAAGAAGCCGGATGTGGAGGTCCTGGGCTGGAGTGGTTACACGTGGTCTGCGGTTATGAGGCCAGTTGGATGTTCTGCCAAATTCTCCAAAATGACATTAGAGGCGGCTTATGGAAGAGAAATTAACATTTAATTATCTGGCAACAGTTCTGGTGGATATTCCTGCAGTCAGCATGCCAATTGCACGCTCCCTCAACTTGAGACATCTGTGGCATTGTGTTGTGTCACAAAAGTGCACATTTTCGAGTGGCCTTTTATTGTCCCCAGCACAAGGTGCACCTCTGAAATCAGCTTCTTGATATGCCACACCTGTCAGGTGGATGGATTATATTGGCAAAGGACAAATGCTCACTAACAGGGTTGTAAACAAATTTGTGTATATTCTTTTTGAGAAATAAGCTTTTTGTGCTTCTGGGATCTTTAATTTCAGCTCATGAAACATGGGACCAACACTTTACATGTTTCGTTTATATTTTTGTTCAGAATAATAAAAATAGGAAACTAACATTAATCTGGTATCCAGGGAACTATATTTTACTCTTAGTGTTGCATAATTTAAGAGTAGCCTTGGGAGTACTAAATGCTATAGCCTATATACTGTATTTCACAAAGGCTAGCCAGTCTGTAATAATTACCTCATTATCTATATCGTAATTTGTCTCAGGACTTGCTGTGATATGGATTTTTTCATTGACATTCACTCACTCACTCACTCACTCACTCACACAAACACACACACACACACACACACACACACACACACACACACACACACACACACACACACACACACACACACACACACACACACACACACACACACACACACACACACACAAAGCAGATCCAATTGTTTCTAGTCTTTTATCATTGTGTAACTGTAAAGTATATTAGCCCTGTTTCACCTGTCCTATTATGGCTATGACCCATTGACTTTGTTAGAGCTCTTTTCTTTAATAGTCAATGGGCTCATTTATTTTACAGTGCCATTGTAGTGCAGTGTTCTGGTCCCAGTCTGTTCCAAGCCAGGGACAGACTGGGACCAGAAGTCGGCCTGGGATTTCTAACACACACTGGCCCATTTTTACCTCGATGCCCCAACACTGGGCCATTTGGCTTTTGCACAAACTCCCCTATGACCAGTCTTGCGCATGTCAATATTGGGATTAAAATGTAATTATTATACCTGAATCAAAATGATCATATCTTTGTGTCTGCCCAGAAAACAGGGGAAGTTAGGTGACGTTTCCATTAGTTCCCTTTTAAGGCAGTGGGATTCAAACTTTTTCAGCGTGAAACAATTTTCTTCACTCGAATTTCTGGGGACCCCATTATTTTCCAAATAAATGTTTGTTTCTTCTCATCACTGTCACGAAGCCACACCCATCCCCCTCGCGTTAGAAGTTCAGAATGAGAAAGTGTAGCCAAAATATAAATAATGACACTCAAATAAATAAATAAATAAATAAATAATAGAAGAAAAAAAATTGATTTTTAATCAGCGTAATCGAGGTGGAGATTACATCTCACATTCCAGTGTTCCAACTAAACAAGGCTGCATGTGATTTCTCTTAATGCGACTCCTTGCAGTCAATGGCGATGTCAGCTTTCGGTATAATGCCAGGAGCTGCTTGTGGATTTGACAACTCTCACGCAGTTCCACATCTGACACCACCAAAACAACCTCTGTGGATTTCGGCTAAAGCGGATCTGATTGAATAGAGCACAAAGCCTTGTTCCAACTTTCGAGGCTATTGTTAAACTGCTAAAAATAAGAAGCCAGTGAAGGACATTGAGAATCTATTATGCTCTATGATGGCTTTGGGAATCCGTCAGTCGTAAGTTATTTATGAAACTATTGACTTTCTGGATGAGTGTTCATACATTTCGGGGCCATGCAATATGTTTCTCAGAATGGGTTTGCGATGAAACAAAAATCTCTGTTCTATGTAGGGAATAGGGTGCAACTTTGGACACATTGCAAATCAGCTGTGGTGTTCTGATGCTGCTAGCAGCTCTCACAACCCCAGAGATGAGAGAGAGTGTCTCCCGCAAATTCATGTGCATGTGATTACCCATTGTGCATCTAATTACCCCGGGGCTCATCAATAATCACCCCCCGCCTGGCACTGTCAGCAAGCAGTGCTGATCTGTGTTTGAGATACACTCTGGTTACGTCCCAAATGGCACCCTTTTCCCTATATAGTGCACTACTTTTGACCAGGACCCTATGGTGGCCCTGGTCAAAAGTAGTGCACTATATAGGGAATAGGGTGCCATTTGGGACACCGCCCCTGTCTTGCCATCACACTCTCCAGCCATGACTTCTAATCACAGAGATCAACCGTCCAACCATGACAAGGGCCTACCCGGCAGGCGGTCTCACACACACACACACACTCTTCTTTTCTTCTTTTCTTCTCTTCCCTCTCTCATTAGAAAGTACTCAGAGAGAGCCATGAAATTGGACGCACACATATTTGAGAGGAACACACTAATCAAACATTCGGCCTTCACAAAAGAAGCAAGGATCCAAAGAGTTGACTGCTAATCACGAATGACAGTCCACGGAACCCGGGGCATTTTGTCTTGTCTCCTGAGATCATACAACAGGTGCCTGGGAGGCCTGACAGTTCACACACACACACACACACCACACACACACACACACACACACACACACACACACACACACACACACAAATCCAATCAAAGAAGTACAGCGACTGGGAGAACATTTCCTTTTGTTTAGCTTGGTCCTGTGTGGCTCAATGGGTAGAGCATGTTGCTTGAATATCAGGATTGTGGGTTAGATTAAAAGCGTTGGCTAAATTATATATATTATTGATATACAGTACCAGTCAAAGGTTTGCACACACCTACTCATTGCAGGGTTTTTCTTTATTTTTACTATTTTCTACATTGTAGAATAATAGTGAAGACATCAGAACTATGAAATAACACATATGGAATCATATAACCAAAAAATGGTTAAACAAATCAAAATATGTGCTATATTTTAAATTCTTCAAAGAAGCCACTCTGCCTTGATGACAGCTTTGCACACTCTTGGCATTCTCTCAACCAGCTTCATGAGGAATGCTTTTCCAACAGTCTTGAAGGAGTTCCCACATATGCTGAGCACTTGTTGGCTGCTTTTCTTTCACTCTGCGGTCCAACTTATCCCAAACCATCTCAATTGGGTTGAGGTCTGGGGTGATTGTGGAGGCCAGGTCATCTGATGCAGCACTTAATCACTCTCCTTGGTCAAATAGCCCTTACACAGCCTGGAGGTGTGTTTTGGGTCATTGTCCTGTTGAAAAACAAATGATAGTCCCATTAAGAGCAAACCAGACGGGATGGCGTATCGCTGCAGAATGTTGTGGTAGCCATGCTGGTTAAGTGTGCTTTGAATTCTAAATAAATCACTGACAGTGTCACCAGCAAAGCACCCCCACACCATCACACCTTTTCGTCCATGCTTCACAGAGGGAACCACACATGCCGAGATTATCCGTTCACCTACTCCGCATCTCACAAAGACACGGCGGTTGGAACCAAAAATCTCAAATTTGAACTCCTTCAAGAATGTTGGAAAAGCATTCCAGGTGAAGCTGGATGAGAGAATGCCAAGAGTGTGCAAAGCTGTCATGAAGGCAAAGGGTAGCTACTTTGAAGAATCTCAAATATATAATATATTTTAATTTGTTTAACACTTATTTGTTAACTACATGATCCCATATGTGTTATTTCAGAGTTTTGATGTCTTCACTATTATTCTACAATGTAGAAAATAGTAAAAATAAAGAAAAACCCTGCAATGAGTAGGTGTGTGCAAACTTTTGACTGGTACTGTATAGCTTGGAGTTTCATTAAATTCAGAGTGCTGATTCCTTTATAAATGTATGTTAACATACATGTGTGATTTTCACTGATTGTCACACATCACCATACTGAACATAACCATGACATAGACTCCTGAATAGGGATGAGGTGTACAAATTCCCAAATAGTTTCAAATGTGGTATATTCGTTATGTTTTCAAATAGGCTATCATCTGGCTTGTCAAATGACAATTTACATAACAGCTTTTGTCTCCACGGAGGATGTGCATGTGCTGTAAGAAATAATCAATATGTTATTGCTTCCATTTCAAATACTCTTCATAATCATCATGTTAATTGTTTTGTTCAGACAGACAGAATGGCAAAACTCCCTGCCCTTTTTGCCTGTTTACCCAGACTTCTTGCTCGGGCCAAACGCTAAGCCTAGCCCACAGACGTTAGTTTCTTCTCCACAATGAGTCTGGATCTGAATACCGCCATAACGATTTCTAGAACACAAACACATTCTAACCATTCTGATTGGTCCCAGAAACTGATGGGTTGGGCCAGAGCCAGAACACACGTAGGTATGCAGCGTTGTAAAAATGCGTCATTAGCTTTGATACTCCGATTGGTTAGAGATGATCCAATCGCTGATGACTTTGTTTTGTACAGCACCCCTCATGTTGACGACATCACAAACAACTTCCAACGATGGCAGTCTCAGACTGAAGTATGTAGCGAACATTGAGCATGGGAAGAATTCCGTTTGAGTAGTCAGGCAACTGCCTTTTAGGGGTGATGGTGAAGTCCACTAAACTACCAGAGTGAAGTGGTATAAAATGGAAGTGCATAGTATAAACCTGTACTGGTGCCTAACAGAACAAAGTGACTATGTCAACGCTCTCTATATAATGATATTAATCCCTTCTATACCTAGTCTGCCTTTCAGGGGTGAAGTACACTACATCACCAGAGTGAAATAAGCTGTATAAACCTGTACTGGTGCCTAACGGAACAAAGTGGCTATGGCAACGCTATAATGATATTACCCCATGGGGATAGGGGTAATAGCTACAAAAGGTCTATGGATTTGCATTCTTCACATGTCTACTGTGTTAGTACCATTTAGTATGGCTGTCTCCTAAATGGCTTTATATTCCCTATGTAGTGCACTATGTAGGGAATAGGGTGTCATTTGGAAGGAAGCTAGTGTCATGTTGTCCTTAACACCAGCAGCTGGTTTCTATTCTGGTAAACAACATCTTCGTATAAAACTGTCAGTGATGCAATAACAAACTTCATTCTCCAAGGCCTTTCTATTTAAAAAGATTGCAGGATCATTGCTGACACGTTATGTGATGGACAAAACTTCCCCCCGAGACGTCTGAGTATAGTCTATCTAATATCTGTTGATTTGTAAATTAGGAGATCAATGTTCGAAACAGGTAAAACTACGGCTTTTGGGATTTGATGAAATCTCTTTGTTGTATGGTAATTATGACATAATTCCCATACAACAAAGAAATCTCATCAAATCCCAAAAGCCGTAATATTACCTGTTCCCGAACATTGATTTCCTAATGTACAAATCAACAGATCTATAAAATAGACTATACTCAGACGTCTTGGGGGAAGTTTAGTCTAATAGTTATTGATGTATTATCTGGGATAAAATATAGAATACCCATACCAATAATACACATAAGCCTAGGCTACTATCCATAAAAACCATAACCTATTTGCAAATGGTCAACACAGGACTGTTGAACGGACGTTTGCTACACTCCCAGTCGCGGTCAATAAAACAGAACTTGACTAATTCGACAGAAAGTCAAACGGCCCAACCCGATTTGCCTTTGACAATAACATATCTGTTTGTTTCCGGTCATATAAACTTGCAATATTAGATGTGGAGCGATACGGTCACACCTTTTGATTGACTGAACGCCCGCGATCTCGTTAGAATAAAGATACCCAACGACGCATTCAGTAGGCTATATTAGATATAACTTACCCCAAATCTCAGAAAAAAACGAGTCCTACATGGGAACAGAACGGACAGTTCGGTCAGTCTTTTGCTTTTCCATGTGTTCACTTTGTTACTCCTCGTGTGGACCTACCTACGGTGAGTGTTTATGATAGCAGCGTCTAAGAGATACAGTGGCTTCGGAATGAACCATAGCCAAAGAAAGGGGGAGATAAATCTATCGCAGTGGTTGTTCACTATCATAAAATACATGTATTTTTGAACATTTAATCCGTATGCTATACGAAGGATATCATTTGGAGGGGAAGGTATTGTTTCTTGATTGCATTTGTTTGTACATTTCATGCCATTGCCAGGTATTCGCTCAAATTTTTTTTATAGGTGCTAAGTAAACTGTACACTGTAAGATTAATAGTCTATTTTGTGCGCGTGAGGAACGGTGGTAATAGTGTTTGAAAATGACATATTTTAAAATGCTAAACAAACGCGACCACATATGGCGATTTACCCATCCCTCACCAGAACTTCTATAACATTGTCTATTAATTTTCACACAAAAGCTATTTTAATTTAATCTATCTCAGCACAAGTGGGTGAATGTCATTTATAATCAAGTTTCTTTTGACTGAACGACATTAGTCTTCCCCAGCAGGACACTGTAATGGAAATTGTTTAAATCTCTCTGGATGCTTGCTTAATTAAATCCACATAATTCATTACCAGCACCCACCTTACAAAATACAACACGGATTAAAAAACGTAAAACTCGACACTTTATCATGATTTTTGAATAGAATAGAATACAACTTTATTGTGCATCCAGGATGGACATTTTTCTTTGGCATCACCTGCCATTTAAAGGATCACATAGACATACATTTTCACATTATACACATTTAAACCAGTCAGTCCAACATGTTGCATACATTAAAAACATAGAGGACATTGGTACATTCACTCACAACTGACCGCTGTCCCAACTGCACCGGATAGATAAGTACATATGCTGATACAATTTACATTGCATTTAGTAGTCCAACAGCACAAGGAAGGAATGAATGTTTGAAAACATTCTTCTTGGCCATGGGCATTCTGAAGTTCCGGCCAAAGGGAACCCTCTCGAACTGAGGGTGTAGAGGGTAGGAGGGGTTGCCAACGACTGCCAGAATGAGAATTTGGTTTTAATTATTGATCAAGCAGTCAAAGTGTATCTCTTATTGTTACTTGGTTTGTCAAACCACATGCTTTCAAGGTGGCGAGACACCGTAGCTTTGAGTTGAACATGGTTGAGAAGCCCTGTGAGTAGAAGACAGCGCTAGAAACCAGAGGTGCCGCGGGCAGCTGTCTGTAAGAGTGTTGCTCTCGGTTCAGCACCACAAGCTTGTCAAATCAGCACCATGGACAGCAACCACCCTGTCTCTTTCTCAACAAGCGCCCACTTTATGGGAATTCTGCAATTCACTTGGCAGCATGCAAGCAATCACTTGCTAACACACAATTATATATATTTTGGCCACTCTTAGGCTTTGAGAGGAAGTGTCTGGTTGAACGAGATAACTTAGGCCAAACTCTGCAATTTGTGCTCCCAGTGCTCTACACTCTACCCTACAGCACTGCATTAAAGACCTACAGTGTATTCCAGGCTAATGTAGCTCCAAGAATGAAGATGCCTCCAGCAAGTGATTGCTCTTATATTCTACTCCTTTACCTGTGGGTGCTGAGTCTCCACTTTGGACTAGTTACACACAAGGAATCTCTGCAAGGCAGCATTTTCAGCAACATACTGCTTTTATGCTTTGTAGTTACATTAAATAATTTGGGCTCACCTATAATGAAAGCTATGCTGATGAAGCTTGATTGTTCTGTGCGACCTTGTCTTGGACCTCCCCATCTTACCTCTGAAGTCCAATGTACAGCGACACTCTTAGAAAAAAGGGTTCCAAAAGGGTTCCAAAAGGGTTCTTTGCAGAGGGGTAGGGTTCTATCAAGAACCGTTTTGATCAGAATAACCTTTTTGGAAGACAAGGGTTCTTTGTAAGGCAAAGGGTTCTACCTAGAACCTTTAACATCTTAAGAACTGTATTGGAAGAAAGCATTCTTTGATGATTCTTTGGAAGTCAAGAAGTGTTCTACATAGAACCATATATCATATTTCCCAGCATGCTCTGTTGCAGTGAGACTTTCTGAATTGTTTGTTTTACTGTAATATCTGTGTTTTTGCATTTACATTGATTAGTTAATACATTTTATGCTACATATAAATAAATAACATACAGTTTTCTAAACTAATCCAATCTGTCGGATTTATTGCACCCGTTACTAAGATGGTCATTCCAGTTTAGATGATTGAGGTAGTCTCAGTATTCAATCTTCCCTATCCTGGCAGTCATTTTGAATGCAGGTTGCAGGTGATTAACAATTCCACTTGTTGGATATCCTAACTCTGGCTGAAGTCTTTTAGAAATGACACATCACTTTGCCAGCCAGCATAATGCGACTTGCAGGTCTGATGTGGCCTGTAAACCAGGAGATTCCTAACACCACTGTGTTAGGGTATAACTACACCCACAAAGAAAGGCCTTATGATATATGTATTGTTTTAAATAATAACATTTTAAAGGCTAATATGGGTGGTGGAACCGTTCAGAGGGTTCTAGGAAGAACCTCAAAGATAAATGGGTTCTCGGTAGAACTCTTCATAGGCGGTTCTGGGAAGAACCTTTAGATGATAAAACAATCTTTGGTAGAACCCGGCATAGAGGGTTCAAGGTAGAACCATATACAGGGGGTTCTTTGAAGAACCCTACGTAGAGGGTTCTAGATAGAACACTCTGCAAAGGGTTCTACCCAGCACAAAAAATGGTTCTCCTATGGCAGGGCTGCCCAACCCTCTTCTTGGATATCTACTGTCCTGCAGGTTTTCAGTCCAACCCTAATTTAGCATATCTAATTCAGCTAGTTAAGGTCTTGTTGAGCAGCTAATTAGTAGAACCCGGTGTGTTAAATTAGGGTTGGACTGAAAACCCACAGGACGGTAGATCTCCAGCAAGAGAGTTGGGCAGCCCTGCCCTATGGGGACAAACCGAAGAACCCTGCACGGTTCTACTTAGCACCTTTTTTTCTAAGAGTGTATTCCTGCAAGGTCCCTTCTTTCCTCAATCACTTCCCGTTTCTGGGGTGATCCATTCCTTGTGTTGCCTTCTCCTGTGTGCTACGGCTTTCTTGCTGCTTTCATTGGAAGCTTGAACCACTTTTTCCCATTTTCCTGTGTATATTTCCCTCAGTCTCCTCCTTATCTATTTCTGTGTTACTTGAGAGGGCTTGTGAACTTGCATTATGAAGGTTTTCTTAAAGGTTTGGTCTGTTAGTACGCCAACATCAAAATCTCAGCGTTCCCTTTGTTGGTGCTCGTCATTTCAGCTTCAGTTTGGTGTCAGCATTAACAAGGTGGCTCACACTGGCAACATCTGCGAGCTCTACTCGTTGTGATGAGCAGGTGGTCCATCAGATTCCATTGGGAGAGCGCCATGTGAGCTTGTGATGTTTTGTGAGGAAACAGGCTGCCTCCTCTCACCAGGTTGTTTGTGAAAGAATGTAGCCCTTCTCTCAGCGGACACTGCTAGTCAAGTCCTCGCACTGTGTTTGTTTATATGATGAAACCAACTCTGTTCATGAATTGTTATTTGAGGCAATGCAGATGTCAATTACACTGAGATAACAATCAGTGTGGTTTATTACTTGCAGAACCATTTTCAGGGAGAAACAATTTCACAGATTAAAGACCTCCGGTGGGGTGTCTCCCTATTATTTATGTGTCATGCCACTCTATTGGTCCGTGGTACAGTAAATGTAGTGGTCAGATAATTGAATATCACCCAATTACGTTGTCAATAAAAACTTGTCGTCTTTTAACCCAGCTGTTCACGACATCCTTTGGATGAATCGGGTCAATTGCTGACCCGTCTTTGCAAAAGAAAAGTGTTGAGAAACATTGAGAGAAGCAGTAGAGAAAAATCAGCCATCCTTGGAGAACCAGCTTGGCGAAAAGGACAACAGCACAGGGAAGGAATCCTTAGACAGAGAATCTCTCTGAGACGGGTGCCCACTAGGAAGGTGCCTCCTGGTCCAGACTCTCCAGGTGGTAAACTATAATGTACTGAGTAGGCAGTAGGCACCATCCAGCATATCTGGCAGAGAGAAATGAGATTGCCTCTTGGTAGGAAATGGAAATAAACAAGTCACATGCAATACTTGTAGCTCCATTTGTGGACAACTTATGAGTGGAAAACTGTACAGTCAGATCCCAGAAAATGCATTTTCCACATAGATTCCATGTCGCAATACTTCGACCAATTACATTGAAACAACGTTGATTCAACCAGTTTGTGCCCAACGGGAATGCTGTTTATCAAACTTGAGGCAGTGCTATGGTCAGATGACATGAAAATAGAGCTCGTTGACCATGCACACCAGTGGTGGATTTGGCGTCGGAAAAAGTATAAAATATGCAGAAAAGTACCTCATACTTACTGTACAATATGGAGGTGGATCTTTGATGTTATGGGGTTATTTTGCTTGCACTGGTCCTGGGACTCCTGTTAAGGTAAACGGCATCATGAACTTGACCAAAGACCAGTTCATTTTTGCCAAAAAACCTGGTTGCCTCTGCAAGGAAGTTGACACTTAGCCACAAGTGACACTTAGCCACCAGCAAAACAATAACCCCAAGCACACATCAAAATCAACATTTTGCAATGGCTGTCTCCAGACGTGAACCCCATTTAAAACCTGTGGTTTGAATTGAAGAGGGCAGTCCATAAGAGCAGACGAAAGATGTCAAGGATGTGGAAAGATTCTTTATGGAGGAATGGTCCGTCCCAATGTGTTCTCCAATCTCATAAAGCATTGTAGAAAAAGGCTTAGTGTCGTTATCTTCACAAGAGCAGGGTGCTGGAGTATTGAAAACAGGGTTGCCATTAATTTTGTCCCCTATCTTCTTGAGACTTTTTGTATTACTTGTTTAACTAAATCTCTGAGCAATTATATAGGTTATACAATATCATAATTGTCTCATTTATTTTAGAATACAATATAGTTCAGTATTTGTATTATTTATTTTATAGTATTTTTTGCTCTTTATCAAGGGTCCCAATCATTTTGGACCTGACTGTATATGAACAATGAGCCATTGGTACTTCACAACTGCATCAAGATCTTTATATCAAAGTCTACAGATGTAATGCATAGATAACCGACAGGGTTGAGTAGTTTACTTTCTAAATGTAATTGGTTACAGTTACCTGTCCAAAATTGTAATCAGGGATGTAACTTTTGGATTACCCAAACTCAGTAACGTAATCTGATTACTTTTAGTTACTTTTCGGCTACTTTCCCCTTAAGAGGCATTAGAAGAAGAAAAAAAGGATCCATCAAACGCATTTGGTATGTCATCATAGTAGTCTGAGCTGTGGTCAGACTCACTCAGGTTAACACACTTAAAGTTATGCCTTTTTCAATGCTGAACTGAATGTCATTGAGAAAACAGAATGGTGTCAATATATTTTTTGCAAACATTCTTTCTGAATTTAAAAGTAATCCAAGAAGTTGTTTTTCAAAAGTATCTGCAATCTGATTATAATATTATTGCTGGTAAAGTAACTGTTACAGTTTTTTTGTAATCAGATTACTGATTACATGTAATCAGTTACTCCCCATCCCTGATAATAGATCACCCAGACCACCCTGTCTCTTTCTCAACAAGTGCCCACTTTATGGGAACGCTGCAATCCACTTGGCAGCATGCAAGCAATCACATGCTAACACACAATTATATATTTTGTTGGCCTTTCTTAGGCTTTGGTGAACGAAATGTGTTCTCCCAGTTACCACCTCTATGTTCTACCCTATAACACTGTATTCAACGCCCTACAGTGGAATCCAGGCGAATGTAGCGTGAAGGAACAAAGAGTATTGCTGTAAAAGGCCTCCAGCAAGTTGTTGCTCTTATATTCTACTCCTGTCCCTGCGGGTGCTGAGTCTCCACTTAGGACTAATTACAGGTGACGCACAAGGTATCTCAGCATGGCAGCATTTTTAGCTAAATGTTTAGCAACATCCTGCTTTTATGCGTCGTAATCACGTTAGATCATTTTGGCTCGCCTATGATGACGGAGCTATGAGAGAATTAATGCTGACCACTTAAAGTGTCTGTGTAAGTGCTACTTAATCATGTGTACCGCATACCTGTGAGTCAGCCGGATAAGCATAATGAGGTTCAATTTAGCAGTAAAATTAGATGAAGTAATTAATTTTCTGATCGTAATCATCATCTCTGCTAAAATTGCAAGTGGAACCTAATGATGATAAATCGTCAACTTCAGTGGATATTGTAAGCTAAATTAGGAATGCGATGTTAGGTTGAACCTAAGAAGTATCAAAACTGCAATGTGTAGCACTTGCCCGGAGATCCATTTTGTTTAATGGTTATCCACCACAGAGATATCTCCCATTGTCTGACACTAAGAAGTGTTTGATAGAGAAATATGTACAGAAATGTGAGTTATTGAACTGTCATTCTCATTGACAGCAAGTCTAAGAAGCATTAGATCTGTCCTATTCTATATGCACGATTTCTATGCTTAGTGGTTTCTTTGCAGCAATTTGACCATGGCCTGATTAACGCAGTCTCCTCTGAACAGTTGATGTTGAGATGTGACGGTTACTTGAGCTCTATGAAGCATTTATTTGGGCTGCAATCTGAGGTATGGTTAATTCTAATGAACTTATTTTTTATTTTTTTTAACTAGATAGTGATTGTAAAAGGTTATACCCTACTGGGTTTAAATGTATTATTCTCTTTTAATGTTAATGTTACTCCTGAATCACTATGATAAACAGAATGTTTTTTCTTGAGTGTATTTTCAACAGAGCTGAGATTTACTTTGAAGTCCAAAGTGTAGGAATAGAGGTGAAACCAGTTATTGCCACAGACATGGTGGTGTAGCAGGAAGATCAGATTGCTGTGAACCAAGATGGTTGTGAGTTCAAATCCCAGGAGAGGACATGTTGAATAATAATTTCTGTATAAATGTACTCAATGTAATCATATATGTCAAATATGGAAGTTGAAAACACTATGTTAGAAACATTGTTTGTGTGTGTGAATGGATCAGTGGTTCACCAATCAATTCCTTGATGGGCTTGGCAACAGTAGCAAAGGGTGCTGTGTAATGGATCTAGGGTGTGTCTGCCCTGGCATGAATGTTTCTTTTCCCCTGGGACTAGACAAAAAACTCCAGGGCACAATGACACAACATCCCAAAAATGTCCTTGGGAATAAAATGTTTTATTTGTAATTTTTATTATATTTCTATTATTATCTTTATTATTATCACAGCATTGTTGGGAAAGAGCTCTCAAGGTTAGAATTTCATTGTACTGTTTTACACCTGTTGTGTCCTGTGAAAGTGGAGATAAACTAGACAAAACCTCCAGTGGACCATGACACAACATCCCAAGAATGTCCTAAAAACTTAGTCAAGGAAGTCCCCGCGACAAACTGGGAACTAGACAAAAACCTTGAGGGGACCGTGACACAACGTCCTGACCACTTTAGGCAACCGTTTCATGACGTTCCGGGGACGTGCTAAAAACTCATTTTTGGTCCCGTGTGGCTCAGTTGGTAGAATATGGCACTTGCAACACCAGGGTTGTGGTTTCGATTCCAATGGGGGACCAGTACAAACAAAATATGAAAATGTATGCACTCACTACTGTATGTCACTCTGGATAAGAGAGTCTGCTAAATGACTCAATTGGAAATGTTTACAGGGTTCACTACTGCATCTACAGACTAAATATGTACACATTATTTTAAACGAAACAGTGTTGAAACAACATTTTCACATATTACTCTTTTCATGTGGTTAGGTTGTGGTTTTACACATGCAGACAGCAACACGTCAAATATGAATTCTCCTGGTGTTACACTGGAGTCTAATATTTCAAGGTCAAATGTAGGGTTGACACTAATTGTTGTTTGGATTGCAGCGCCATGGACTCCTATACTTTTCTTGTCAACCTTTTCTCCGTTGTCAACCGTGTTGTCCTCCTTTGTCTGCGGAATTTAGGTCAGAGTGTTGAGTTGCAGCACGTACAGTATGTAGTAGGGAGATGGAGGTGTCATTACACTGCTCATCACTCTCAGAGGTACTGTGACCTACCACCGAAAGGAACAACAGGAAATATGACTGTCTTATATATGTCACAAGAGTGTCACCCTGCTACGGAATGAATGAGGGAGGCTAAGGAAATGTGTTTTTCTTTCTGCCATGAAGATTATATTCTGTGGGAGAAGGACATGCATATCAATTAGGAGATCTGTAATAGGATGTGTCTCCCAGGCTTTTCAATGTGGCTGTCCACATAGCGGATCGTTTAGATATGGTGATCCGAACTGGAGTGATTGAGTTTCCAAGGTGTTATTGCTAAACCTCGTGGATTGAGATAGACATCTTTCAAATCGGAAACATACGAGGAAAGCAATGCAAGGTATAAAGATTGACAGCACGGGCTTTATTTCCATCAATCCTAAACACAGTAATCAAACACCCGCTCCCACATTCTTACCAATATGGAATTGTCACGTCTTTCACCACTGATGGAAGTTATTTTTCTTTCCCGCAGCAGAGCGTCACTACGTTTACGGAAGTAATGCCTTTCCATGTGCATTGTTTTGACAAATTACACAAGTAGCTAAGCGCTTCAAAAGTATTCATAGAGCCATTATACAGTCGTTACAGTCTCACTGTGTCCCCATTTACTCTGGTCTAAGAGCTGAAGCTTCCACTATGCCACAACAATTATAAAAACAAATGATTTGTACAGTACAGACAATGTCTAACCTTCCTCTGTCCATCTTTAACACCACTAATGATACATTTATACCCTGGTAACACCATTTTACACAGACTTGATACAGACACCATTTATGCAGACACACATAATATACAGACTTTACGGAGGAGTGATCACATACTCAAAAGAAAAGAAAAGCAGTGGAAAATAAAAAATTGAACACATTTTCAAAATAGACCAAAAGAGAGTTTTTAATTTCATCAGTGCTGTGTGAGAATGAACTGTTCCAAAACAACTTGCAATAGTTTTGCATCATTTTATTAGTGGTTGTGTGATCTTGGAGTTCAATGGGATGTCTGTCTGCCAGGAAAGGCTCTTCTCTTGAGCACAAAGGACCATATTAAGTCCAAGTGCCTTTCAGACTCCAGTCCAAATCCAATTATAATCGATGTCCTTGAGGTCAATTATGTTGGATTGGAACCAAGTGTTTTTCATGTTTATGAATTGGACTTCATTAAGTGGACAAATGGCACATAAGCTTTTAGTGCTGCTTTTTAGTCTGGCCCCATTAACATAATTTCCATTTTGATCTCACCTCCACTATAGAGTATTTAGGTTGAGTAATCTGAGGTTGACTTTACTTTTTTTTGTAATGTAATATAGTAACATTTAGATATAGAGCAGACATGAGACAAAATGTACACACCTCTTTCGAACTAAAAATAATCAGCTAATGTTACAACTCATTCATACAGTTTCATCTCACCTCCTGTATGGAGTGTAATCTTTCTGCATCTCGTTGAAACTTCATTTCTTTTCTAGCCAAATGTTTTCATAATTGAAAAGGTTACCTTACATATCAATTGGAGTAGCACATTTTATTTTGAGAATTTAATTATTCCTTACAGACTATTCTTAATTGAAATTGTTCATGAATTATTGAAGGACTTTAGAATTAAGAAAGGAAATTGCCTAATTTCAACAGTTTTGCCTGTGGTGATCCCCTGGCTCTTTTGGGTGAATTTAATATAACAAGCCCACCAAGGTCATGTGCCAGAAAGCTGTTGAGGGAACCATCAATCTGAGGACTCATAGCCAAGTCCAGGTAATACAGGTGACTCTTTTATATCTGCCACAAATGACATTAGCATTTCTAAGACAATATCTAGGACCCTTTCCAAGATGTATTCATTCCGACCTAATCTTAGGTTTTCTGATTCACCCGGTCCATAGCCTTACTTTCTAAGTTTGCACAAATTTGTAATATTGGTAAAGTTTCCAATAAAGTGCTTAAAAGTGCTGCTCCATAGTTTAGGAAATGACAGTAGGCAGGCATACCAATTCCGTACAAAGTCAAGTCCCCCTCTGCAGTGTACCAAATTATGCCAACCCTGGAAAAATATGCAGCACTTAATATTTTTAATCAGAGCGACACCTCTGACAAATGCCCAATCTACTGAAAATATTCAGCACAATATTCCATTAGACCGGGAAATAGTTACTTTTTTCAACCATTGCTGTCCACAGAATATGCACTCATGTGATAACTGCTACACTGTTCTGTGTTGTCCATCTTGACCCCATGTCTAGTGTAGGAGGTCCAGTACTTCAGTAACGGTGCGCGGGGTACACAGGTCACCACACAGACCTGTGTACCATAACAAGCTGTCAGACTGGGACTGGGAAAATCACAGAATGCAACACTCGGTCAGAACATTGACCTTGTTGTGGGCTTTTCCTTCATCCTTGTGACACCGTAGAAGGCTGTTGATTCGATACATTTGAGTTTGAGACTTTCTGTTCTGTTGTAAACCACAGCTGTACATTTGTGTTTTGTTTTTTTGCTTTAAAAAAAGCATTTACCATCACGCTCAACCTTAAACGAAGTCTTTGCTTCGTTAAACCAGTAAACCAAGTGATAAAAGATTTGATATGTTTAAAGAAAATGATTAAATAATTCTACCCTGAAACGTAACTAATTAGTAATTAGTTGTTTATGTAGCATGTATAATGCATAATTAAAGTATTAAACATAAGTCCAACTAGGTCCAACTCCCAGTCCAACTCTGGGTTGCAGACTGAGTAGATTAATTGAAGTTTATGAACATTGATAACGAAATTCACATAACACCAAGTCCCAAAAATTAAGAATGGTTTGCACACAAAAGTAGACCAAACATTTTTTGTCTCACAGCTGAAAACAGAGACATTTCCGTGGCAACCTTCTTCAGAGTGTTTTGGGTTTTGCAAATCTGCTTTTACATTTAGTCATTTAGCAGACGCTCTTATCCAGAGCGACTTACAGTAGTGAATGCATTAATTTCAATTAATTTCATTAAAAAAAAAAATTCTCCCCGTATTGGCCCCCCGTGGGAATCGAACCCACAACCCTGGCATTGCAAACACCATGCTCTACCAACTGAGCCACAGGGAGGCTTCGATCTGCTGAAATAAAACAACACTGAGAGCTGTGGGAACAATGCGTCAGAGGCACAGGAGACTGTCTAACCCCTCAGGACCTGGTCTGATGAGTTTTTGAGTTTGAGATTTTTACAGGGAGAGTGCAACATTAACCAAGGTTTCATTAAAAGTGTTGATTTAGCCAGCCGGGCTAATTTTCAACCGCAGTCCCTGGGCAGGTCATTAAAAACAATAACAACACAGACAAACAATGAGCAATGAGCACATGCAGAGCAACATAAGACAAGCAACGCGTAGCACCCAGACAGCGCAACATAACACAAAAAGCAACAAAACAAAATAGCAACTGTGTCTCCACACCTCACAAGCTACAGGCTACATGGAAAGCGGCAATACACAGCGAGGGATTATGTTCACAAGTCTGATTGGCCTTTAGCCTTGTCTTTATGTTTTTTTTGTGAAGGTGCGAATGATGGTGCAGCTCTGTGCGTCTGATGGCAGTTTGTTCTAGACATGGGAAGCTCTCACAGAGAAAGCAGATTGGCTAAAGGTGCTTTTCCTTAAGGGAACTATACAGTCACCTCTCATGGCAGACCTTGTGGATCTGCTGCCATGGGTTTGGGTTTTCTGTTTAACAAAAGTACTAAGTGGAGGGGGAGCCAGGCCATTTAGGATCTTGAATACAAGACGCGTCAGTGTATTGCACAAGATTTTCCCAACTCAGGAGCTCATGCTTTCTGAGGATGTAACAGTGATGATGGCTATTGGGCTTTATATCAAGCACTTTGAGAGCTTGTTTGTAGAGAGACTGAATGGGTTTTAATGTGGTACAGCAAGCTTGGGCCCAACTACTCAAGATGTATGTTAGGTGGGGGAGCATCATAGATTTGAAGTACAGTTTTGCTACCTCTGTAGTCAAACAATTTCGTATGAATCGGGAAAATTAGCTAGGTTGAATTTGGTTGAGTTACCATTTTCACCTGCTTTTTAAAAGAGAGGTTGGAATCAAGTATGCTGCCAAGGTACTTAAAATCGGATACCAGTTGGAGCTTCTCCCCTAACACATAGAAATCTAGCTCAGTAGCATCAGTTGCACCCTCTTTGTGAAGAACATGCAGGCTGTTTTTTTTCAGATTGAGATGCAAACATGAGTCACTGAGCCACTTTGTAACCTGAACCACTACAGTAGTGAGTTATTGTGCAGCTTGTTGTTTGCTCTTTGCATGCACATATATCACTGTATCATCTGCAAACATTTGAACTTCAGACCCAGTACAGCCAGAAGACAGACCATTAAATGTACAGACTGAACAGGAGGGGCCCCAGTATTGACACCTGGGTCACGCCCACATCATAGCTGAGAGTGGGCGACAGCTCATTGCTCACTCTGACACACTGGGTTCTGCCTTCAAGGTATGATTTCATCCATCTCAATGCATCAAGGGAAAAGTTGAACTTGGACAGTTTTGTGATGAGAACCTCATGGTTAACAGTATGAAAAGCTTTCCTTATTTCTAGAAATACATCCCCAACAAAGTCACCTTTGTCCATCTTGGACTTCACATTTTCCATAAGAATGCAGGTGGCCGTTTCTGTGGAGTGTTTTGCTCTGAAGCCAAACTGTATGGATTGTAACATAAAGGGCTATTGTTGAGGTGGGCTATCAGTTGCTCTGCTACACACTTTCCAGCAACCTTCGACACCACAGGTAGTATACTAATGGGCCTGTAGTTACTCACGTCAGCCTGGTCACCTGATTTAAAGATGGCCGTTATTATGGCCGACTTCCAGACCCTTGGAAAGACCCCCGGACCAATAGATGTCTTGGTGACCTTAGTAATGGGGCCAATGAGTGACTCTTTGTAGTTTTTAAGAAAGGTAGAGTCCAGCCCAAACACATCTTTGGCTTTAGAGTTATTTAGTGAGCTAATTACCTTGTTCACCTCTGACTCAGAAACCTCCCTTATGATGAAGACAGGTTGAGTGTCATTCACTAGCGCTGAGCCCAAGAAACCAGTGGAGGGGTTCTGTGTCAGTACCTTGACAGAGTCAGCAAAGTAGGAATTGAAGGCTGTTGCTATTTCAACTGATCCTGATTTCTAGTCTTTTTGCAGCGTTACTATGGTCTTCCCCCGTTAACTTTTTTTAGATTCTCCCAGATCAATTTAGAATTTCCCTTTGCTTCACCAATTATGTTGATAAAAAAGTTTGCCTTGGCCTGTCTGATTTCTTTCATCACCTTATTTCTCAACATGATAAACCTACGTCTGTCATGCTCTAATTTGGACTTTAGAGCTGTTTTTAGAGCATGATCTCGTTCTTTCATCAGTTTCCAGATTTCTCCATTTAGCCAAGGAAGAGTGCTCTTTTGGCCAGGTTTGGATTTGATTTTCTTTAGGAAACCATTTATTGTATCCTGGGACGTGGATCGAAAAACCTGACTATCAGCTTCCACATCTGTACAGGACAAGAGATCATTCCAGTTAATTCCCTTTATTGCGTTTTCAAAAACATTTAATTCACTCTTAGGTATTCTGAGCTGATCAGGCTTTCTAACAGTAAAGAGGTTAAATCTGTTCTTGGAATGCTTTCTGGCTATAAGTGTCAAATTATGATCAGACAGCCCAGTAACCATATTGAATGATTTAGTCACTCTCTCTGGTTTATTACTGAACACCAGATCAACGTGTGTCTTAGAACAACAAGTCACCCTGGTTGGCCCTTTAACTAGCTGTGTAAGGTCAAAGTTATTAGTGATCCGTTTGAGGGATTTCCTACAAGACTTGTCTTCATAATTAATATTAAAATCTCCCATTAAGATGACCTCTTTCCCAAAATCAAATTTCCTAAGCATGTTATTAAACTGATTTAAAAAAAAAACATTTTTGGTAGAAGTTGGTCTATACATTCCAATAAGGGTAAAAGACATTTAGGGAGACAGTGTAACGTTTATGCCAATACATTCTAGTTCATTATCACATGACCACTCAATTTTTTTACATCGGATCTGTTCTTTAACCGGTCAAGTCCTTAAGAAGGTTTATTCATTGGTTTTGAATGTTGCAGAATCATCCAAGGCTTCTATTAGCCAGACCTTCTCCATATCCATCCTGTTACTCTACCAGACAAGGTGAGAGCAGTTATGTAGTAACTAAAGAGCACTCACAGACAACATGCACATGACGGGGACGCGTTCGCTCATCAATGCTAGTTTCCTTACAATGAGCAGAATTTATACACATTATGTTCAGTCTTGATAACTGAAGATTAAAACTATCCTTAAAATATGTATTGTAGTGTGTAGGTTTCCAAAAATCAAGTGCTATTTATTTTTGCTGTTTACCTCTGGGTTGAGACTGAGTTGGCTTTGAATTTTGCAGATTCATCCAGGGTTTCTACTTGCCAGTCCCAACAGAGCCAAGAGCATCACCGCTCTCACCCTCCCATTCCCTCCGCTAGACCAGAGCCGTTTCCCATGAATACTGCCAGTAAGAGGTGTGAAAAGACCACCAGGGTGCAGGCTGGTCCCACGGATAGTAGCCCAGCCCGGCATGTGAGTCAAGGTGATCTGAGTCAATTAAGCCAGCTGATGGTACTAATGACCTATTCTCTTCCCCTACAAGAGATAGCAGGGAACTGGCAGTGAGGAGGACTGGAGAAAAAAAAGAGTGATTGCTTCTCCAAAGGAGAGGTCTTACCGGACGGAAGGGAGAAGAAGAGGACAAACTACCTCTTGGGCTCAGTTGGTAGAGCATGGTGTTTGCAATGGGTGGTTGTGGGTTCGATTCCCACGGGGGGCCAGTACAAAAAAAATGTATGTATTCACTACTGTAAGTCGCTCTGGATAAGAGCGTCTGCTAAATGACTAAAATGTAAATGTAAAAAAATGGGAATGGCAACCACTGATCCGCACCACCACCCGAAGGGATCTCTCCACGAACAGATAGTTAAGGCGGTGACACACCCGTAATTTATGTTATACCCGTCATCGAAACAACCGAGACCACTCCGGACATGGGAGAAGTCATCACCCACACAAAAGGGTCGGTGCTATAAATGCCAGTCTCCGGACCATCACTGCCCATCCCCACGCATCCCTGTCCAAGAGGGCAGGATCTCCCCTGTTGGTTAGCAGAAATAGCCCCAGCCCCAAAGATTCCGGTTCGAATAGAAAGACGAGACATGGTAGCCATTCTCGACTTCGGAAGTATGGTCACATTAGGAGGAGCAGACGGTGACCACAGCAACACTGCTACCAGACAAAGTAGCCGTGTCCTGTACGCATGGAGACACCCACTATTACCCCACCGTGAGTCTGTCCATTCTCACCCCTGTATAAGGAGCTTCGGCAGACGACTTCACGCACCGTACAAAGGGGATCAGGTCCCTCTATCACACGCCAAGGTCCAGGCCACCGCAGGGGGGCAGGAAAGCAGAGAAAGAAAAAAAACATGTCCAAGCCCGAGGAAGTAGCCCTACAAGGAAAAATAGCCCCGGCCTCTGGAGCAGAGGAACAAATACAGACCCAACGTCTCCGACAGCTATTCCAGGAAACCTCAGATGAAGACACCTGTGAAGGGTTATACACAATGGAGGAAGGAAGGAGCGACCAGAGGCTATGATATATATTTGAAGCCCAGTCAGAGGGGGGAACCTGGAAGGGATTCTCCTCTGGCACCCCCGACGGGGATGGGGGAACATCCTCCACACCCCTCTACCGAGGTCGACCTGCCCCAAGAATTATAGGGACAGTTCGCCACCACTCAGCATAGAGACCCAGACCTACGGGATGCCATGAGGAAGGTGAAGGTGATCGATGGGAGAAATGCTGACGGATCAGGTGAGCTCTCTCTATCCTACTATGCTATCGGGCGGGGCCTCTTGTATTGGGTTGTGCAACAAAGAGGAAAAACAGGAATTACTAATGGTGCCTAGAGCATACAAGGATACTGTCCTACAGCTAGCCCATTCCCACATCATAGGAGGACACCTGGCACAGGACAAAACGATCGAAATAGTCATGCAGTGGTTCTATTGGCCCCGTAACCTGAGATGTGGCCAGGTAATGTAGGACGTGTGTTCGATGTCAGCGTACGGCCACCCCTGCGTAATCCTTTGATTTCTCTTCCCATTATAGAGACCCCCTTCGAACGCATAGCTATGGACCTTGTGGGACCCCTCCTGAAATCTGCCAGACGACACGAGTACATCCTGGTTGTCGCTACCAAGTTCCCTGAGGCCATACCCCTTCGCAACATATCGTCAAAGGGAATCACCAAGGAATTATTCACGCTGTTCTCCCGGGTGGGCCTTCCCAAGACGATCCTAACTGACCAGGGAACCCCGTTCATGTCCCGGTTGATGAAAGACCTTTGTCGATTATACCAGGTTCAACAGATACGCACAAGCATATTCCACCCACAGACAGACGGTTTCTGCGAATGCCTGAACTAAATAATTAAAAGCATGTTGAGAAGAGGGGTGTCCAGAGACGGAAAAAACTGGGACATGCTTCTGCCCCACTTAATGTTTGCCCTGTGAGAAGTACCCCAGGCGTCCACAGGGTTTTCCCCGTTCAAATTGCCGTTCAAATTGTAGACCATGTTGAGGGATCCTCAACTTAGCCAAGGATCCTCAACTTAGCCAGTTTGGCCCATATGGAGAAGGCGCAACAGACTCAAGGCCGGGCCTACAATAAGTCAGCAACACCCAGGGAGTTCACCGTGGGAGATAAAGTGATGGTACGCATGCCCACGGCCGAACACCGCTTGCTGGCACAGTGGAGGGGGCCCTACGAGGTAACGGAAAGGGTCTCACTGGTCAATTACTGCATCAAGCAACCTGACAGGAGGAAGAAGGTCCAACTCTATCATATCAACCTGCTGAAGTACCATGGAAGACAGGAGGGTGTGTCTTTGATGGCAGTGGAAGACAAGGAAAAAGAGGAGGCTCCGCTACAGGTGCGCCATGGCCGAACTCTCCTGCCGGAGCAGTCGAGACAGCTAGACAAGCTGATTATGCAATTCGGCAGGGTATTCTCTCCCTTCCCAGGATGAACAGATGTCCTGTTTCACCATATCCTCACCAAACCCAGCAAGAAGGTGCATATCCGGCCTTACAGGATTCCCGAGACACAGCGCGTCATCGCAAAGAACGAGGTAAGGGAGATGCTGAGGATGGGGGTGATCAAGACCACTCGTTCGTAGATGGTCAGTCCCATAGTCCTGGTTCCCAAACCCGACAGTAGTATGAGGCTCTGCAACGACTTTAGGGGCATAAATGCCATCTCTACGTTCAACGCGTATCCCATGCACTGCGTGGATGAACTCTTGGAGAGTTTGGGAAAGGCCAAGTTCATCACCACCCTTAATCTGACGAAGGGATATTGGCAAGTGCCGGTGGCTCCGGAGAACCGCCCAAAGACTGCCTTCGCCACACCGGAGGGGCTTTTTCAGTATGCGGGAATGCCCTTTCGGACTGCATGGTGCTGTGGCAACTTTCCAACGCCTCATGGATGTCATTCTATGGCCCCATCAAGAGTACGCAGCGGCGTACATAGACGATGTGGTCATCCACAGCGAGGACTGGGCTAGCCACCTCCTGCGACTGCGGGCGGTGCTCATGAGCCTGGAGGCTACAGGGCTGACAGCCATTCCCAAAAAATGCTGCCTGGGTCTGTCTGAAGCGGAATACCTGGGATACACCACGGGGAACAGAAAAATACTCCCACAGGCAGAAAAGACCAGGGCAATTTGGGACTGGCCTCGGCCCCAGACGAAGCGGGACGTCCGAGCCTTCTTGAGGAGAACGGGATATTATCACCGTTTCATCCCTGGATATGCAACCATTGCCACCCCCCTCACAAACCTCACCAAGAAAAACCTGCCAAACCATGTAGCGTGGAAGGAAGAGATGGAAGACGCCTTCCAGTTGCTAAAAGATAGCCTGTGCTCTGATCCCGTCCTGCAGGCTCCTGACTTCTCCCAAGAGTTCACTGTGCAGGTAGACGCCTCAGATACGGGGCTCAGGGCCATCCTAACTCAGGGTGAAGGCGAAGCAGAGAGGCCTATTCTCTTTATAAGTAGAAAGCTCAGTGATCAGGAATGGAGATATGCTACCGTAGGGAAAGAGGCCCTAGCCATTAAGTGGGCCCTCGAGTATCTCTGGTACTACCTACTCGGGTGTCGGTTCGCTCTCGTTATTGACCATGCTCCCCTCACGTGGATGGCCGGTAAGAGAAACAATAACAACAGAATAGCCAGATGGTTTCTTGCATTACAACCATTCTATTTCCATGTTATCCACAGGGCTGGATTGAGGAACGGGAATGCGGACACGCTGCGACCAAGACGGCGCGTCTGGTGCCTGGCCCTCCGGTCCGGTCCTGAGGGGGGAGGTATGTGAAAAGACCACCAGGGTGCAGGCTGGTCCCACGGATAGTAGCCAAGCACGGCATGTGAGTCAAGGTGATCAGAGGCAATTAACCACAGCTGATGGTACTAATGACCTATTCTCTTCCCCCTACAAGAGAGAGGAGGGAACCGGCAGTGAGGAGGACTGGAGAAAAAAAAAAGAGTGATTGCTTCTCCAAAGGAGAGGACTTATCGGACATAAGGGAATGGCAACCACTGGGAATGGCAACCCTCTTGGGAATGGCAACCACTGATCCCACCACCACCCGAAGAGAGCTCTCCACAAACGTTTTGTTAAGGCGGTGACACACCCCTAATTTATGTTATAGTTTAAAAGTTACTCACCTTGTGTTCCTCGTTCCTGTAAAGAAGAAGATTTGTGTTTTCCTTGTGAGATCATCCTTGATTGTGTGGGTTTGTTTGAGAAGAAAGAAATACCCCAATAGAGAACTTTGTCAATGTAAGAGAACCTGCTCCCGACTCGTTTATTCCACCTTTCCGCTTTAGAGCAACCTCAAAGTACTTGAAAAGTGTGGATTTTGATGCCCTCTGATATTTTATGTATAAATGTTGCAAAATTTACTACAACATTGAAACTTGTGTTAAAGTTAAATACTGACTACATAGAATATTATTGAAACGTTGAACTATATGTATTATTGCAAGTACAATTTCACTCTTATTTGCAATCACAATCTTGTCTGTCAGGATCCTCTTGCGTGTGACAACCCCATATTTCCACAGTGTCAACAAAATGTTCTTCTTTCAGAATTTCAGAAGTGTGTCCAAACTAAATTGGTGGAGATATTGGAGGAGGTGAAACGTGTTGGGAGAGCAGAGCCCCAAGACTCTGAGTTCCATGTCAAGAGGATGGAGACAGAGCAAGACTTCGAGCAACTAGAGAAGCAGCTCCAAATTGTGGATGCACAGAATCTGATGGTGAAATTGAAATGTATTGACATTTCATTTACACTGTAGATTTAGTCAGCCTATTTCACACCACCTAAAGCTATACAATTAGTTAATTCCACTCTTACAAGAAATGCCTGTAGATTTATTTTTATATGTAGTCATACTGAGACAGTGGTTATTGCATAACTTCCGGCATTTCAAACAAAGTCTCTTGACACAGATTGCAAGGTTAAGCAAAATGGGTGGTAACAACACAAAAGACTGTGCCAATAAGGTCTTGGACAGGTAATGTCATATCTTTAGAATGGATCCAATAAGAAAGTAATTGTAAAGGTATCATTAGTGATCAAAACTGTCTGCAACAAAGACAGTAAATCCAAGAGCCTTACCTCCTCAGCAGTTTGAAAGTGTTCAATTCACAAAGTACATCCTATGTGTGCTTGACCTTCAGGCTTTTTACCAATGGCCTGGTGTCCTTGTTAAACTTCAACGGCCATTGCGCAAAGCGTGCATTAGGAAACACAACTGTGTACTCTAATGTCAACGGTACCTACAAACGTCATTATTCTGAGTATATTTTGTATTAATAACTGGGTTGTTTGAGCCCTGAAAGCTGATTGGCTAACAGACATGGTATATTTAAGCAATAATACCTGAGAGCCCATGTGTTATGACATTTTTATCATGGCGGTGGGTGTCATCGCCATAAAAGCAAAGTCCTCCGGGTTTTGTGGTACCGTAACCACACAATACATGGTTACAGTCTGTATCCAGGCACACTGAGTTGCGTTGTGCATAAGAAAAGCCTTTACTACACCCTCCCATTGCTTAAAGGGTCACTAAGGTCGCACAATCAAAATGATCTGATCTCTGTTTTAATAGGCTAGATTCTTGTTTTGTCTTCTAAACCAATTATTCATTTGCATGGTGGTAATTTGTGTGGTCCCTTTTTGAGAAGAATGGTTTCAGGAGCTTGGCAATTTTGAATGAGGTGATCATGGGACCTCAATGGCCTTTTAACCTATTGACGCGCATGTCTGAAAAATGTATAACAGTCCATCCAGCATGACATTTTCTCAAATTGTTATTTTTTTATTTTGCTATGCTGTAGCCCTAATAAATGCTTTACCGTTTTTTTTCTTCTTCGTTAGAGCAGACTCTCTAGTATGTCATTATGCTGGTTTTGTTTTGTTTAGCTTTTTGGCCTGTTATCGATTAGGCCTTATTACTTAATTTCATCACACAGCCTACTAGTCATGCATTTTAAATGCAGTCAAGCATTCTCTTGAATAATTAGCCTACAGTATACAATGGCCTAATAATAATACTTAAGCACAGATCAACTCTGGTACACCTATAATGTATTTTGTGGTGTTTACACCGTACCAAGCAATCAGAAAAAATATATAGTAGCCTACAGCACGCAGCGCTGGCTCCTTCCTCTTTCTATAAGCTCAAGTCAAACGTCTTCCTCTTTCTATAAGCTCAAGTCAAACGTCTTCCTCTTTCTATAAGCTCAAGTCAAACGTCTTCCACACGTCTGACATTGCCTTTGTCTCCTGAGCAACCAGTCAGCCAAACATTCCCCCATTTACATTTTTTTACTTATGATCTCCGCATACTGACAAATATATTAGGCTACAGTGTTCAGAGTTTACCAATGAATGTGATTATAATAGTCTATAAGGGAGAAGTGAAAGAGACAACTTGCGCCATTCAAACAGGCCCTCGTCTTTTCTACACTGCATGCAAGTTTGAGCCCGGCCCTAATTAATTGTCAGCCCCTGAGAAGGACAACTTTTTTTTTTTTACATTTATTTTTGTCTTTGATAGACACGGAAAAGCAAACACATTTATCCACTTCTAAATTGTTCTGAATAAATGTAATACATTATCACTGCACAACACAAAATAGCCACCATTGTTTTTTTTCATCTCTATTTAACAAAATAAAGCAAAGCAGTATGACAAAAACAACAGAGTTACACATGGGATAAACAAACGTATAGTCAATAACACAATAGAAAAATCTGTATATGTCACAGGCGTCGTAAGGATTATTGGACCAAAACGCAGCGGGTATAGTGCTCATCTTCTTACTTTATTTGAAAGAACACTCAAAACAAAATAAACAGACGACGAAACAGTTCCATAAGGCACACAGGCTATACAGAAAATAACCACCCACAAAACCCAACGGAAAACAGGCTGCCTAAGTATGGCTTCCAATCAGAGACAACGAAAGACACCTGCCTCTGATTGGAAACCACACTCGGCCAAACCTGGAAAACGGAACATAGAAAATTAAAACTAGAACCAAAATCCCCTAGACCAAAAACCCCAAAACACACAAAACAAACACCCCCTGACCATACTACAATGACAAAAGACCCCTTTACTGGTCAGGACGTGACAGTATACAGTGTATGCAAATGAAGCAAGGAGGTAAGGCAATAAATAGGTCATAGTGGCGAAGTAATTACAATTTAGCAATTAACACTGGAGTGATAGATGTGCAGATGAGGATGTGCATGTAGAAATACTGGTCTGCAAAAGAGCAGAAAAACAAAAATTGGACGGGCTGCGTACGGCTGCAGCGATCGGTAATCTGCTCTGACAGCTGATGCTTAAAGTTAGTGAGGGAGATAAGTCTCCAACTTCAGTGATTTTTGCAATTCGTTCCAGTCATTGGCTGCATAGAACTGGAAGGAAAGGCGGCCAAAGTGGGTGTTGGCTTTGGGGATGACCAGTGAAATATACCTGCTGGAGTGTGTGCTACGGGTGGGTGTTGCTATGGTGACCAGTGAGCTGAGATAAGGCGGAGCTTTACCTAGCAAAGACTTAGATGACCTGGATGGGTTTGGCGACGAATATGTAGCGAGGACCAGCCAACGAGAGCATACAGGTCGCAGTGGTGGGTAGTATATTGGGCTTTGGTGACAAAACGGATGGCACTATGATAGACTGCATCCAATTTGCGGAGTAGAGTGTTGGAGGCTATTTTGTAAATGACATCAACGAAGGCGAGGAGTGGTAGGATGGTCAGTTTTATGAGGGTATGTTTGACAGCATGAGTGAAGGAGGCTTTGTTGCGAAATAGGAAGCCGATTCTAGATGTAATTTTGGATTGGAGATGCTTAATATGAGTCTGGAAGGAGAGTTTACAGTCTAGCCAGACACATAGGTATTTATAGTTGTCCACATATTCTAAGTCAGAACCGTCCATAGTGATGCTAGTCGGGTGAGTGGGTGCGGGCAGCGATCGGTTGAAGAGCATGCATTTCGTTTTACTAGCATTTAAGAGCAGTTGGAAGCCACAGAAGGAGTGCTGTATGGCATTGAAGCACGTTTGGAAAGAAGGGCCAGATGTATACAGAATGGTGTCATCTGCGTAGAGGTGGATCAAAGAATCACCCGCAGCAAGGTTAATGATAAACTGCTGGTTTGAGCCCTAAATGCTGATTTAAGTGCAGTGGGGAACCTGTACGATGCTCCATATCCATTAGTCATACTATAACTTACTGTGTTTATTTTGGTGTTACAGCTGCAGTCAAGAAATGGAACAGCAAGCCCACTGACCATGATGTTCGGAGAGCTGTGGCAGACCACCTCAAGCATGCTCCTGCTAGAGCCAGAGGTGGTGGTTTCCACATCACCACCACACAGGGCCATTGCTAACGCAGCGAAATATATCTATCATTTTGATGGATAATTATTCAATGAATAAAATTAACTATATTAATTTGAACTTAACTGTATTTTGTCTGTTATCACTGTACTTGACTGAATGTTTTCTGCAAATACTGGAGTAATGTAATGAGTCGTGTGAATGTTAATGTAAAAAATGACAGACCATTTTTTGGTTACTGCTTCCATGTGTATAGGCTACAAGTACATTGAAATTATGTTCTTTGCAAGTCGTTAAAACAAGGACCTGAAAAATGTATTTTTAACTTTCACTCTTAAACGAAACGGGCCGTAGACAGACATTGTTTTATAGATGTCTTTTCAATGACATGAAAAATGTCTTTTCAACTTTCACTTTCAACCAAAACCGAAAGTATATTAGACATCGGCCATAGTCCTCTTTTCAACGTCTTTTTAACGACAGTTTGCTGGGTGGGAAGTACTCGTTACATTTTGAATGCTTAGCAGGACAAGGAAATGGTCTAATTCACTCACTTAAAGATAAAATCCCTGGTCAATCCTACTGCATCTGATCTGGCGGACTCATTAAACACAAATGCTTTATTTGTAAATTATGCCTGTGTAGGAGTGTGCCACTGGCTATCCATAAATTAAACAAACAATAAAACTGTGCCGTCTGGTTTGCTTAAAATAACGAATTTGAAATGATTTATACTTTTACTTTTAATATTTAAGTATATTTTACATTTACTTTTGATACTTAAGTTTATTAACTACATTTTTTTCATTTACTCAAGTAGAATTTTAATGGGTGACTTTTTCACTTTTACCTGTCATTTACTTTTACTCAAGTATGAGAATTGGGTACTTTTTCCACCACTGGTTTTGGAACACTTCAACATGTGACATTCCACATGTGAAAATATGGTTTTGGAACATTACACATGTGAAAACAAAAATGAGTCATTATGATACACAGTGCTTTTAAACGTACATATTTGACACACATGACTACATTGTGTATGCGTACTTACACTAATTATTACTGAACTTATCCTAACCTGCTATTTGAACTCACAACCTCTTGGTTCACGGCATTCCAATCTTTCTGCTACAGTGTTAATAACTGATTTCATCTGTATTCTTACTGGTGAAATGTCAGCTTTGTTAAAAATAAATAAATAATTATATTTATCATAGTGATTCAGGTGTAACATTTAAACAGAATTATATGCCACACCAACATTAGACAACTATACAGAAAACCATCAAATTGCTGAAATATGTCAATGATGAGAGAACAGTCAGATTAACTGATAACTAAAATAAAAGTGCAGATGTCCCTCTTTTGCTAAGTGCAGAGATGTATTATAGGTAATGAATGTGTATGGGAAACCACATGTTTTCACATGTGAAATGTCACGTGAAGTGTTTCAAAAACACGTTTTCACATGATTTCACGAAATCATGTCGTTTTTCCATATGGGGCATGCCAGAAATCTGAATTTCCTGCTATGCCACTAGGTCTGTGGCCATGACAGAGATTGGCAGTTATAGTCAATGAACTAATCACTGATCATAATCTTGATGTGATTGTCCTGACTGAAACATGGCTTAAGCCTGATGATGTTACTGCGTTAAATGAGGCCTCTCTTCCTGGTTACACTAGTGACCATAGCCCCAGCGCATATGTGTTGCAAACATTTACGACAGAAAATTTCAATTTCCAACAAAAAAATGACTGCGTTTTCCTCTTTTGAGCTTCTAGTCATGAAATCTATGCATGCAGCCTATTCAATCACTTTTTATAGCTACTGTTTACAGGCCTCCTGGGCCATATACAGCATTCCTCACTGAGTTCCTTGAATTCCTATCAGACCTTGTAGTCATGTCAAATAATTTTCCAATTTTGGTGACTTTAATATTCACATGGAAAAGTCCACAAGACCCACTCCAAAAGGCTTTCGGAGCCATCATAGACTCAGTGGGTTTTGTCTCCGGACCTACTCACGGCCACAGTCATACTCTGGACCTAGTTTTGTCACGTGGAATAAGTATTGTGGATCTTAATGTGTTTCCTCATAATCCTGGACTATCGGACCATACATTTTTCAACAAATAATCTGCTTAGACCCCAACCAAGGATCATCAAAAGCCATGCTATAAATTCCCGGACAACCCAAAGATTCCTAGATGCCCTTCCAGACTCCCTCCACCTACTCAAGGACGTCAGAGTACAAAAATCGGTTAACCACCTAACTGAGGGACTAAATTTAACCTTGCGCAATACCCTAGATACAGTCGCATCCCTAAAAACAAAAAACATTTGTCATAAGAAACTAGCTCCCTTATATACAAAAAATACCCGAGCCCTGAAGCAAGCTTCCAGAAAATTGGAAGGGAAATGCCGCTCCACCAAACTGGAAGTCTTCCGACTAGCTTGGAAAGACAGCACCATACAATATCGAAGAGCCCTCACTGCTGCTCGATCATCCTATTTTTCCAACTTAATAGAGGAGAATAAGAACAATGCAAAATGTATTTTTGATACTGTCGCAAAGCTAACTAAAAAGCATTCCCCAAGAGAGGATGGCTTTCACTTCAGCAGTGATACATTCATGAACATCTTTGACGAAAAGATCATGATCACAAGAAAGCTAATTACGGACTCCTCTTTAAATCTGCGTATTTCTCCAAAGCTCAGTTGACCTGAGTCTGCACAACACTGCCAGGACCTAGGATCAAGGGAGACACTCAAGTTTTTTAATCCTACATCTCTTGACACATTCATGAAAATAGTAATGGCCTCCAAACCTTCAAGCTACATACTGGACCCTATTCCAACTAAACTACTGAAAGAGCTGCTTCCTGTGCTTGGCCCTCCTATGATGGACATAATAAACGGCTCCCTATCCACCGGATGTGAACCAAACTCACTAAAAGTGGCAGTAATAAAGCCTCTTAAAAAAGCCAAACCTTGACCCAGAAAATATAAAAAATGATGTGCCTATATAGAATCTCCCATTACTCTCAAATTGTTTTGGAAAAGCTGTTGCGCTGCAACTCACTGCCTTCCTGAAGACAAACGATGTATAGGAAACTCTTCAGTCTGGTTTTAGACCCCATCATAGCACTGAGACTGCACTCGTGAAGATGATAAATGACCTTTTTATGGCGTCAGACCAAGGCTCTGCATCTGTCCTCGTGCTCTTAGACCTTAGTGCTGCTTTCGACACCATCGATCATGACATGCTTTTGGAGAGATTGTAAACCCAAAATTCAAGTGCAGAGATGACATGTATTTTTCCCCTGCCCCTGTTTCGAGACAGGTGCATGATAATGTTCCATTCTAAATCAAAATGAATTTCAAACATATATTATTTAGTATATGTAAAGACAAGATTAAATCAAGAATAGTCGGATGGGTGACAATATTAGCCTATCACTCTGAATTATATATTATAACTTGTGAACGATGTCCAGTTTAAGGCAAGAAACAATGCCTTATTTGTGTGACTTTTGCGACTCATAGTCGCATACCTCATGTAGACTAGCCCACAGGCCTATATGTTTTGATATGGTTTGTAGCACAACTAAAGTGGCCAAATAAACATATTGGTTAGGAAACTAAAAAGATTTGGCATGGGTCCTGAGATCCTCAAAAGGTTCTACAGCTGCAACATCGAGACCATCCTGACCGGTTGCATCACTGCCTGGTACGGCAATTGCCTCTGACCGCAAGGCACTTCAGAGGGTAGTGCGTACGGCCCAGTACATCACTGGGGCAAAGCTGCCTGCCATTGAGGACCTCTACACCAGGCGGTGTCAGAGGAAGGCCCTAAAAATTGTCAAAGACCCCAGCCATAGACTGTTCTCTCTACTACGGCATGGCAAGCGGTACCGGAGTGCCAAGTCTAGGACAAAAAGGCTTCTCAACAGTTTTTACCCCCAAGCCATAAGACTCCCCCCCAACCCCTCTTTTACAGTGCTGCTACTCTCTGTTTATCTTATATGCATAGTCACTTTAACTATACATGCATGTACATACTACCTCAATTGGCCCGACCAACCAGTGCTCCCGCACATTGGCTAACCGGGCTATCTGCATTGTCTCCCACCACCCGCAAACCCCTCTTTTTACACTACTGCTACTCTCTGTTCATCATATATGCATCGTCACTTTAACCATATCTACATGTACATACTACCTCAATAAGCCTGACTAACCGGTGTCTGTATATAGCCTTGCAACTGTTATTTTCAAATGTCTTTTTACTGTTGTTTTATTTCTTTACTCACACACACACACACACACACACACACACACACACACACACACACACACACACACACACACACACACACACACACACACACACACACACACACACACACACACACACACACACCTACCTATTGGTTAGAGCTTGTAAGTAAACATTTCACTGTAAGGTCTACACCTGTTGTATTCGGCGCACGTGACAAATAAACGTTGATTTGATTTGACTTACAAGGCACCCTGACCTATGTCCCAGATATCTCTTTCTCTTCTTGATGCGAATGACAGGGATTTGGGCCTTGTCGGGTGTCTGAAGTAAATCCTTCACGTCCGACTTGATAAAGAAAAAAATCTTTGTCCAGTATGAGGTGAGTAATCGCTGTCCTGATATCCAGAAGCTATTTTTGGTCATAAGAGACAGTGGCAGAAACATTATGTTTCCTCCGGCACCATTCTTTTTTAAATTATTATATATTTTTTTACATACATAATCGCATTTGTGGTCACTTTTGATAGTGTTTTCCCGCTGATGGAACATTCACGTTTATAGCCTACTGTCGTGTGCGCAATGCTGTGCTTATAATGGGAAGAAATAGCCTAATTATCACGTGTGCTCCTTCTCCGGCCTCTAGGTCACCAGGCTGCTCGTTATGGCACACACCTGTCACCATGCGCACCTGTGCGTCATCAGACTCACCTGGACTGCATCACCTCCTTGATTACCTACCCTATTTAAATGTCACTCCCTTTTGTTCCTTCCCGAGGTGTTATTGTTTCTGTTTCAGTTTCATGAATATTGGCTGTTAGTGTTTCTTGTTTTGTATTATGTTCTGTTTACTTTACTAAAACACTCACTCCCTGAACTTGCTTCCCGACTCGCAGGGCACATCGTTACAGAATGAATATTTAATTCTCACACAGAATAAAATAGGTCAACTTTTGTACTATGGGGGATAGTAAATTGACATAGGCTAGTGCTTTTGCTGTTCGTTAGGCCTACTCATCTTGTTGGCTGATAAAGTAAATGTGGACAGTTCTTCCAATATCTTCAATATGCACCTCGGAATTGGATAAGGACGCACACAGTTTCGTCCCCAATGTGTCTGTCTTTACTTGTAGCCTATGAGAAATCACGTGATGGAGAGCCGTGTGAGTGAGATGAGAGGTGCTTCGGAGCAGGCCGCACTCAGGGAGAAGGGCTCCAAAAAGCATGGATTTTTTTAGGGTCCATTAAGGCCACCCAAAGGGGATGCCACTGGGAAATTCGAGCCATTATCAAGCGCTTGTCAAATTGTGAATGACAGCCTGATGAAGTGTGTACAGCCTACACAAAAAAAGCAGAGCTCATGCCTTTGAAGCGACTTTTTTGAAATCGCATCATGCAGCCTGACAATGTATTAAAACTCTAAATTAAGCATGTAGGATTACCTATTTCTTTGTTAACCGCTCAACACAGAATAGCCGCATGTGCGCACCCCCTCAAATCGTTTGAAGAAAATATCCTTTCTATTTTATTCAGCTTTGTTCAATTGAATTCTTCATACTATAAAATAATGCCACGGAATTCTAAGCAAATCTTGTCTGCTAACTGAACTAGTGTAGCCCACAGCCATATGGCATAGCCAGATCAAGACCTAACATAAGGACAGTATGCTATTCTGTTCTTCTGAAATAGACAACATTTTCTTCATATCATGTTTCTTTAGACCTGTCTAAAATAAATAATGGATTTATTGTGAAGGTGTAGGCTATATTACATGGATTTATTAGCATTTTTTTAAATGTAGATGTTCCAAAGGTCTGCATCAGTGATTCCTGGAAGCCATGAGATGCTAAATGTGGTTATGTTAATTAATGGCCAATTACCATGAGACTGACTGTTATTTGCTTGACAATCACCAGCTAACAAAATTTCGTGACCACCACAGCCCTAGCTGAGACCCCTGTCACCATCTGATACTCCTAAAATGAGGCATGACCAAGAATGACCTTATATTATCATTATATTCTCCAAGAATAGAATCAATGGTTCAAACATTTTTAATTACCATTATTCCCAGACTGTAGCTTTAAGTTTAAACTGCTGTAGCTACTGTAGGTCAACCCATCGTTTCAAGATGAAACGTTGTATCATTCACTGAATATACTGCACAATTCACATGAGCTCTGTAGACTGGTCTTCCCTCTCACTTTCTGATCCTGCTAAGACATGATGAGCATACAGTGTTGTGCACTGACTTCACTAGAGGGCTGCATTCCCACGGGATGCCTGCAGGACCTGCGTGTATTTTTGCTGTCCCACAGATTATTTTGAGAAGGTCCCCTTAGTAATTTGTATGCTTTAGCCTACCTATTGTAATAAAAGCACATATTTCTTCATCATTCTTGCTGCTTCCAGTTCAGTAGCCATACCTGCAAGATCAGATGTGTGTGTGGTTTCAATATAGAGTAGGTGGGGAAGCACAGTACAGTTATCTTTACAAGGAAATGTACTTCCTAAATAGGCTTATGATTAGGCTATAGTTTACTAAGTTGCATAGAAATATGCCTAACTATTGATCACCCATGTTTCTCCACTCTTCCACTCCTAAAAGGTAGGTTATAAAATAGCTTAAGAGAAAGTGCAAGTCTCTCCAACTCTGCTCTCTTCAAACTACATCTAGCATATTGGCTGATATAGCCCAGTAATACAATCTAAGGTCGATGTGAGAATCTCTGGTAATTTAACCTATTTCTTAAGTTATTTTTGCGCATTTTATATTGCCTATAGGGCGCAAAATTGCTGGGACCATGGCTGGCAAGTGAGCTGCATCACATATGCCTAAAATGACATTCCGGGACTGCGGTTGAGTTTGGGACCAGTTCTTGCAGTAGTGGGTTGGAGTCGGACAGAAAGGAGTGGGATGAATATATCAGTCCCATGCAGCAGACCTCTACTGTGCACCATGACAGCGAAGCCTGTAACGTTAGAACTGATTATTACTGTGTCAGTGTGAAAAGTAGGGAATTAGCTAGGGAAGCTGACAGGTCAATAACATTACATTGCCATACTGACTAATACAACTCACATTGCACTGAAAAAACATCAGAATTCAGGTCTAGTTAGATTGAGGCAAAAATAAATCGCTAATGTATGCCAACTTTTGGCCAGCTCTCTCTAACAGTACATCAACTGGCGAAGGCTTGCCGAGTTCATGTACTTCTGAAACGGGACAAAACAAAGGCCACAAAACATTTTCATACAAACAACTGTTGTTAGATAGTAATAATGGCCACCTCATATCGCTATCTGACAGATAACTAGTGGCTAGAGCAGTGGCAGCTACTCACTAGCGTAGCTTATTCATTCACCTCAGTCGAGAGGGGATGAAACATTAGCTAACGTTACATGTCAGTTACAATACTAGCTCAGCACTGCGAATAAACACTAGTTAATTTTTTTTTCTATTAAGTTAAACAGCAGTTACCTTGCCAGCTACTGTACATCAGTCAACTAAAGAGTAACCCGTTTCTATTCTGCTTCCTTTTACAACACACTGACTGAACTATGCTCAACTCTCCCGCGCTGGTCCAGCCAGCCTTCCAGAAGCTTTTCCTTCACACAGCCTGTCAGCCCACTCTGTGGTGTCCATGCAGTCCTAAATCCAGTCGGGTAAACACATACCAAACAGCCTACCCAACCGCTCTGAGGCATCCACATGGTCCTAAAGCACATAGGTGGAATTTGCATGTAATTCCAATGACAAAACTGTGGGGGATAAAAATGCAATTTCTGAATGTGTGGGGGGGTACTTGGTATCACATCCACTTGTCAGACTTTAACAAGGCTGGAGAAATGACAGTGTACAAGCTTGATGTTTATGAGCGGAATAAAGCAGATCACATTAACTGGGATGACATTCCCTTTCATGGGAGACCAAAAAGATCTAGCTGAAAGCTATGCAAGCCTCAAATGAGCCATGCCTTTAATATTCTGAGGAGCTGCTGCTGCTACAGCATGATGCCAATTAGCAAGTAATGTCGCATGTTGTAAACCGAAAGGTCAGTGGAGGCACAATAGGTTACTGGCATGTATTTGCTAGTGGCAGCCTGTATGTTATTGTCAATTGTACAATAACTGGAAACCATTTGTGAGCAAGTTAAGAAAATACAAATTTACAGCACTTTCTAGCAACAAGTTGCAGCTACATTACTAGTAAATGCACACAATAACCTCTTTACAGTGCAGCTCATTAGAGATACATGCTCTTACAAAGTTTGCAGAAGCGACAGTATCAGAGGAGGCGCTCAACTTGCATCGGCATAACCATCAAACACTTTGTGTTAACACACATTCTAAGAAATAAGTATGAACCTGGTGGCACCGCAGAAACATTGATGCACTAAACCAAGAGGTTGCAAGTGCAAATCCCTAAAGCATTCTTTTATACTCTGTCAAGTGTCCTTGAGCACTGCAAGTTTTACGTTGATGTAACGTTGGTGGTGGTAATTGGACAATTATTTACTTTATTATGGGCAACTTTTAGCAAAGTGCAGGAATGTGTTCTTGCCAGTAAGTCTGTAGCCATATCTGTTTTAGGCTCACAGACTTGGTGTAGTAGGACCTTTTAGGTTACTATCAACCAAGAGGTTAAGTTCAGATCCCAGTTAATGCTCAGTCCCAACTGTGGCCACAGTACAAATTAGTACACTATATATTTTTTACGTAGTGTCAGAAATAACATCTTCAAGTTGTTGTATAAACTAAATGCAAAGTGCAAAAATGTATTCTTGGCAATATACAGTATGTATTGTTAATCTCTGTCATCTCCACAGACCTGGTGGCGCAGCAGGAACTTCAGATACCTATGTAGCAACCAAGAGGTTGTGAGTTCAAATCCCAGGAGAGCTTTAGTACCAAGTAATCCAGGGGACCATGACACAATGTAAAAAAAATAAAAAAATAATCCTTCTTGGGGATGTCCTTGGAAATGGACAAAACCTGCAGGGGACCATAACTGTTTAAATTGAAGTATTGGCAATTCTGCCTTTTTAAAGTAATATATTCTCAGTGAAACATGGCTTTTCTCATGTGCTCAAATGTTGTCATGTATATTTTCATGGTATTACATGTATAAACTTTGCATCCCCACGTTGTCACATTTATTTCTACTGCAAGATTAGCTGGATAGGTAGGATGACTGACAGTGAAGGTGAACAGGTGGTCACGGGTCAGGTGACAGAGGAATGGATGAGACTGAGGCAGGAATTCCTTTAACCATGAAGTGCTATATTTACTGCGTAGTCTGGTGGATTCATGGACGCACAGAACTTCTGGATTAGACGGAGTTAAGGAAGAGAAAGCAGCGAGATCGGGCGATGGCAATTTCCTTCTTTTAAGGAGTTGAGATCTGTCGGACATTTCCACCTGACCTAATTAAAGCGCCCCTGGCCCAGCTGAGCAAGTGGCCATGAATTAAAGTATTCTTCCACCAACTCCATGGGCCTTTTCTACAAAGTAAAATATTCTCAGTGACATTTGACACATGGGTTCTCTCATGTGCCCAAATGTTGTCAAGTATATTTTCATGGTATTACATGTTTAAACTTTGCATCCCCATATTGTCATATTTATTTCACAGGAGATCACGTGATTGCATGATGAATTAATGTGCTTTTTCCATAAGGAACCAGGCTGTGGGACAGAAACTAATCTCCAGTTATTGATCAAGCATTCAAAAGTGTATGTTTTACTGTTACTTGTGCGCTGCTGTCTGTTCAGCACCACAATGGGATGGCTTTGTTTTTATTTCACCTTTATTTAACCAGGTAGGCAAGTTGAGAACAAGTTCTCATTTACAATTGCGACCTGGCCAAGATAAAGCAAAGCAGTTCGACACATACAACAACACAGAGTTACACATGGAGTAAAATAAACATCCAGTCAATAATACAGTAGAAAAATAAGTCTATATACAATGTGAGCAAATGAGGTGAGATAAGGGAGGTAAAGGCAAAAAGGCCATGGTGGCAAAGTAAATACAATATAGCAAGTAAAACACTGGAATGGTAGATTTGTAGTGGAAGAAAGTGCAAAGTAGAAATATAAATAATGGGGTGCAAAGGAGCAAAATAAATAAATAAATACAGTAGGGGAAGTGGTAGTTGTTTGTGCTAAATTATAGATGGGCTATGTACAGGTGCATTGCTCTGTGAGCTGCTCTGACAGCTGGTGCTTAAAGCTAGTGAGGGAGATAAGTGTTTCCAGTTTCAGAGATTTTTGTAGTTCGTTCCAGTCATTGGCAGCAGAGAACTGTAAGGAGAGACGGCCAAAGGAGGAATTGGCTTTGGGGGTGACCAGAGAGATATACCTGCTGGAGCACGTGCTACAGGTGGGTGCTGCTATGGTGACCAGTGAGCTGAGATAAGGGGGGACTTTACCTAGCACGGTCTTGTAGATGACCTGGAGCCAGTGGGTTTGGTGACGAGTATGAAGCGAGGGCCAGCCAACAAGAGTGTACAGGTCGCAGTGGTGGGTAGTATATGGGGCTTTGGTGACAAAACGGATGGCACTGTGATAGACTGCATCCAGTTTATTGAGTAGGGTATTGGAGGCTATTTTGTAAATGACATCACCGAAGTCGAGGATCGGTAGGATGGTCAGTTTTACGAGGGTATGTTTGGCAGCATGAGTGAAGGATGCTTTGTTGTGAAATAGGAAGCCAATTCTAGATTTAACTTTGGATTGGAAATGTTTGATGTGAGTCTGGAAGGAGAGTTTACAGTCTAACCTGACACCTAGGTATTTGTAGTCGTCCACATATTCTAAGTCAGAACCGTCCAGAGTAGTGATGCTGGACGGGCGGGCAGGCAGGTGCAGGCAGCGATCGGTTGAAGAGCATGCATTTTGTTTTACTTGTTAAATCATACCATGGACAGCGACCATCCAGCCTTATTCTTAATTAACAAGTGTCCAATTTATGGGGATTCTGCAATCCACCTGGCAGCATGCAATCAATCACGTGCTAACGCACACTGATTGACATTGTTGGCCGCTCTTAGGCCAACCTCTGAAATTCGTGCTCCCAATTACCACCTCCACTCTCAACATTCTACCCTACAGCATTGCATTAAACGCCTGGGCTGCTTGTATGTGTTTGTCAGACCAATAATCAGAGCCATTGCTTTTCTGAATGCAGATATGGCAGTATTACAGTGTCCATATTAGGACAGCCTTGGTCTCAGCAGCAGTGCTAGCGGGATCCTAACTTCTGTGGCTGTAGGTTAGGGCCAATGTCTCCATGGTGATGTTTTCTCATGAGATGGCAATCTTGTTGGTGTCATTATCCCGCATAATCCTCACAGAAATAATCTCATTTGATTTTAATTATGAATGATGAAATTAAATTAAAGAGCTGAGAACTGCATCAATACAACACTGGTTGGATTGAATTGAATTTATAGTGTGCTAGTAGGTACTGTATCTATCTATTGACTCTCCGGTCAGGAAGTCAATCATTTCAAACCACCTGTGAAAATCTTTGCAATTTCAGTGTCATGGAAGATGGTCTCATTATAATTACATACTTTGGAGTTTACGTTATACAGTGTGCATGTGCAACCTCCTGGAAGACCCAGATGTCTCCCCCTAGGAGGGCTAAAATTACAAGATTACAGCTCGATGAAGCACCGAAGCTGGCCTTGGCAATTGAAAACAAAGCTATAGCCTCCAGTATCCAATTCATATTTAAAAGTGTTTGTTTTGTCAATGATATGCCTCGTTTTTTGTTTTTATTTCTCTCAGTAGCCTATGACTCACATCTTTTGATTAAACTCAAGTTCCTTCTTGGTTTCCGGAGGTCCTGGAAGATTAGCTGTGTCAACACTCCAAGTGTGCTAAGTATCAGGACAAGTTCTTCTAATGAATTAACCCTAACTGTAAAAAAATACTCATTTCTATTTTTAATTACCCTGCTGTTTTCCCTCTATCTGTTGGCGTCGGTCCCCACATCACATCTGGACTGGGTTTGTAATAAATACAGTGGAATCCCAGGATTCTGGGATTCTAGGCTAATTACTGAAGTGGTGCCATGGGATTAATTAATTCTTACATTTGCATATGTGCTAATTGTTTTATTAAGCTAATTGGTGGGGACTAATCAAACTAGAACTGTGATGTTTGAATGTCAATGGTTTTTCCTTTGCAACACCAACGATACTACAGGAGCCACTCAACAAATATTGACATATATTGACACCGCTATGAGGACACCCTTATACTGATGATTCGAGCTAACTGGATGTTTCCAAGAACTAATGGTCACAGGTGTCTCTCTGCTATTTAACAGCTTTTCTTCCTTCCTCATGACCTCACACTGGTTTTCGATATTGGATCACATGTGCCCACTCTCTTGACAACACCCAGGTGAGCCACCGAAAGTCTAGCAATTCCATGACACAGGTGGTGGTATTTCAAGATGACGAGTTAGTTTAACCAATTCAACTACTAACGATGAGGACATGGGAAAAGGGTCAGAAGCAGCATTGCTGAACAGCCACGAACCTAGAACATCAAATTAAAGATGAAGAGAAAGAGGAAGAGAGGAAGGCCAAAGAACACCTGAGAGAAAGCACAAAAAAGGAGATAAGGTTAGAAGGGGTGATGTGGAAACTGCTACACTTCTACACAGGCTAGCAAAATACAGAATAGGAATGAGACAATTCGTCCGTGACCTATGTTCCTCATGGAGCACAAAAGGCTTTTGAATAGAAAGCTCACATGTTGGATAAATATGATGGCTATATTCAGGATAAGATCTATTTTTGGTATAGTATTGATAGTGTTTTCATATGCTATAGTGTATTTATAATGGTGGTGGATTATTCTGTCCTGTGAGGAAAGCCTACGAGGATAAATGGCTTTCACTGATGTAATGATGTTCTACATTAGATATATCAAAAGTAATATATAGACATATGTATCCGAGTGATTTTCATACCCCAATTAAACAGATACAATTCCAGACTCAAGATTCATGGGGGAGCTTTGCCCTGTATCCATGGTTTCCAGTAGATGTTTTTGATTCCTGCTAATGTTTGATCTGTTTTTCATGTTCTCTCATCACTCCTATATGTGATGTACCCTAGGCCTGATCCCAAAAGGATTATACCGTGTGATTTAGTTGGTGGAGCATGGCGCTTGCAATGCCAGGGTTGTGGGTTCAATTCCCACAGGGGACCAGTAAGAAAATGTATGCACTCACTACTGTAAGTTGCTCTGGATAAGAGCATCTGCTAAATGTAAATACCTCTTTTGGTGCTCTAGAAAAAAAAACAGTCAAGGTCAAGAGACTATAGATTACTCCTAGGTTGTCAATATTAGGACAGCCTGATATAAGGTGGACAACATCCACCCCATATACAGTACCGTTCAAATGTTTGGGGTCACTTAGAAATGTCCTTGATTTTGAAAGAAAAGCACATTTCTTTGTCCATTAAAATAACATCAAATTGATCAGAAATACAATGTAGACATTGTTAATGTTGTAAATTACTATTGTAGTTGGGAACGGCTGATTTTCTGATGGAATATCTACATAGGCATACGGAGGCCCATTATCAGCAACCATCACTCCTGTGTTCCAATGGCACGTTGTGTTAGCTAATCCAAGTTTATCATTTTAAAAGGCTTATTGATCATTAGAAAACCCTTATTCAATTATGTTAGCACAGCTGAAAACTGTTGTTCTGATTAAAGAAGCAATAAAACGGGCCTTCTTTAGACTAGTTGAGTATCTGGAGCATCAGCATTTGTGGGTTTGATTACAGGCTCAAAATGGCTAGAAACAAAGAACTTTCTTCTGAAACTCGTCAGTCTATTCTTGCTCTGAGAAATGAAGGCTATTCCATGCGAGAAATTGCAAAGAAACTGAAGATCTCATACAACGCTGCGTACTACTCCCTTCACAGAACAGCACAAACTGTCTCTAACCAGAATAGAAAGAGGAGTTGGAGGCCCCGGTGCACAAATGAGCAAGAGGACAAGAACATTAGAGTGTCTAGTTTGAGAAACAGACACCTCACAAGTCCTCAACTGGCAGCTTCATTAAATCGTACCCGCAAAACCCCAGACTCAACGTCAACAGTGAAGAGGCGACTCCGGGATGTTGGCCTTCTAGGCAGAGTTGCAAAGAAAAAGCCATATCTCAGACTGGCCAATAAAAAGAAAAGATTAAGATGGGCAAAAGAACACAGACACTGGAAAGTGTCTGTACGCCTATGTTGATATTCCATAAAGAATCTGCAGTTTCCAGCTACAATAGTGATTTACAACACTGTATTTCTGATCAATTTGATGTTATTTTAATTGGACAAAAAAATAGCTTTTCCTTCAAAAACAAGAAAATGTGACCCCAAACTTTTGAACGGTAGTGTGTATTATATCAAGTACATGGTTTCCCTTAGATGCTGTCTATTCCTGGTCAAATTTCATAGAAATGATGGCAGAAAAAAAAATGTGGATTCAATTTACACAAACTATTGGCCGTCATACACAAACTTGTGTAAAAAAAAAAGTAGTTTTCCTTAGTCTCTTCTTCAAGACCTCAAACTTAGAATACAGTAGGCATCTCTAAAATTTGACCAATACCAGCTACAGTCTCACTTCCACTTACTTTTAACAGTTCCAAAAATCTGAACGCATCATGGAAAAACGTGTTTTAATTACTCAGCTCTGTAGTCTTTCAATTCTCTCCAGACCAGTTTGAAAGTTCAGGATCTTGTTTCTTTGGGGGAGTTTAAAAAGGTTGGTTGACTAACATGTTACTGAGGAATATGATTGTTTTTAGGATTTCAAGTGGTGGTACATATGATTGATTTGTATCTTTCTGTATGTAATTGAATGTATGTGTGTCTAAGTCTATAATTTGTTTATAGTATGTCTACAGTATGTCTAAGTTGTTATGTCTGAGATTTGTCTGCTGCTGTCAATGAGACGAAAAACCAAAACTGTTCTCAAATCGATTACCAACGAGGGCAAAACCCATTTATTCCTATTGTCATTTTTCTTTTGTTAACCTTCTGCTGCTGTGCCAAGCTCAAAATGGTTCAATACACCATTGTATCCCTGGGAAACCATCTTCTTGACTTTTGTATTATACTCAGTTTTTTTTGTGCTATATCAAATCCCATTTTCTCCTTGGTGAATGAGTGTAGCCTACTACATCTGTGGTAAACAGTTGAATGAAAAGGCAAGATTGAGGAAATAAATTCAAACCTTTTTACAAATAATTCAGTTAACTTTGTCTTTTATAGGCTTCCACAAGATGTCTTGTCTGAAATCTCTACTTTAGTTTGTTGTGGTGAGAATATCCTTACCTCTGGGGAAAGTATGTTCTTGGCTGTGGGTTGAGGTGTAGGATGACATTCATATTTTATTTGTCAATGTTATTCAGACAGACCACAATAATGAAAGTAATGTTTGTTGCTATGAGAAACTGACCTTTATACTGTTGATATGAAAACACCCAGCGCCATCTGAACAAGTATGTGCATTCGTTTCTAATCAAATCTGTTGTCGGCGCCTAGGTCTTGGAACATGCCCCAATTAAACGTTCATGTTTTAGTCAAAGTTGAAGACTATTCATTAAAAATGTTTAAAAAAAGTGAAATAACTGACAGCCATCTTCAATGTTTATTCAAGCCTGCTGTCACCACAGCCGTGTACATTCAACAAGCTAATTTAGCTGTACTCTCAAGAGTCAGAGTACAGGAGTGGGAGGACAACTTGACATTATGTTCAACTTTTTACTTCCAAATCTCTCTTCTCTGTATAATTATTTGAATTGCTTTAATTGAGAATGCAAATCCACATATGCCTTCATTTCTCTCAAGTAAAAGTCTTGGGAGAATAAAAACAATTACAAGGCCTTTAGTCCGTAAAATGCTTCCATTTCTTCTTTCAATTGGTCCATATTCCCTAGTCTTTCCCATCAGATGGGATTTGGCTGTGCCAGTATGGTAGCCAGACAGATGAGAACAGCCAAGTGCATGAGGTGCACACTTCCAATGAGATTAAGAGACCATTTAGGATGCTCTATCTCCCAGCAATAAAACACTTCATATCAACTGTCATTTATCAATTGGCCAAGCACTGTGGTTGTTTTACAATAAAGTGGCTGGTAAATTGATTTTATAACCGTCGATGTTTAACGTGAATCACAATCAAAGCAATTGAAAATAAGAGCCAGAGTCGATACGTCAATAAATGTTTCATTTTCTACATGGTGGGCACAACTACTCCTCAACTGTGGCAGCATATGGACAGATAGGAGCTTTTGAAGGAGAATAGGGGAGAAAACATGGTCATATGCTCATGACCTTGCATGTAGTAATGTTGAGGTACACTATTTAACAAACTTGCAATCTCATTGTACAGTACATACTGTATGCTATAGGCCTACTAACTAGGTGATAACATTGCTAGCAATCTGTCAAACCCATAGAGATAAAACATATGTTCTCTATATTGACAGACCACAGTATTGAAACAAATTAAGGTGACAATATTTCAACACAATTATGTTATTGTAGCGTATAAATCCATTCTAGAGAGACAGAAAGCTTATTGTAAATGTTCATATTTATTCAGTGCATGTTCCGCATAAGGTCATATTTACACAAACAAAATACAACTGCTGACCAAATATTAAACTGAATGACAAAGCAAAAGCAAGAGAAAGGGGATTTCATTTATGTTCAACCCATTGACCAAAGCAGAAAAATATGCATCAAACATACATCGAATGGAGGTGAATTGCTACAGGAGGTCACCTGGCTTGTTCTGGTAAGGTTTAAGGACAGTTGAATTATCTCTGTTATCTATTTATGTGATCACCATTTCAATGGGCCCCTGAAGATGCATTGGCGTTTGGTCGGACTTGTCTTCGGGGACATTATGCATTGGAACTGTTAAGCGTGACTGATTAATGCTTTGGCTACGTCCTTCACTACATTATCATGGCGCAGAAGGGAGAGTGCATAGAATGACATAGAGGACCTCTTATGGGAGAGTGGAACAACTGAATGCTTAGCGTCATAATGAGTTCACTACTCCCCCTTCTGGAGAAGCAGACTACTACTTCACCCTTTTCTTTTAGAGCTGAACAATGTCATGGAGATGCTGGTCTCTGTTGGTGAGGACTATGAGGTGCATCATACATGTATGATCCTCGGGATATAGCTTAAGACATCAGATTGTGATAGCTAGGTATCCCGGTCTGAAACAAAGCAATACAATTGTTTGGAAAGTTTCCTCTCACAACCTCAGAGCCTGAAAAAAAACAGAACCTGTTTTGCTAACGTTCCACTCCAATTAGCAGGTCATTTGTGTAATTGTATAACATGATGCTACCACCACAATACTTGAAAATACAAAGGATTTCACTCTGTTGTTTTGTATTGAATTTGACCCAAACCTGTCGCTTTTAATTCAGGCCAAAAAGTGACTTTCTTTGCTGTGTTGTCTTGCAGTACTACGTAATGTTTTTTTTTTTTAACACAGGCTTTCTTCTTTTCACTTTGTCATACAGGCCAGTAAGGTGGAGTGAATGCAATGTTGTTGATTATCTATATTTTCAAGTATTGTGGCGGCAGCATCAGGTATAGTTGTCACCGTCAGGATCAAAATAAATACATGAAAGGAGCAAAGCCCAGATAATAAGTTAGAGGAAACCCTGCCTCATTCTTCTGAATACCTAACCCTGGGATAGAGTTGTATTGGACAATTACACACATTTTAATGCCAACGACACCAGAATGGCATTACAAATGGTGTTGATTGTTCTTGAATGGTCCAGTCTCAAATCAAAGACAAGGTTTGAATATTGCTGTTCATCAATGATTCTCAACCAAATGTAGGCCTAATAGGGATGCAATGTTGCATTTTCAAAAATTTGCCAAATGCAATTTGGATGGGTTGTTAATATGACTACACTCTTAGAAAAAAATGGCTCTGAGTAGAGCCATATAGGGTTCTTCAATTTACCCCCATAGGGGAACCCTTTTTGGTGCTAGGTAGAACCCTTTGCAGTGGTTTCTCCCTAGAACCCTTTATGAAGGGTTCTTCATAGAACCCCCTGTATATGGTTCTACTTAGAACCCTCTATGAAGAGTTCTGATTAGAACCCTCCAAGAAGGGTTCTACCGAGAACCCGTTTATCTTTGGATGGTTCTTCCTAGTACCCTCTATGAATGGTTCCACCAGCCTTATCTTTTAAAATGAAATAATTTATGACATATATCATAAGGCCATTCTTTGAGGGCCTAGTTATGCCCTAACACAGTGGTGTAAGGAAACGCTTGGTTTACAGGTCACATCAGGCCTGCAAGCCACATTGTGCTGAATTGCAAAGTGATGTTTAATTCCTATTGGAATCCAGCCAGAGATAAGATATCCAACAAGTGGCATTTTTTATCAACCGCAACCTTCATTCAGAATGACTGCCAGGGTAGGGAAGATTGAATACTGAGACTAACGGGTGCAGTAAGTCCAACTACTAACAGATTGGATTACTTTAGAAAAATGTGTATCTTAGTGTAGCATACAATTCAACCAATGTACATGCAAAAACACAGATATTAAAACAATTCTGAAAATCACCCTGCAATAGAGCATGCTGGGAAATAAGATATGGTTATATGTAGAACACTTCTTGCCTTCCAAAGAATCCTTCTTGCCTTCCAAATAATCAAAGAACCCTTGTCTCCCAAAAGGTGTTCTTCAGATCAAAACGGTTCTTGGTAGAACCCTTTCCCTCTCAAAGTACCCTTTTGCAACCCTTTCTTCTAAGAGTGTAGGATTGTGCCTTCCCACTAGACACACACTGGTTGAGTCAACGTTGTTTCCACGTCTTTTCAATGAAATTATGTTGAACCAACGTGGAATAGCCTAAACATTGAATTGACAACAGCAGAGAAATACATGCCTCATAATATGAAGTAAAACATCCAGGTTTCAAACAATTAAAGTATGTTTTCACTGTGTTGGTTTTCACTCAATTATTTAAATTGTTCAAGATCTCCATCTACTGAATGGCTTGCAGATTGATTGTGTGCTCATCCATGTGATCATTTAGCTATTTGCAGAGTAGCATATTGGACACTCTTTTCAGCATGTAAAAGACATCGTGAACCACCTAGCCACTGACATACTAGGCTAAGCTAAAAGTAACTTTGTGGCTGTGATTGGGCAGCATTGGAATGCCGTGCCAGATACAGTGCCTTCAGAAAATATTCACACAGCCTGAATTTATGATGGTTTAAATGTAGATGTTTTTGTCACTGGCCTACACACAATACCCCATAATGTCAAAGTGGAATTATGTTTTAATTAATTAAAAAAATGAATTGTCTTTAGTCAATAAGTATGCAACCCCTTTGGTATGGCAAGCCTAAATAAGTTCAGGAGTAAAACGTTGCTTAACTTTTCTAGGGTAGGGGGCAGTATTTTGACATCCGGATGAAAGGCGTGCCCAAATTAAACTGCCTGCTACTCAGGCTCAGAAGGTAGGATATGCATATTATTAGTAGATTTGGATAGAAAACACTGAAGTTTCTAAAACTGTTTGTTATGATGTCTGTGAGTATAACAGAACTCATATGGCAGGCAAAAACCTGAGAAAAATCCAACCAGGAAGTGTGGAAATCTGAGGTTTGTAGTTTATCAAGTGATTGCCTATACAGTATACAGTGACTTAGGGTTAATTTTGCACTTCCTAAGTAGAGGTCGACCGATTATGATTTTTCAACGCTGATACCGATGCCGATTATTGGAGGACCTAAAAGGCCAATGCCGATTAAATCGGCTGATTTTTATTTTCTTTATTTGTAATAATGACAATTACAACAATACTGAATGAACACTTATTTTAACTTAATATAATACATCAATAAAATCTATTTAGCCTCAAATAAATAATGAAACATGTTCAATTTGGTTTCAATAATGCAAAAACAAAGTGTTGGAGAAGAAAGTAAAAGTGCATTATGTGCCATGTAAGAAAGCTAACGTTTAAGTTCCTTGCTCAGAACATGAGAACATATGAAAGCTGGTGGTTCCTTTTAACATGAGTCTTCAATATTCCCCGGTAAGAAGTTTTAGGTTGTAGTTATTATAGGAATTATAGGACTATTTCTCTCTATACGATTTGTATTTCATATACCTTTGACTATTGGATGTTCTTATAGGCACTTTAGTATTGCCAGTGTAACAGTATAGCTTCCGTCCCTCTCCTCGCTCCTACCTGGGCTCAAACCAGGAACACATCGACAACAGCCACCCTCGAAGCAGCGTTACCCATGTAGAGCAAGGGGAAAAACTACTCCAAGTCTCAGAGTGAGTGACGTCACCGATTGAAAAGCTATTAGCGCGCACCCCGTTAACTAGCTAGCCATTTCACATCGGTTACACCAGCCTCATCTTGGGAGTTGACAGGCTTGAAGTCATAAACAGCGCAATGCATTGCGAAGGGCTGCTGGCAAATGCACGAAAGTGCTGTTTCAATCAATGCTTACGAGCCTGCTGGTGCCTACCATCGCTCAGTCAGACTGCTCTATCAAATCAGACTTAATTATAACATAATATCACACAGATAACACGAGCCTTAGGTCATTAATATGGTCGAATCCGGAAACTATCACGTTTATTCTTTCAGTGAAATACGGAACCGTTCCGTATTTTATCTAACGGGTGGCATCCATAAGTCTAAATATTCCTGTTACATTGCACAACCTTCAATGTTATGTCATAATTACATACAATTCTGGCAAATTAGTTTGCAACGAGCCAGGCGGCCCAAACTGTTGCATATACCCTGACTCTGTGTGCAATGAACGGAAGAGAAGTGACACAATTTCACCTGGTTAATATTGCCTGCTAACCTGGATTTCTTTTAGCTAAATATGCAGGTTTAAAAATATATACTTCTGTGTATTGATTTTAAGAAAGGCATTGATGTTTATGGTTAGGTACAGTCGTGCAACGACTGTGCTTTTTTCGCAAATGCGCTTTTGTTAAATAATCCCCCGTTTGTCAAAATTGGCTGTCTTTGTTAAGAAGAAATAGTATTCACAGTTCGCAACGAGCCAGGCGGCCCAAACTGCTGCATATAGCCTGACTCTGTTGCAGAGGTGACACATTTTCCTTTGTTAAAATAAATTGATGTTAGCAGGCAATATTAACTAAATATGCAGGTTTAAAAATATATACTTGTGTATTGATTTTAAGAAAGACATTGATGTTTACGGTTAGGTACAAGTTGGAGCAACCTTTTTCACGAATGCGCAGCAATTACATGCAACGCAGGACAGGCTAGATAAACTAGTAATATCATCAACCATGTGTAGTTAACTAGTGATTATGATTGATTGATTGTTTTTTATAAGATAAGTTTAATGCTAGCTAGCAACTTACCTTGGCTTCTTACTGCAATCGCGTAACAGGCAGGGTCCTCGTGGAGTGCAATGTAAAGCAGGTGGTTAGAGCGTTGGACTAGTTAACCGTAAGGTTGCAAGATTGAATCCCCAAGCTGACAAGGTAAAAATCTGTTGTTCTGCCCCTGAACAAGGCAGTTAACCCACCGTTCCTAGGCCGTCATTGAAAATAAGAATGTGTTCTTAACTGACTTTCCTAGTTAAAAAATATTTATAAAAAAATTACTACAAAAAAAATAATTAAATAATAAAAAATAAATAAAACAGTAAAAAAAATTACATTAAAAATAATAATTAATTATAATAGTCGGCAAATCGGTGGTAAAAAATACCGATTCTTATGAAAACTTCAAATCGGCCCTAATTAAATCAGCCATTCCGATTAATCGGTCGACCTCTATTCCTAAGGCTTCCACTAGATGTCAGTCTTTAGAACATTGTTCAAGCTTCTACTGTGAATATGGAGTGAACAAGAGGGCCTGGAAGTTGATGAGTGAGAGAATGACATGAGCTCAGAGGTGCGCGCTCATGTGAGCATTAGCTGTGTTCCTTTTTTTTCTGAAGACATTGGAATTGTCCGGTTGGAATATTACTAAAGATTTATGTTAAAAACGTCCTAAAGATTGATGCTATACATCGTTTGACATATTTCTACGAACGTAAATATAACATTTTTTGACTCTTCTTCGTGACATTTTGAGCGCGCTTCCTGCATTTGGAGTAGTGGACTGAACACGGGAACAAAAAGGAGGTATTTGGACATAAATGACGGACTTTATCGAACAAAACAAACATTTATTGTGGACCTGGGATTCCTGGGAGTGCATTCTGATGAAGATCAAAAGGTAAGTGAATATTTATAATATTATTTCTGAGTTTTGTTGACTCCACAAAATGGCGGGTTTGGTTTCGTGTCTGAACGCTGTACTCAGATTATTGCAAAGTGTGCTTTCGCTGTAAAGTCTTTTTGAAATCTGACACAGCGGTTGTGTCAAGAAGTGCATCTATAATTCTTTGAATAAGTTTAATATTTTATCAACGTTTATGATGAGTATTTCTGTAAATCAGTGTATGTAAACTTCCGACTTCAACTGTAGATTATATCTTGAATTCACCAGATAGCGGGTCCACCAGGGTTCTTTAGGGTTGTTGATGGCCAGCAAGGTGCTGTGGCAGTGCAGGTTTCAAAAGAAGACATACAGCATTTGGAATCTGTGAACTGGCATATCCCATTTAAAAAGCAGGGATGGGGTCAAGGTAAAAACAAAAAGGATGATCCATTATTTTTGTATTGGCTTACTTGGTTTTACACAAAAGCCCACCGCATATCTTTTGTCATATTTTTAAATCCCAAAATGTGTATCTTAAAAGGGTAGATTAATATTTAAAAAAAATGTTAGATGGTTCCTCAATCTGAAAGTACTCTATGGGCCAACAGAAACTGTAATCCATGGTTCGGTTTCCTTTAATAAACAGCAACTATCAAAGTTAGCTGAAGTTTGATTTGGCTGTTTAAATAACACTGAACCATGGATTTGAGTTTCTCCTGGCCCACAGACTACTTTGAGGATGAGGAACCATCAAACATTACGTTTTAAAATACTGAACTTCCCATTTAAATGTAAAAAAACGCCAAATCACTGACTGCCTGTCTGAGAGAAACAGCCAAGTGATCTTTGCTACATTGATCACGGTCCAGATCAGATAGAATGACGGAGGGTGCATTTCAGGGTTGCAGGAGACTGGACCAAACACATTCCTTCATGCAGAGACATCAATCACAACTGAGTGATATAAATCACACATCATGTACAGCCTCATCATTTCATTTTCATCACTTAGGCATTCATGTGTGCAGGGCTGCATGAGTAACCAAACATATTTGGCATTTCTATTATTCCCCCTCCTCTCCACATACTAAAACTGTGACAGATGGGAGTTGCCTCTAAAGATAGATGGACGTGTTAGGCTACATCTGGAAAACAGTTTAGAGTGTGTGTGAGAGAGAGATACCTCTAGAACACAGTAAAGCGAGAATGCATGAGCCAGTGTTCCACATCCGGAGCATGATACAGGTGTAGTCTGCCCAGCAGTACATGGTCACCTCCAGAGGAAAGGACTCATTACCCAACGTGAGACATTACCCAACGTGATCCTAAACAGATCTAGGGAGTAAAGCCTTTGCATGTTTGGTAGAGGGACACTATAATCCACATACTACAGTGTCCATATTAGCACAGTCACCCGCTGAGACTGAGATTGTACTAATATGGACACCGTAGTATGATGTTCATATTAGGACAGCCTCAGACTGAAACAACTCCTAAAGTTGTCCTAATATGGACACCGTATATCAGTAAGATGGGAAATACATCAGTATGTGCAATTACATCACCTCCAGTATTCAAAATTTCCTTTCAGAAGTTTCTGGAAAGTGCTTTTATCAACTCATCTCCTTAGTTAACGTAGTTGGTGATATGCAGATAAGGAGATCAAAATACAATCATTGGTGTTCTATCCAGAGCTGGGCTGAAAACATATGGCATTTAGAACGAGTGGTAGGCCAAAGGTCTATCATTGCATAAAGTCATACCACTGTGGATGCACACTGTGTGTACAAAACATTAGGAACACCTTCCTAATATTGAGTTGCACCCCTTTTGCCCTCAGAACAGCTTCAATTCGTTGGAGGATGGACTCTACAAGGTGTAAAAAGTGTTCCACAAGAATGCTGGCCCATGTTGACTAATGCTTTCCACAGTTGTGTCAAGTTGGCTGGATGTCTTTTGGGTGGTGGACAATTTCTTGATACACACAGTAAACTGTTGAGAGTGAAAAACCAAGCAGCTTTCCAATTCTTGACACACTCAAAGCCTGGCATCTTACACCATACCCCGTTCAAAGGCACTATAAATATTTTGTCTTGCCTATTCACCCACTGAATGGCACACATAAACAATCCATGTCTCAATTCAAAATAATTATTTAACCTGTCTCCTCCCTTTCATCTACACTGATTGAAGTGGATTTAACAGGTGACATCACTAAGGGATCATAGCCTTCACCTGATTTCAGCTGGTCAGTCTGTCTTGGAAAGATCAGGTATTCCTAATGTTTTGTACACTCGGTGTATAACAAGTTGTTAGAAAAACTTCTCAAAGGGATCCTTTTAGTGACATACTGTACAGTATGTATTTCAAACGTCCCAGTAGGAGACATCATTTACCGGTAAGGTCATATTGGGTAAAATAGTCATTAAATATGACAAAGTTGTCATATAGACTTAGTAAGTTGTGCACTACTAAGGGAATAGGGGGGGGGGCTGGCTAAGACAAAATTAATTTATCCTTGGTTGTTTTATTTTGATTTTCAAACACACTGCATCCAGTGTAATGATATGATTAAACTGCCACCTGACGAAACAGGAAGTTGATGGTTAAGAATAATAAAGATGGCTGAATGGATGCACACGCTTGATTATTGTGGAACATCTCTTGGGCGCATGGTTACTAGCAAATAACTCCTCACAGATGAATCATGACACCTCACTACCTTCAACACACCAGTCGGAAGGTACAGATATCTCTGCTTTCCATTTGGAATAAACAGCGGCCGAGAGGTGTTCCACGAGTATCAGGCGTGAGTGTCTAGTCAGCCATATTTATTACTTTGAACCATCAACTTCCTGTTCCGCCAGGTGGCAGTATAATCATATCATTACATCCAGTAGCCATACCATTACCGAACCATACTGTACTTGTTTATCCAGATCGCCTGCTAACTGACACTTCCCGATGTCCTCACTGTATCGCACTGTATTACAGAGATGGACCAGCAGTCTGGTAGATTTCACTCACTGCCAGAGTCGTGCCCTGATGCCAGAACATGGCAAAAGCGATACACACACCATGTAGAACCACATGGTGACGATGTCCCACCATACTGCCCTGGCCCTCAGCATACATAGACACACGGGACCTGTAGATGCTCACTGTCAAGCTATCAACTATAACTCCCCATACACAGCACACTCTTTTACAAGCACACACACACACACACACTATCTGGGATCTGATGCGTTGGACTTTTGATAATGGCACTGTTTGTCAGTTTATCATGGTTTACTGCAGTATAATAGGTTTATTGTGTGTGTTTACCCTCGGATGCCTTTACTGAAACTGAGTAGAAAGCCTGTGACACACACACACACACACACACACACTCCTATTCCGTCATAATGAGCTCAGCCTATCCAAGAGCCAACTGGCAGTCTCAAAGATCACCGGTATAGAATCGCCAGAGCAATATGACACTCGCAAGGGCACTACTATATGCGGCTGCAATTTCCCAACAGTGTCTAACCACTAAGTTACACTACTATTGCTCAGTGGTAAACTGTTGTTTTTGGCATCATTAAATCACAATACTATTTACAGATGAGTACATTAATAAAAAGTATAATAAAAACCTTTATATGTATAGGCCCATACATAAACGCAGTCCAAAGTGCTTTACAATATAGCACAGATTTGATTCCAACGGTCACTCCGGCATGATTTAGTGCTTCCAACCCCTCTTAAATATTGTGTGTGTTTGAGCTACAGACTTCTGGAGTTTTGCATTGGATTTGTCTATTTCTTCTACATCGGTCGATACCAACCATTAGCCTGATTGACGGGGTTGAACTAGAGCAGTGTTTGTGAGACAAGGGCGGATCCGGAAAACGGTCCTTCTCACAAAAATGTCTGTAAAGTCCGAATGAGCTACAAACTATTAAGACCCCAGTATGAAAAGCTGAGACGCTCACGAACGCGCATATCTGTTTTGCTCTATGACACTCACAAGCTACACAAGAGTTGTTAGAAGGTAAGGGATTATTCTACATAGAAGATCATAGGAAATCCCATGGCATAGTGCCTACGATATTGTAATAAACTCACATAGTTATTCCAAACTCCACACAGTTGTCACTGACTAGTTGGATATTCATTTCCCACTGAGCAAACCATTTCTGTTGAAGGAATGTAGTGAATTTCAGCTTTACACTGTGGGAATCCCTAGGACCAAAGAAGTTAAAAGAGAAGGTAGAAACACAGGTAGGTAGACAAGAATAGGGTATAAAAACAATGTGGTGGTACTAAAAGATTTATAAAATAATAAAAACATTATCATATTAATATTGCTTTAGTGTTGACAGCATGAGAGCATTTCTGTTCATTGTTTTGACACACAGTAATTGATATGATTTCATTAGCTTAGAAAGACATTAGCATTGGCTAGTGCAGAGGCCCCACTAATCATGTGGAAAGCCAGTAATGAAGTGCAAATCTCCATCTACATGTGTTGTAGACATAGGGAGGATTTGGTCACATCGGTCTCAGCCATTAAATGTTAAGGAAAACAACAGGGACATACATATATCCACAGCAGCTGGCTTCCCTCACATAAAGATGAGCTTCTGTGTCCTGGCAATGTCCACCGGTGACCTGAGCTCCTCTTCTCCGTAAAGTGGTTTATTCTTGTGCTTCCATAACACCATGATGATGCGTACAATAAATATGACACTGGTTATGGCCAAGATGACAGCTGGAAAAGAGATGATACATCAGGTATAGTAGACATAAGAATCATGGAAAAGTCACCGCAGTGACTACCGATAGTGATACACACAACAGTTACACTTGTGAAGATATTGTAAACATTGCCAATAGCCTAAACAATACCCAGTTCTCATTATACTTACATATAGTAAATATAACATCTTATCATTTGCAGTTAAGGATGATATGCTTGTACAAGACCTATGGGAATCTACTAATAATGCATGTGTAAGGTATCCATATTAGGCGCCTCAGCTGTCCTAATATAAACACCGTACAGGTGTTCTCTTCCTCTAGGTATCACTTTAGGAGTCAGTCAGGACATAGGGCCTACCAGACATGATGTCTATGTGGGTACCGGGCGTGGCTGGATTGGCCACACTCGCTGCCAAAACCAGGATCACCACAGGGTACACTGTTAGGATGTAGCGCACGTGCTTATCCAGGTACCAGTTCTCTATGACAAACCTGAGAGAGTAATAAGGAGGAAGAAAATCTTAAAAAATAAGTCCCATGCTTACAATAAGTGGATAGAAGGAAAGGGTTCTGGTGATTGTATGGTGTCCCTAAGCGGGAAATTAGCTTTTACATTTTAAAAGCTACTTTGCCCCTTAGGGCCATTGTATCATTGTCATGCCAATGCCATAGTTTATACATAAAGTAAATGTACTGTTCATCAATTTGCAATGGAAATATTACTGGCAAAGCAGAAATGGTTTATTAAGCTATACAGTGGGGGAAAAAAGTATTTGATCCCCTGCTGATTTTGTATGTTTGCCCACTGACAAAGAAATGATCAGTCTATAATTTTAATGTTAGGTTTATTTGAACAGTGAGAGACAGAATAACAACAAAAATATTGAGAAAAACGCATGTCAAAAATGTTATAAATTGATTTGCATTTTAATGAGGGAAATAAGTATTTGACCCCCTCTCAATCAGAAAGATTTCTGGCTCCCAGGTGTCTTTTATACAGGTAACGAGATGAGATTAGGAGCACACTCTTAAAGGGAGTGCTCCTAACCGCAGCTTGTTACCTGTATAAAAGACATCTGTCCACAGAAGCAATCAATCAATCAGATTCCAAACTCTCCACCATGGCCAAGACCAAAGAGCTCTCCAAGGATGTCAGGGACAAGATTGTAGACCTACACAAGGCTGGAATGGGCTACAAGACCATCGGCAAGCAGCTTGGTGAGAAGGTGACAACATTTGGTGCGATTATTCGCAAATGGAAGAAACAAAAGAACTGTCAATAACTCTCGGCCTGGGGCTCCATGCCAGATCTCACCTCGTGGAGTTGCAATGATCATGAGAACGGTGAGGAATCCACCCAGAACTACACGAGAGGATCTTGTCAATGATCACAAGGCAGCTGGGACCATAGTCACCAAGAAAACAATTGGTAACACACTACGCCGTGAAGGACTGAAATCCTGCAGCGCCCGCAAGGTCCCCCTGCTCAAGAATCCATATACATGCCCGTCTGAAGTTTGCCAATGAACATCTGAATGATTCAGAGGACAACTGGTGAAAGTGTTGTGGTCAGATGAGACCAAAATGGAGCTCTTTGGCATCAACTCAACTCGCCGTGTTTGGAGGAGGAGGAATGCTGCCTATGACCCCAAGAACACCATCTCCACCGTCAAACATGGAAGTGGAAACATTATGCTTTGGGGGTGTTTTTCTGCTAAGGGGACAGGACAACTTCACCGCATCATTTGACAGGGCCATGTACTGTCAAATCTTGGGTGAGAACCTCCTTCCCTCAGCCAGGGCATTGAAAATGGGTCGTGGATGGGTATTCCAGCATGACAATGACCCAAAACACATGTCCAAGGCCACAAAGGAGTGGCTCAAGAAGAAGCACATTAAGGTCCTGGAGTGGCCTAGCCAGTCTCCAGACCTTAATCCCATAGAAAATCTGTGGAGGGAGATGAAGGTTCGAGTTGCCAAACGTCAGCCTCAAAACATTAATGACTTGGAGAAGATCTGCAAAGAGGAGTGGGACAAAATCCCTCCTGAGATGTGTGCAAACCTGCTGGCCAACTACAAGAAACGTCTGACCTCTGTGATTGCCAACAAGGGTTTTGCCACCAAGTACTAAGTCATGTTTTGCAGAGGGGTCAAATATTTATTTCCCTCATTAAAATGCAAATCATTTTATAACATTTTTGACATGCATTTTTCAGGATTGTTTTGTTGTTATTCTGTCTCTCACTGTTCATATAAACCTACCATTAAAATTATAGACTGATCATTTCTTTGTAAGTGGGCAAACGTACAAAATCAGCAGGGGATCAAATACTTTTTCCCCCCACTGTATGGTTTATTGATTCAATACCACTTTGGTGAATTGAGAGGTTAGGTACAAGTTAGGAACAAACTCTCACCATCCTATGAGTCCCAATTGGAGCAGCACTAGTACCATTATGGCAGCATCTGTCTTGGGTATTGGGGTTTGATGGTCTAAAACAACGGTCAAGTGTAAAAAGGTAGCCACAGCCCACCATGTTGCATACAAAGCCACTCCATTTTGCACCTGTAATAGAGTTTACAGATATGGTGTCCGTATTAGTTCAACTTCAGTCCTTCTGAAACTGAGGTTGTCCTAATATGGACACCATAAACTAACAGCCCATTTCTGTAACAAAAAGCACACTTGTGGAAGGTTTCTGTAAGCAATGCAATGTTCTTGGAGAATCATAGAAAAAAGTTGAAATGATTGTACCAATATTCGAATGAGCCAGAGATCATTGTTGTGATATTTGTGGAGCCACGCTCCATAGACGACCAGTCCGCAGCAGGAGAACATGATAATCACGCAGTTTGAGATGGCCTGTAATGCTGTGATCAGGAGTGTTGGCACCATCTTTCTATGACACACACAGAAGCTAGAAAACGTAATTTGTCTTGAGAAGTATACAAGTTAGTTTCTTATATTCAATGTAGAAACTCAAAACAACTCAAAACATCAAAACTTAAGGTTACTTACGTAACCCTGGTTCTATGAGAATATGAGATATACAGGATATGCCTGGACGTGTACAAAAGCTTGAACTAAACAAACACACAGCGTCTGTTGGAGACAGACAGGTCGAGTAGCAAATGAGGTGAGTCCCTCTCCTCCATAAAGGAACCAACTCGCCAACCAATTGGTCATTCTCAAGCATGCCTCTTTTCCTTGCGCTCTCGCGAGCAGGGAAAATTGGTGAGACATCTCACTCATATTCTCACAGAACCGAGGTTACGTAAGTAACCTTAAGTTCTATATCAAATGCTTGTTTGGATGTCTCACTATGGGATTTGGCCAACTCCCGTCATGCAGACGTGCTCTCCAAAGCCATGGTAGTTCTAACATTACCCCTCAGAGGCTCCGCCACTGAAGACAGTATGCACCAATGAAGGTGCAGTGACGTCCAGTCGGTAAAACCTCATAAAAATATGAGGGGTGGCCCAACATTCCGCCTAGCAAATCTCTTTTAAAGAGATGCCTTTGAACAGTGCCCAAGAGGTAGCCAAACCTCTGGTGGAATGACCCCTCAGCCCATCAAGGGGCTGTTAACCCTTAGTATTATATGCGGTGCAGATGCCCTTCTTCTGTAGAATTGAAGGGTGGTGGGTGGAAAGCCATAAGCTCCAAGGCGAGACAGTTGTAATTGCCACTGACCTTAGGCATAAAGTCGGGGTTACCTTGAAAAACCCTGGGTCAAACTGTAGGCACAAATGATGGACTGACATCATGACTACGTCAAGCTTGTTACTCTTCGAATTTGTTGGATGCATTTGCTGTTTGTTTTGGTTGTGTTTCAGATTATTTTGTGCCCAATATAAATTAAATGTGACTAATGTATTGTGTCATTTGGGAGTCACTTTTATTGTAAATAAGAATAGAATATGTTTCTAAACACTTCTACATGAATGTGGATACTACCATGAGTATGGATAATCTTGAATGAATCGTTAATTATGATGAGTGAGAAAGTTAGATGCACACATATCATACCCCACCATAAATGCTAACCTTCCCTGTTATTGTAATGGTGAGAGTTTAGCATGTCTTGGGGGTATGATATTTGCTTTACTTGATAGTTTTTTTGGTTTGGGGACAGTGTGCTCGGTGGTGACTGACAAATTGTCTTCCTGCCTCGGTTGCATGTGAGAGTGCTGAGGGGAGAGCAGTGGCACGCGGGGCACTCGTCTTCCCAGTGAGCGGATGCATAGAAAGGAGCCGCTGCAAGAGAGGTATGGTCCTAGGAGCACAGATGGGCCTCTCCCCCATTTTGATGGGGGGTAAAGTCTCTACTCCACCGAGAAGAGGCAGGGCAGGACACGGCGTGAATTGTTGGCTGCCCATCCTGGGGAGTCATGTGGGCGGGACCTGTCTGGGACCTGTCCTAACTGTCTGCCTCTGTTAGGAGAGCCGAACTGTGGGTTTGCAGCCAGCTGCATTGCTGGGGGCTTTGTGTTACAAAAAACCCTGGTGCCAGCAAGTTGCCTTCTCCTTCCCACGAAGCCTTGGCTCATGAAGGGGAGTGGGTTACCATGGTTCCCAGGCTTTCGGGGCAAGCAGAAGTTGAAGGCTTTACCTTCCTTGCAAAGTTCTCACTTCTGTCAAATGGCGGCAATAGGAGCGTTGAGGAAATTATATTTTTCCTTGTTTGATTGGCTGGACAAGTTGAGCCACAGGGCTCTCTCCCCCACCAACACAATACTCATGGTGCCACCGCAGCCTTGGATGGCGGCCCTAGATGCCTGGAGGTTGAGATCCGCAACAACAGCAGATTTTGTCCTAATGGTCTTGGCTGGCTGTGCCTTTGACTAAGAGAATGTTCATCTCTTGTAGCAAATCAGCCTAGTGTGACAGGAGTAGGGACGTTACGTTCAATGCCTGTACTGAACGTGCCGCAGCAACGTGGACCTTTTGGAATATGGAAGCGGTAAAATGCTCCGCCTTCCTAGGAAAAGCAGTGCCAGTCATAGACAAGACACTGTTGTTGAGGTGGCTAGACAGTGAACGCTCCACCACCAGAGGCTTGCCGTGGCCCAATTCCTCCATGCCCTGGATGTCATTGCCAACACAGTGCCTGGTTTGGACCCACTTTTTTTATATTTGTATTTATTTAACTACTGTAGGCAAGTCAGTTAACTTCTCTAGGGTAGGGGGCAGTATTTTCACGGCCGGATGAAAAACGTACCCAAATTAAACGGCCTACTACTCGGGCCCAGGAACTAGAATATGCATATTATTAGTAGATTTGGATAGAAAACACTCTGAAGTTTCTAAAACTGTTTGAATGATGTCTGAGTATAACAGAACTCATATGGCAGGCAAAAACCGGAGAGAAATCTAACCAGGAAGTGGGAAATCTGGTGCTTGTAGTCCTTTCAAGTCATTGCCTATCCAACATACAGTGACTTAGGGTTCATTTTGCACTTCCTAAGGCTTCCACTAGATGCCAACAGTCTTTAGAACCTAGTTTCAGGCTTTTGCAGTGAACAGAGAGCGAACAAGAAGGCCGGGAAGTTGGTGACTCAGAAAATGACATGAGTTCATTGGCGCGCATTCACGTGATGAGGTAGCTGTGTTCCAAAATGTTTTTCATGACATTGGAATCGTCTGGTTGGAATATTATTGAAGTTTTATGTTAACCTCTTACATCTAGACGTTCCGCTAGCGGAACACCTGCTCCAATATCCAATGATAGGCGTGGCGCGAATTACAAATTCCTCAAAAATACAAAAACTTTCGTTTTTCAAACATATGACTATTTCACAGCATTTTAAAGACAAGACTCTCCTTTATCTAACCACACTGTCCGATTTCAAAAAGGCTTTACAGCGAAAGCAAAACATTCGATTATGTCAGCAGAGTACCCAGCCAGAAATAATCCTGACACCCATTTTTCAAGCTAGCATATAATGTCACAAAAACCCAAACCACAGCTAAATGCAGCACTAACCTTTGATGATCTTCATCAGATGACA